>NW_020327749.1:0-350817 GCF_001858045.2 Oreochromis niloticus | reverse complement strand
TGCCGCAGCATTTTGAACCAGCTGTAGTTGGCCAATAGATCACGAAGTAACACCAGAGTGTGAGGCCCGCGGTATGAAAAGGAAAAAAAACAAAAAACGCTTGGACACTGCTAGCACGGGCGCCCACTGAAATGCAAAGCAGGAGATGAAGCATCGCTGAATATTAGCGATGGGATTTCCGGCTCTTTTTAGAGATCCGGCTCTTTCGGCTCGGCTCACTAAAAAGAGCGGACTCTTTCGGCTCCGAACCGGCTCTTCAGGTTGTTTTGTTGCTTTAATTAATTTATTATTAACAATAATATAAAATTATGCACAAAAGGAATTACTAATGTAAAAAAAGTGGTTTTATTTATATATGGCCCCTAGAGACAAAGCACGTACAAACTCTAAAGCATATACAAACTCCAAAAAGCACGTACAAACTCCAAAACACATTTCTAGCGTTAACTGAACTTCCAAAACAGAGCTACCTAGATCACTTAAATTACACAATTGAAAGCACATGTGTATTGTTTGTGTATTTATAGACAAGCACTCATATATATTCAAATAATTTTAAAAAAAGTTAATTTACCTGTTACTACCACACATCAAATCTGGTCGTTGATACTTCCTGGCTTGTGTAGCCATGAGATAACAAAAGCTCAACACTGCGCCTAGCATTCTGGAACACTTCTGTTGTCTTTTGTACGTGATTCTGAGTTTGTACGTGGTTTGGAGTTTGTAGGTGCTTCTGAGTTTTTACGTGTTTTGGAGTTTGTACGTGCTTCGGGGTTTGTACGTGCGTCTGAGTTTTTACGTGTTTTGGAGTTTTTACGTGTTTTGGAGTTTGTACGTGTTTTGGAGTTTGTACGTGCTTTGTCTCTAAGGGCTACCATAAATATACTTTATTTATTCACTCCGCATAAAATGTAATAAATAAATCATATAATACGAAAACCAACTATTTACATTTTAAACTTTTAACTATTTAAATTTTCAGCTTTTTCCTTTTGAACAAATTTAAAGTGAAACACCATAAAACACTGCAAACCACAACACAATTAAATACAAATTAAAATATGAAAACAAAAAGAAGATGCACATTCTTTGGCATATAGGCCTGCATGAATAAGCTTTCTGAATCCTTTATCATCCGCAACTGAAAATAGTTGTGGATGATTACTATACCTTTCTAATGTGACGTCCCTGGCTCTCTTTCTCTCTCTTTCCCTATGGCTCTGTTCACTGCGAGTGTAACTACCGCCCCTCCCCCTCTTCCCAGCGCAAAGCACAAGGCTCACGTGCGGAGTGAAGCGGAAAAAAGGGCGAGAGAGAGGGTGAGAGAAAGAAAAAAAAAAAAAACCCCACGGCTCCCAATAAGGAGCCAGCTCGCGTCATTCACTTCAAAGAGCCGGATCTAAGAGCTGTTTCGTTCGCGAACGACACATCACTACTGAATATGTTTCCAAACCAACTTCATTCTAAGCCAAAGACTAGAAAATATGGCGAAGCATATCTTGCCTTTGGTTTCACCTGCACAAGTGCCAAGGTAGGTCTCCCCTGCAGAATTGGTTTTCCCTTCGCGGGGAGCACGCGTTGGGCTGTTCAAATCACGGACAAACAGTATCCCACATTCTTGATTTTTAGTTCACAAACACTTCTTGTAATGACTAACTACTCCTGACATTTTGGAGATGTTAGCTCTTTATACAGTAAAGTTACAGTGGGATACAAATAATATCAGGCTGATCCTGCCACGATTTGTTCCCTCGGTTCAAATCACGGACAAACAGTATCCCACAGCTGTTTATGTTTTTAAACCCATTTTTGCACAGAGAGGCATTTTTTGAAAAATGTATTAATAGCAATGTTGAATATTATTACACAGGAAAAAAAACAACTACACGTAAAATAATCACACCGTGACGCCTCTGCCTTTCTAAATGGAGGGACAGTAACTGCGTGTGTATGTGTAAGCGTGTAAAACCTGCAGATAGTCAGATTAACAGTAACAATATTTTGTCTCTATCTGCCATTCTGCAATTCATCTCATGTAAACGTGAAAAAAGGCACATGCCTTTGATGTTGTGTGACGAACTCTGTATTCCTCGTCTACACATAAATGCAAAAAAGGAGTTTTAAAAAATCTCCGCTTTCGGTGATTCGAAATGCCATTTATGTGTGGACGAAAGGTCCAAATGCACAGAAACAGCTGTGTTTTCAAAAATACCCATGTAGGTGTGGATGCAGCATAAAAGAGTTAGTAGTTTATTTTATTACTACCTGTAATTTATTGCAGATTACTTGTATTTGCTTAATGGTTTACTAAATTTTTGAGGTGTGAAATAAACCGCAATGGAGCAAAATATGGTGTGGTTGGCGGATGTGTTTGTGGATGTGTGTGAGTGCGCGTGCGGGGGGTGGGGGCATTTTTCTTGTAAAACAAAGGGGGCCTAGCAAAAAAGGTTTGGGACCCACTGCATGAATACATGAGGTTCAATTCAAGAAATTCCGTTTAACTGTAGCTGCAACTTACTCCTTAACCCTTGTGCGCCCGCCTGTTCTCGGGGCGTGGGTCGTGGTGACCCCCGAGGGGCGTGTGTGTTATTATGATGATGGTGTTGATGATGATGATGATAGTGATAGGGTGTGGGGGGGGTCGCTAGGACCCCTCGGGGCATATGCGTTATGATGTTTAGGGTGGGGGTCGCTAGGACCCCCTCAGGGCATATGCGTTATGATGTTTAGGGTGGGGGTCGCTACGACCCCCTCGGGGCATATGTGTTATGATGATGTTTAGGGTGGGGGTCGCTAGGGGTCATTAGGACCCCCGAGGGGCGCTTGTGTTACTATGACGTCGGCGGCGTCTTCGAAGCGGCGTTGCGTGAAGCGGCGCAGTTGGGACAGTACGTGACGGCGCAATTGGTGCACACGTACGCTCGGCACTCGTGGCACAGGATCTTGGTCTTGACGTCTTTGCTCCTGGGACACACGCGGCACCTTCGCCTCTTGACCGGAGAGGAGTTGCGCGGTGTAGCGTTGGCGGTGCGAGTAGTACTAGCATCGGCATCGTCGGCCTCAGTAGTAGTAGTAGTAGTAGTAGACAAGGCCTCCTCCTCCTCCACCTCCTCCTCCTCGCGCTAACGCCCTGGCTTCGATCATGGGGCGCGCGAGCGCTTTGCCCAGCCGCTCGAGGAAGAGCCTTCGTTTGTTGAGCTTGCCCGCCATCCAGTCGGGGTGAATTTCCCTCCAGAGCACGAACGCGTTGTAGGCCGCCACGTCGACCATGTTGTGGAAAAGGGCCACGGGCCACCTGCAGGTCTTTAACCTGCAGCTGTACGTGCTCACGACCATGTCCAGGTTGTCGACGCCTCCCTTGGTGCGGTTGTAATGCAGCACCAAGGGAGGTTTGCCGCCGCCGCCGTTGCCGCCCCTGCTGCTGCTGCCGCTGCTGCCGATGCTTTTGCTGTTGCTGCTGCTGCGGCTAGGCCGGGGCTCGGGGCCGGAGCGGTGGTGGTAGCGAGGAGCGGTGGTGAGGAGCAGCACGTTCTTGTTCGTTTTGGCCACGTAGGAGAGGATGATCGTGTCTGGCCCTCTTCCTCCTCCTTCTCCTCCTCCTCGTCCTCGTGCCGCGAGCCGCCGAGTACTACGGATTCCACGGAGCCCACGGCCCTGCCCTTGACGCAGCGCAGCTCTGTGGGGATCTCGGGTCTGTTCGATCGCAGAGTGCCCAGCACGGTGTGGCCTCTTTCGCGAAAGAGCCTGTCGGCGAGCTCGCGTGAAAAAGTTGTCACACGTGACGTTGCGTCCCGGCAGCAATCCCTCGGTGAGGTCCACGACCACTCGAGTGGCCAGGTGCTTTTTGGGAGGGCCGCGCTTGTCGGGCTTGCCGGTGTAGACTTGCATCTTCCATGCGTAGCTGGAACGCGCGTTGCACGCCACCCATATCTTGATCCCGTACCTGGCTGGTTTGCTGGGCATGTACTGTCTGAACGGACACCTTCCTGATGGCGAGAGAGAGAAAGACAGAGAGAGAGAGAGGGAGAGAGAGAGATCGATGTGGGAAAGTGTGGGAGATTGGGGCAGAAACGGAAGAAGAGACATGAGTTTGACAGAGAACGCGCTTGCAAGCGTGGAAGATATAAAGAGTCATGTAAAAGCTGTAGAGATTAAAAGGATATTTTGCTGCTATTTCTGCTGCTATTTTTTATGATCATTATTACTATTCCATTAATTATGAATATTGATATTGCATTTAGATGTTTGAACATATTGGCACCCAATTAAGTTTTTATTACAGGTCCAAGAAGAACCACTTTAAACTGTTGAGTTGAATCTATAATTTTAAATGTTTTTCAATGCTCCTATAATCTTAAATGTTTCTGTGTAGACTGCAGGGACAGGAAATATACTCTGTGCCAAAATAAGACAGGAAGTTACATGTTTTTGAAGTTGCATGCTTTGCAAAAGTGAAACCGAAAGCAGAGTCTGAGTGCAAGTACTGTGAGTAGGTTATGAAACTGTAGTATTTTATTATGCATTTATATCTTTGGATTAAGCTTTTAGTAGAGGCTTTTGATTAAAACATTTATTCAGTAGATTACATATATAGTTCCAGTTAGGTTATTACATGTAAGGATGAGCCTCTGTTCTGGTGAAAGGTCAGAGGTGCAACGGGTGAGATGAGAGAGCATTTAAGGACGAGACACACATACACACACATAGTTTCAGTTGTGTACATGCTGGCCTTCTGTCTGGTGGAAAAGTTACAAGGTTTAGCCGATGAAGTGAAGGGTGAAATAAAGGACAGCACACACACACATATTAGATAGACTCATTTATATAGGTAAGAGTTTAATTATGGTTTGCTTGCAAAGTTGTGCCTGCCTATGTGACAGTTTGTGCAGAACGTGGACCTGATGTTCCAGAAGATAAGCCTGGGCAGGATGGTGACAGGAAGCACCTGGGTTCGAGCCGAAGACAATGTTCTTTTTTTAAACTGTGTTCAAAGTTAACAGAACGGTTGTGGTTTTGGAGTGACGTATGCTGTATTAAGTCTGCCTGGCAACAGAAGAAGGGGCTGTACTATTTTCAACCCTATAAAGTCTTTGTTCTGACTATTGTAAGGTAGTTCAACACTGAACTGTTGGACTCCACATGTGTACATTAAAATCTTCATCTAATTGCACCAGGCCAGATCAGTGGTTATTTTGGATTCCACCTCAATATCAGAACCTTAACAAAGCACACACGCAGAACCCAACACGAATACAACAAAGCGAGCTAGCGTTGTCGCCGTTCCCCGCTCCTCTTCCTCCTCTCATCCACCCAGAGCGATGTGGGAAAGTGTGGGAGATTGGGGCAGAAACGGAAGACGAGACGTGAGTTTGACAGAGAACGCGCTTGCAAGCGTGGAAGATATAAAGAGTCATGTAAAAGCACACACGCAGAACCCGACAACAACAATGCCCAGAAAGCTAGCGTTGTCGCCGTTCCCGCTCCTCTTCCTCCTCTCATCCCCCAGTCACGCACGCATGCACGCACACAACACACACACACACAACACGCACCACGTACGTACCTCTGAACGGCACCAGTCTCTCGTCGACGGTGACCTCCGGTCCCGGGCGGTACATGGCGGGCAGCCTCGCGCACCACTCGTCCCACACGGCTCTGATGGGGGCCAGTTTGTCGTAGCCGTGGTCGCCGCCCTCGCCTCGCCTGGCTTGTCTGGTCTCTCTGTCGTCGAAGCGCAGCGCACCCGAGTAGGCTCGAAAGGTCTTGAGCGGCATCGCGGCTCTGAACACGGACCTGCCGCTCTCGGAGGCCTCTCCCCGGGACCTGTACACGCCGGCGAGCACCAGCAGCCCCACGTAGGCCCGGAACTCGACGCGGCCCATGGGCTTCCACCCGTCGATGGCGGGCCTGCGCCTCTTCCTCCTGATCCTCCAAGCAGTAGCACTCCTCGTCTGCGAGCGTTCGGGCTGTCCAGTCGTTATCCCCCTCGGCCTCTTGCTCTTCTTCCTCGGCCTCTTCCTCCTGCTCCTCCTCCTCCTCCGAGTTCTCCTGTTGTTGCTGCTGCTGTTGCTGCTGCTGCTGCTGCTGCTCTTGGTCTTCCTCGACCCTAGCCCTCGATAGCGAAACGTGGCCGGTCGCAACAATGGAGCGACCGGAGCCGACCCCGCGTATGCCAAACGCACTGGCGATGGCGATGGTGATGGTGAGCAGGAGGAGGATGACGATGACGATGACACCGCTGGTGAAAGTGGTCCGCCTGTACCGACCTTAGTGCTCTTTGGCTCCCACGGTCTAGTGCGTGACATTGTCTTCTTCGTCTTCTTCTTTCTCGTTAGCACCTTGTTGTTGTTGTTCTTGTGGTAGTACAGCGCGCGGCCAGACGGCAACTCTGCGACCAAACCCCAACACGCTTAGTACCCGCCGTCCATGCTCTTATCATCTCGCTGTGCGAGACGCTGTGCTTTCGCCGGGGTGTTTCTCGACCCCCCCCACACCTCTCTCTCTCTCCCATCCCCTCGGGGGCTCTCGCGACCCCAACCGCCTTCCTCCCTCCGCGGGGGGACCAGCATCCCCTGACCCCGACGCTCCCCCTGGCGGGAGCATCAGGGCTAAGGACAAAGCATGTATAAACTCCGAAGCATGTGAAACCTCCAAAACACAACGGAAGTGTTCCAGGATACTAGGGGCAGTGTTAAGCTTTTGTTACCTAGTGGTTACACAAGCCAGGAAGTACCAACAACCGGATTTGGTATGTGGTAGTAAGAGGTAAACTTTTTTGTAAATTATTTAAATATATATATGAGTGTTTGTGTATAAATACACAAACAATGCTTTCAATTTGTGTAATTTAAGTGATCTAGGTAGCTCTGTTTTAGTGATGTGTCGGTCGCGAACGAAATGACTCTTAGAGCCGGATCTATGACGTGAACGACGCGAGCCAGCTTCTTATCGCGAGCCGTGTTTTTTTTTCTTTCTCTCTTGCACTTTTTTTCCGCTTCACTCTGCACGCGAGCCTTGTGCTTTGTTCCTGTGCTACTGCGAGTGCAACTACCGCCCCTCCCCCCTCTTCCCAGCGCAGAGGGGGAGGGAAAGAGAGAGAATGAGAGCCAGGGACAATGTCACATTAGAAAGGTATAGTAATCATCCACAATTATTTTCAGTTGCAGATGATAAAGGATTCAGAAAGTTTATTCATGCAGGCCCATATGACAGAGAACGTGCATCTTCTTTTGGTTTTCATATTTTAATTTATATTTAATTGTGTTGTGGTTTGCAGTGTTTTGTGTTGTTTCACTTTAAATTTGTAAAAGGAAAAAGCTGAAAATTTAAATAGTTAAAAGTTGAAATGTGACTAGTTGGTTTTTGTATTATATGATTTATTTATTACATTTTATGTGGAGTGAATAAATAAAAGTATATTTACGGTGGCCCCTAGAGACAAAGCATGTACAAACTTCAAAACACGTAAACACTCCAAAACACGTACAAATTCCAAAGCACGTACAAACCCCGAAGCACGTACAAACCCCAAAACACGCAAAAACTCTGTCATGGCCAGGCGGATCAGCTGCACGCTGATCAGCACTCTCTACCTATTTCCCTCTCTCTCTTCTCCTCTCTCTCTCCTTCTCTCTTGCCGGGGCGGAACTCACTGTGGGTTCACGCCCTCAGGAGATGAGAAACCTGGGTCTCATTAAGATGACAAGCATTTAAGCCAGGAGGTGACTGCTGTTCATCGCTGGATCGTTGTCTACCACGCGTTAGTGAAGTCAAGCTACAGCAAGTCAAGTTAACCCTTTAAGACCTACCATAGAACCAAGTCCGCCAGAGGTTATATTATACAGTATTTTTACATGCTGTAGTGCCATTTTTGGGAGCATTTCAAGTTGCTATACATCAATACAACCATTATAGCCCAAATTTTAATAATATGTATGCATTAAGTGCATAGTAATTACGTAAATTGCAAAAAAGTGCAATAAACTACAAAAAAATTGAAAATGGTTTTTGTTTTTTTAACATATATTTCTAGTTAGAGAAATTTAAGAGGCTTATCCCTCAAAACTGTAAATACAAAAAAGTTGCACAAAATAGTTTCCCACCACAGGAAATTTATTTTGAGTGTCTTCATAGTTTTATTTTTGAAATACACCAATTTTTATGTACTGCAGGAAAAACAAAAATAAATACTATAATGCAAATTTGCAAATAAGCAGCATGTGCATCAAAATAAACTATTTCCAGCAGTGCAATTTGACTTCTAAGCATCCCAGAAACTATTCAGAAAGTCACAAAGTCAAACATAAGTTTGAAAAAACACCAGTTTAGGTTGATGAGGCCCTGAAGGTAAAAAACTACATTCCCGCGAAAATGACGTCACTTCCAGTTTTGGCCAGGTAATGGCGGACATGTGACAGTTCGCGCTGATGTCTCTTCCAACGTAGGAAGTGTTACCAACAGCTGATCGGATCGGCAAAGCGTGTTTCTGGAATATTATGTTTTTGTTGCTGTAAGTGGTTTTTATTAGGGATGCACCGATACCGATACTGGTATCGGGTATCGGGGCCGATACTGTAAAATGTGTGCGTACTCGTACTCGTAAAAGTTAACCGATACCATGAACCGATACTAATGTAGCCCGAATTTGGGTGTAGATACTCATAATTCCCATGGACTTGAACGCCACGGTAACACAAGGTGTTCACAGTTATGTGATGTAACTGTACCCTGAATTTAATTTGCCCTGTAATATGTCACAAGGTAAATACAGGTAATTAGAGCAATCAAACTGTTATGTTAATCATAAAGTATTATTTTATGGTATGTAACTCTGAAGGGAGTTAAAATATTGTTCAGAGTTCTAATTTTCTGGAGGCCCGTGAAGGTAGCATAAAACGGGACCTGTGTATCTGTTGCAATGGAGGAGGAGAAGAGAACGGCATGGAGAGATGCACGAGGTTAGCTGAACCAAAGTGAGAGACTCGGCTAGTTTTACTGAGGTTAACTAGCACAAAAGAGTGTGTAACTAGAAAGCTAACCGTGTGGGAGCTTCGCAACAGAGTGTGGGTGAAGTGACTTTTTGTTTCAACGGTCGCACCACCGTGGAAAACTGTGTTTCCAGCTACGATCGCCGAGGCTAAAGGCTAGCCCGGATTGCTTGGCTGCACCACGGAGGCAGCCGCTATGGACTGTCGGAGAGCTGGACAGTGACGGGCTAACGTGCTGTAGCAGAGACAGCATCGGGTCCGCAGGGAGTGGATTTAGTGTGGGACTGGTGAACGGCGATCTACCGAGCAACGGAACTGTAAGTCAGACTTTTGTGCTCTTACTGGGGAGAAGAGGATTTTTCTCCATCGTCCAGCGTGAGCAGCAAACAGGCCTGCAACAAGTGTGAATGTGAGTGTGTGGAGCCCATGTGTGAATATTGTATGTTTAGTGGAGTTATATAACGTGTTTTGGAGTGTATATTAGTGAGTAACTTACCAAAAGGTGATAACATAAGTTGGGTTGTTTAATATAATTTGAAAGGGAATTATTTCATTTATACAGTGTATTTCATTTGGTTAAGGAATTGGAATATCATTTGAGTTTAAAAAAGGGATGTGTTGTACAGTATTTGTCTCTGCCCTTACGTTCAGTAAACGTTTCGTTTGTGTTAAAGAGTTGTCTGGGGTCGTTTCTTTACTACTGGTTAAGTTTAACTTGTGTGTGTGGTAGAAGTATCGGATTTTGTACTCGGTATCGGCAAGTACTCAGATCCAAGTATCGGTATCGGATCGGTTTGAAAAAATTGGTATCGTTGCATCCCTAGTTTTTATGCAATTTTTGCAAAGCTATATGTGGAAGAAAACCGTGACCTAGGAGAAGCTGATGGCATAAGATGTAAAGTACAACTCATCCGGTTTCATATGCAAAAAAAATTATTGCGCTAGCTTACGGGGTTGCAATTCTACCGGGATTTAAAAATAGTTACACATAACGGAGTGTGCCCGCTCCGACCGGCTTTAAAGGGTTAAGAGTGTTTTCCTTTGTGCGTCGCGCTTAACCCTGTCTCCCTGTCGACAGAGCTCCCTGGATTTTCCCCCCGTGTGATTCCCGAGTGGCAATGTTGGAGTGTGAACCTGTGATCGTGTGTGTGGGTGATCTGAAGAACGCGTGCTTTTCCCCTGGACTTCCCTGGAGTCAGAAGTACCTAAAAACTCCAAAACACGTGCAAAAGACAACAGAAGTGCTCCAGGATGCTAGGCACAGTGTTCAGCTTTTGTTACCTAGTGGCTACACAAGCCAGCAAGTACCAACGACCGGATTTGGTGTGTGGTAGTAACAGGTAAATGAACTTTTTTTTGAATTATTTGAATATATATGAGTGCTTGTGGATAAATACACAAACAATACATGTATGCTTTCAATTGTGTAATTTAAGTGATATAGGTAGCTCTGTTTTGGAAGTTCAGTTAACGCTAGAAATGTGTTTTGGAGTTTGTACGTGCTTTTTGGAGTTTGTACATGCTTTGTCTGTAGGGGCCACCGCATATATTTATATATAAACATATATAAATAAAACCACTTTTTTTTTACATTAGTAATTCCTTTTGTGCATAATTTTATATTCTTGTTAATAATAAATTAATTAAAGCAACAAAACAACCTAAAGAGCCGGTTCGGAGCCGAAAGAGCCGGCTCTTTTTAGTGAGCCGAGCAGAAAGAGCCGGTTCTCTAAAAAGAGCCGGAAATCCCATCATTATAAGGAAGACCCTACATTAATAGATAAACCCAACAAACATGTCATCCCCTATGGCCAATCAATTTGGTGTGAACTCACAACAATGGCTGAGCGCAAATGGAGTCATGTGCGGACGTATTTTACCTCCACAAACAGCCGAGTGGTTTGCAATACATGTGGCAAGACAGTGAGGTGTGATGGCAACACCACTAACCTTGTCAAACACCCCAGAGTAAATCATATCACAGAATATGACGAGTGTATGTTGAGGCGCACTGAAGAGGAGGTGCACACAGCATTATAATTTTGTACAGAGTATCGGTATCGGATCAGTATCGTCGGTACCACCCTAAATTTTACTTGGTATCGAATCGGAAAGGAAATCAGTGGTATCGCACATCACTATATTTCAGACAATGTATGATGCGCAGTTTTAGTCATGCTGTTAGCTCTTTGTTTTTTTTAATCACAAAGTCCTTTTGTGATAGTCTCAAAAGCAAAAGAAAACCAAGCAGTAATAGCTCACCAAACCCGCAAACCAAACAATCCTGGGCAAAGCTATTATGACTCACTTCAGGAAGTCATTATTATCTTAAAGTACATCTCTGTGAGTACATTTCCGCGAATTCCAATTAAGCATTTGCAATAATAATAATTTGATTTATATCGCACTTTTCAAAAAACAGAATTATTGTTTCATAGCGTCTCTTCTTTTCAGCAATGTTTTAATTTAGTCATATTGAAGTGTTTTTCAGTCCTACTTTTTGTTGGTAAACTAATATCTCTACTTTTTGCATTCCTAAAATAGGCTTGTTACTTTCAGTTTAAAGCATTTAAGGCGAGTTATTTTTTTTCATGTCACTGCATGCCTTCAAACATCAAACCGTTTCAAGCATAAACAGTAACAAATGAATGGCAGTCCTGTTTGTGTGTTACAGTTTTTTCTGATGGCTTGAGCACATTTTTCGTAACTATTGGTTATTTTTGCAAAACTCTACACACAAATAAGAAAACTCTTCACCCAATCAGCAAAACATTGTAGTTTTCTTGTAAAAGCGAATAACCTTTGCTTAACTCACCACACCTTTGTTGTTAGAGTGAATAGTTAAACATTTGTCATTTTTATGTTTACCATTTGTCCATTGTTTTAACTCTGTGAAAGGAATTCTTTCTTTCCTCCCATCCCCAGATTCTCGAGGTTCTGGGTGAGGGGCTGTAATGTTTTATTACAGGCAACATCTTAGTGAAGGTCTTTTTTGATGTAAGCTTCCTGCCCAGCAGGAGGTCTCACACACGCACACACACACACGCACACACACGTTCTCGCATAACACACACACACACACACATATATGCATACAGTGCCTTGTCTTTGTAACCAAGGGGGGTTATGAGGGGAGGTACTATTGTTGTGTGTGAACTGTCTCTCAATAAAAGGCAGCGAGAGGAGGCCGGATTTGGGGTCATTCGTGATGAGCTAAGATACCAACGAGGCCTCCCTTGCGCAAGTAATCGATCGAACACTGTTGCCTTGTTTTTCTTTCATGGGAATAAGTCCTGGATACAGCAGGGTCTGAGTTTAGACCCAACATTTATTTGGTCCTTCGAGAGCCGGATCCTAACACATCGCATTCACCAAGGAGAGGGAGAGGACGCCACCGCAGTCTGCTAGCAGCCATCGTCTGGGACGATTGACGAAAGCCCTAGTACTTTGCTTTGTTCTAGGCCGGACAGTTTGCGCCTGAACTCCCCTCGGGATGGATGGCGATTGACGGGAACCAGAGACTCTTCCCATGAATGGAAACAACACGAACAGTGAGTACAGAAGGCCTTAGAGAGCGGCTACGTGCCCGTGCGTTAAAGCAGGTACGTAAGTGCGCAAGCTGTGTGTGTAGACGCAAGCTGCCTGGTTTCTCCGCCAGTGTTTTTGTTTTTTGTTTTTAATCTTTTTGATTAATTTAAGGAGGATTAAGTCGGTTTCTCCACCCCCACCGAATAGAAGGAGGGTAAGGACGGTTTCTCCACCGAAAGGAGGATAGAGCTCTATAAAGATAAAAAAGGTTCTCCGCAGTTAAGGGCGTTGAGTGTATGGTTTCTCCACCAATGGTAAGGAGGAAAGAGCTCGCCGCGGTAAGGGGGATTATAGGCCTAAAAAGAGTGTGAATGAGCGTATATGTGTGTGAGTGCCAGTAAGTGAACGCAGCAGCACAGAAGGAAACCTAAGCGGTGTTAATGGAATTTGGTGACCTGTTGTGTACATGTAGCCTGGGTTTTGGTGTAAGTCGCGTTGCCTGCTGCAAACTTAAAAGAAGTCTGCCTTGAAAGAGGATGAAATACACTGCAAAGTTTTTATTGGGCAGCACGTGGTGTGTGGATCGTTGAAGAATGAAGTGAAATTGTGCTCTAAGCAGAAGCAAGTGTGAGCGTGTCTGACGTCATGGTGTGTGTGAAAAGGTATCCAGCTGGGGCAGACGTGATTCTGCAGGTCACCTGCCCAGCGGACAAAGAAATAACATAAGTTGTGTGGTGAATGATAGCACGAAGAGTGTTTGGTGTTTCTCAGCCTGAAACAGCTGTAATGCTACTTTCTGTTTATGAGAGAGAGAGAGAGATGTGTGTGTTGTTTTAAGCAGTGATGAGAATAATGAAAATGTGATGAGAGAGGAACACAAAAACATACAGAAAATGCATCAACCATACTAACCCTACATGCGTATACACATACAATGATACTCATGAAGACCAGACAGCATCTTAAGCATGAGATTCTGTTTGTCATCTTGTCCAAGTCACTAGTAAGATGAAAGTGATACATAGACTAGTGGACTGAATATTATTAGTAGGACAGATGACTGCATTATAGAAGAAAACAGAATGCTGATGAGGGGTCTTAAATGAGTGAGCTGAGTGAGCTGATTGTGAGTTTCTGGTGTGTGAAGAAGTTTTACCATGGCACACATTTGGATACATGAGAAGAAACTTATTATGTGATGAGACAACAGGGTTATGCTGTATGTTGTGTGTGGCTGATTGGATGAATGTTTGAGATTAAACTGGCTGTTGATTTGTCTTTTGTTACTAAGTTGAGCCTGCCAAATGGGTTGTTACGATTTATCCCCCTGGCATGAAGAACACGTGTCATGACTTAAACAAGGCCTTTCTTTCCTTTGCTTTCCTTTATTTTCTTTCATTTCTTTTTATTTTGTTACTTTCATGGTGCACTGAAGGTTTCGTTTGATGATCTCTGTTTGAGCAGAGATGCACGATTAGAACAGAAGCGTTATACGACTCGTCGTCAAGAAAACTGTTGCAAAAGTCAGTTTCTCCAAAAATTAAAATGGACTCAGGAGAAAGTCACTTATTTGGGACAATTAGAAAATAGGTCCCTACCCCCCAAAAAAGGATTAAGCGAGATAATCCGATCAAAAATTCTTCTTTTCCTTTTTTGAATTGACGTCATTGCTGGCAGTAGAAACTTATTGCGTCACGAGAGCTTCTACTGTCAGCAAATAAAAATGGGGAAAAACTGACTGACAAAAGCTGACAAGACTGACTAAATTAACACCATTGTGTGAAGTTAACCCCCACCTGACAAAGGTGTGGATGTATCTCTGTGTGTGTCTGTTGTAGGAGCAGAAGGAGACCACAGGAGGAAATTTGGGTCACATGACTATGTGAACTCTGCAAATTTAACCTTTTAGTTTAAAATTTTCTGTGTCTGTGAATTTACCATAGGTGTGTTATTAACTACTTTGTGTTGCTCACAGAGATTGCTGTGAGAAAGAGTGTATACAAATGCGCAGCGCTAACATTTGCATTCCTTTTTACAGCAGATGGTTAATCATGTGATTCGATCATGTGATTTATAGCAGGACACAACTTAATGATGTTTTCTACCACAGGATTACTGAGATTTTGTGTGAAGAAAACTGTGGTTACAGGCTGTGTGTTGGTGATTAAATTACACTGTGTTGTGGAGAAAATATCAATGTTACAGGGGAGAAGTGAATACAGTGTGACACTGTTTGAATCCAGTGTTACTTCTTTTTACAGCGTCTCTGGAATCTGGATGGCCGGCACCTGACCACCAGGATGAACCGTGTGTTTGGCTAATGTTTGTTTTTCTTTAAGAGTGTTTGTAAAGAATTCAGCACAGACAGACAAGTGACAATTGAACAAATGTGCAGTGGTTACAGAATAGTTGAATATGGAGCTCATTAGCTGGCCACTATTGAGCTCATAGTGATAAAATGAGTGGAGTGACATTGCTTAAGGAAAGTCACCGATTAAATTGTGGAATAAATTGGGATGATTCATGATTTGGGACAAATTATGATAATAATAGTGATTTAATGACTGGAGAAAACCTGCACATGATATTTGTCTTTTATGCTGAATACTTTATTACTCTTATGATCTATAGTCGGTTGAAAATGTGAAGTTTGATTTAACAGATTTGTCTTCCAGGATACAGGCTCCAGGTGGAGCTGAGAGTTAGACAAGCTAAACATTTAATTGCTGACTGATGTTTTTACACAGGGTTACAGGTTGGAGTGAAGCTGCTCCAAGGGACAAACCCTGGAGATTGTTTTAGGGAGACTGTGCAACATTCTTGGACAGGTCTCATTGGGGAGTTGACACAAGAGAGGAAGCCATGTGGCGAGAGGAGTGTCATTTTAATTTGCAGATGTCGTGAGGTGCCATGACGAGAAGGAGTGACTGAGAGGATCGTCCACAAGATGGAAGCTGAGGCCAGGAGAGAGGCTTCAGGAGGATCAGAGATCACCTTCAGCACAGAGAGCTGTGCTACTGAGCTTCCAGGAGATCATCATGAGGAAACTCTGCACAGCAAAATCTTAAATGAGATGAAATAGTTTCGACGTTGACGTTGAGGAAGACAACTAAGGTGTACGACGTGCTCTGCCTTTAAAATCTTCAGCAGCGTTGAACCATGAGAACTTCAGGGAGCGTGCCAAGCTCCAAAAAGTGACGGCGCAGAGGAGGTCCACCGATGGACGTGTGGTTCTGTGAACAGCACAAATGCCAGGTGACTGTGAAATAACTAACAGCACTTTTTCCACAAGTGAAGCCAGTAACTTACTATCCTAACAGATTAGCTCTAGTTGCTTGTGCTTTACCTCCATGCGTGAGATCAGTATGTGCAGCAGCTTATGCTGTACAATGTTTCAGGATATAGTTTTTCACCTTTTTGACACTGTTAGTTCCACATGAGGTAGATGTCTACTACTGCAGACTAAAATTACATTTCTGTCACCTACAAGACACTTGTCTTTAATGTTACTGTTACTCTCATAACCATACGTAACCATGAGTGGTGCACAATTCTGAATCCATCAAACCTTTTTGCCAACGAAAGAAGAGAGCACTTCTCATGAGTGTAGAGACCACGTGGAGAAAGAGTTTAAGCCGAGGGATGATTTAATAGATGTGCCACTTGGTGAGGGAAAGGTTTGGTTTGTTGATGGTTCGAGTTTTATAACAGTAGAGGGACAGACTGAAACAGGTTTTACTGTAGTAGATAATGAGAAAGTTGTCTGTGCAGGACAACTAGCATGTTTCATATTTGCTTGAGCAGCAGAGATGTTAGCTTTAACGGAAGCGTGTAAAGCTGCAGAGAAACAAGATGTGACAATATACACTGATAGCCAGTATGCATTTGCTACATTACATTTCTTTGTAGTGCAGTGGGTGAGACGAGGTGTGACAGCCTCTACAGGGAAACCTGTAGAACACGCCAAACTCTTGCAAAATCTGCTGGAGGCAGTGTTATTACCCAGTAGAATTGCCGTTTGCAAATGTGTAGCACACATGTGAGGGAAAGATCCAGTTGCATTAAGGAGTGCTTTTGCAGATAAGATCGCGAAAGAGGCAACTTTAGGAGAACATGGTGTTAACATTTTAGCAGTGCAACACCAACAGACATTGGCTATTATGTGGGATGCACTGGTAGATATGCAGGGCCACTCACCTACTGCAGGAAAACAGTTGTGACTTACAGTAGGAGCGAGCTTGCAGGATGGTGTTTATTATCTGTGTGATAAACCAATACTGCCTTAGACTTTATATAGGACTGCTGCTATTTTGCGCCATGGGCTTTGCCATGTCGCAACAGGAGGGAGATAATGAGTAGTTTATACTTTAAGATTAAATACCCTTAAAAAAACTTTTTGCAGGTCATGTATGATATGTTGCAAGCATAATTCCCGGGGTAATTTGAGACCTAAGAGAGGGAAATTCCCTAGACCCAGTCACCCATTTCAAGTTATTCACATGGACTATAGAAATGTCCAACTGTAATAACTATAAGTACTGTTTAGTGATAGTGTGTTCTTTTTCAAAGTGGGTAGAAATTGTACCAACTAGAAAAGCAGATGCCATTTCGGTTGCCAAAGCAATATGTAAGAATATCATTTGGAACACGGGATTCCCGAGACCATTTATAGTGATAATGGTCCACACTTTGTAAATGAAGTGATTGGATTAATGGCACAACATTTAGGGATAACACTAAAACATCATTGTTTATATCACCCACAAAGTGCAGGGTTGGTAGAGAGAACTAATGGAGCAGTAATGTTAAGACTTAGGAAGAGACACGCAGGACATGGTTAAACTGTATAGAATTAGTTAAGATGTATATGAATGTACATGAGGATTACTCCAACAGAGAATGGTCTGACTCTTTGAGATTATATATGTTAGAGCAGGGGTAGGCAACCTTTCTGATGGCGAGTGCCATTTAAAATTTCCTCAGAAGTCAGTGTGCCATATGATTGCATTAGCAATAAATTTAATAACGCTCTATATTAACAGTTACACACTATATAGAACCACTTTATAGAATTATATTTGTTTGCAGATGTTGGCAGCTATCAGCGAATAGTTATCAGCTATTTTGAAACAAACAAAAAAAAGACACTTTTTATCCATAACAAGAACTCCATAACAGCAAATACAGAAAATACAAATGCTATTTATGGTCTCCTCACAACAATGATAAGAAAAATAAACTGGGCCAATATGGCATGTTTGTTAATACAGAAACACACATGTTAATGTGATCTCTGGTCTCACACTCAGAGACACAGGTCTCCGAGTGTCCAGCATTCAGACGGCTACCTGAGGACACTCATGTGATAGAAAATCTGCTCACACAGATATGTAGAGCCAAATACTGTCAATAAGGCCTCTGCAATGTTCTGAAGACAGTCAAACTTGTCAGGTAGTGATGTGCAGCAGGTGAAAATGCAAACTCCATGAACACGCACAGCTGTAGATTCCAGCTATTTCGATGTTATATGTATGATTTCTATACATTTTATGTCAGATAAAAACTTTGGTTGTAAGCTTCAGATAATTATTTAATAACACCCAGACATTTTAAACGAGAATAAGAAAATATTTCTTTGTGCCCCCCTTTCCCTGTTAATGCCCTACCTGGCCCCTGGCAACACTTTGCTAGACCTGCCCCTGCACAGTTACCAGCTGTCAGCTACTTAGAAAAGGATCCTGGTGTTATTTGTCTCTCAGAAACAGTTCATAACTTCCCTTCAACTCATTAATGTCACGTAAAAGGTAAACCTGTTTCTCCATCACCTGTTCAGCTCTGATGATTCAGTAAGGACATCTCCTGGTTTCATCTGCATGTTTCCCTCTCACCAGATATACAAACCATCATGACCAGCAGCTTTTACAGCTGTGGCTCCGGCAAACATCAGCTGATACTAGAAAGAAATATTAAATAAATTCTAACAACAGCTGATCAAGCTTAAACATGCTGCTGTTGTTTAGCGCAACATCCGCTGGTTTCCTCTTTCTGGCGCAAAGTGGGCGATAAACAAACAAGAGAGAAAAGCCGATCAGCTGATCATTGATCGTTTCATGATTGAGCAGAGGGAGGGGGAGAATGAGAGAAGAAGAAACAGCTGACAGCGTAACCACAGAATAACTCCAGCTTTGTGTCTTTTTTTCATTCTAGCTGAAGTCCGGGACAAACTGTGTTCCTTTTCACCTCAATACGAAACGCGTAATATTTTCTCTGAATACGAGACGATTCCGTCTTTTTACAGGCAACTCTACTAACTAACCTTATGAATAAAATAAAGTTCACTATGGTATCACTAACATCAAAGCACCCACCCAGCTGTATAGAAGCTCCGTCATGCTAGCTAGCACGCAGTACCAGTTATTGTAACTGACTGTAAAAAGTCAGCACAACGAAAATAAACTCCACCTAAACTTGGTTTATATCTGACCCAGATAGACTGCAGGTCATAACTTCTTACCTGAAGTTCAGTTCACCTGAGACTCGGACCGACGGCTGCCTCGGGTCGTTCCTCCTACTGCCTCCCCTTTCTCTCATCCACCTGCTGGCCTCCACCACTTGCTAATTTTACTGAATCTGAGGAAGCTTCGCCATAGCCACCACCAAACAACTGAGTTATTTGTACACCGGCCAGCATCTGGCCAATCCACCACCTTTCATTGTTTATACGGTTACAAAGGAAAAAAAGTCACCCGGCCACCGAGCAAAAGCCCGATGGCCAGTCCAGCATTGGTCGTGCCATCAGTTAACCCTTCGCGTGCCAACTGTGGCACGCGTGCCTAGGGTTGCCGACCCCTGTGTTAGAGCATTTAGAGTTCTACTCTTCTGTAGTGATGATAGAAGAGCAGAAGAGAGAGCATATTAGCAGATTAGATGCTTAAAATGTTTAAAAATAAAGAAGTCTTGAGAACAAATGATCTGCCAGATGATTCTGTTCTCCACAGGAGCAGAGTCTGAAGTCTGTAGATTGGATGTTGACAAGGCCATGGAGAGGAAGTGCTGGTCCAGTCCACGGTGGGAAGGTCCATATCGGATGCTGCTGACGACGACCACAGCAGTGAAGATTGCTGAAAGGATTACTTGGATACATCAAGCGCACTGCAAGAAGGTGACACACATTCAGGCCAGCTCGGGGTAAGTGGCAGGAAGACTGGGTACAAAGGGGGGGGAAAGCCTCCAGGGCCCCTCGTCTCAATCCGGTGAAGAAACCAACTGAGCCACAGGTACTCATCAGAATGGCTGGGAATGTGTTGTGCGCCTTCTTGTGCCTGTGGACCCAGAGTGGGATGACAGGAAGCGCACTGGGACAGAGCAAACCACACCCAGTACTCGCATGGGGTTTTCAACAACTACTGGTGGCAGTTTGTGAACACAACCGCTCACATAAAGAACGAGACCAATGGTTATGCTTGTGATGCCACTGGTTACACATTCTTCTGGACTGTGGCCATATAGCATCACTGAGAGCGAGACAGTTTGTTTGGTTGCCGTAGCAACACATCCAGGAGTAAACGTACTTGGAACACTGCCAACTTTTCAACTTCTGAACCTGAATGGATGGTTGATTCACCAGTAGCTGGGAAGGTGAACTGCTCTGGTACGACAGACCTGCTAGTCCAACTCCAAGTATCTGACTCGCTGCAGGACATTGAACAGCTAAATGAACTGGAAATAGGCCAGTTGCCTATGTGTATGAAGAGCAATGGTTTAGTCCAAGTTGGAGATTTACCATGAAATTTGTGCAACGTCACCTATTCTTTGTGTCCTCTGCAAGAAGGATGCAAACAGAGAAGCCTTTTGTCTACATTTGCATCATGAACACTTCTCTAAGCTAGTTGAGGTTTTGAGCCAAGAAGATCAAAACACCTTGATCCAATTTCCTTTACAAAGCTTTTCCTGTGGTGACAACAGGACAGGAGAAGAGTTGTAAATGCGGGAAATTCACCAGTTGACTCTAACCCCCACAGGATGCCTACAGTGAGAAGATTTGGGGGGTTGATAGGAGTCATAAAGAAGGGTGTTGACCAGGCTACAGCTTTGAAGTTAGCTGAGAGCCACATGGACAAACAATAAAGTCAACTGATGTGTGTGAATGCCTATGTCTGTATACAGTTGGATTGTAGTGACATATGATTTTTGAGTATGTTGATTATTCTTGTTTGACTGTGACATTCAGTTGTTTATTTGCAGGAATACATAATGAATCGCACGACAGGAGTAGATGCACCACGAGGCTGGATAGCTTGGTGAATGTCTGGTCCTTGGTGGCATCTTCTTTTGAAAATATTAACTCCTGTTTTTGGACTGTTGACACTGATTTGCTTACGTATAGAATGCATTTTACCGTGTATAAGATCAATGCGAACTAAGATGATTTCTAATACATTTGTTAATTATGTACTTTTACAACAGTATGAAATGACTGAAATGAATGACATGACAGAAGTCTGTGTATGAATGACGCCTGCACTGAAAATGTTAAGCAAGAGGTGCATGGCTGAGAATATACTACATAGGAATAATTTGGAACATAAAAATAACAAAACAGGAGGGAAAATGTTAGAGTGAATAGTTAAACATTTGTCATTTTTATGTTTACCATTTGTCCATTGTTTTAACTCTGTGAAAGGAATTCTTTCTTTCCTCCCATCCCCAGATTCTCGAGGTTCTGGGTGAGGGGCTGTAATGTTTTATTACAGGCAACATCTTAGTGAAGGTCTTTTTTGATGTAAGCTTCCTGCCCAGCAGGAGGTCTCACACACGCACACACACATTCTCGCATAACACACACACACACACACACACATACACACACACACACACACACACACACACACACACACACATATATGCATACAGTGCCTTGTCTTTGTAACCAAGGGGGGTTATGAGGGGAGGTACTATTGTTGTGTGTGAACTGTCTCTCAATAAAAGGCAGCGAGAGGAGGCCGGATTTGGGGTCATTCGTGATGAGCTAAGATACCAACGAGGCCTCCCTTGCGCAAGTAATCGATCGAACACTGTTGCCTTGTTTTTCTTTCATGGGAATAAGTCCTGGATACAGCGGGGTCTGAGTTTAGACCCAACATTTGTAAAAATGGTATTTTTGTATCAGACAGTAAACACAAGCCATCAAATTAATAAGTACACAATGCACCAACTACACACTGATGGTATGAATGAAAAACACATCTGGCTTTTGCTTTCTCTGTGCACAAGGTAGGCTATGTCAGTTTGAGCTCATACTTTTGTCATAGATCTGTAAGCATAGAGGGATCCAAACTTCAAGTGCTGGTGTTTATTCACACACATCAAAACAAACACAAGTGTTTATTTCCAAGTCAAAACGAAATAGTAATTTCACTGAGGAAAAAAAGAAATCAGTCTACATTGTGTCATCTCTGTGGATCTGGCCACAAAATTTCGTCTACATCATATGAGATGTCCTTTAGTCCAGCGGTCTCCAACCTTTTTTGTGCCACGGACCGGTTTATGCCAGATAATATTTTCACGGACCGGCCTTTAAGGTGTCGCGGATAAACACAACAAAATAAAACTAGTACCGGTACCAAAAAAAAGAAGATTTATTCATAACACACGTGAAAAGACCCAGGAAAAGCGAGTTAACGATAAAAACGATAACAAAATAACGCTGAAAACCGATAAAAACCATGAAAACCATACATTTCACACCTGAGCCTCAACTCTTCAACAGCAACATTGTACCCATCAGGTAAAACATAGGCTACGTTTGCTTTGCCTCACAACAGTGATATAGTATGATGCGATCTCATATTAGATTCTTGATGAATGTGTGTTGTTGTTATTCAGCCTGGTTCAATGTGCCCCTTTTTAGCTTTGAGCACCCGCCCCTGTAAACATCTCTGCATGGCCCTGCCCCAGTGATTACAGTTTTTTCTGAATGCTTAAACCCTAACTGTGATTCTTATAGCACAATTTCTAAAACTATTAATACTTATAGCAAAACCACTCACCGAGTTTGCAAAACTAAAAGCACAAACACTGCTTTGCACTCAGTTTGCCATTTTGTAACACACACTTTGCAAAACTGTAGGCACAATTCACTGCACAACACTCTTTTTGCAGAATTGTAAACACAACTCACTGCTTACACTCAATTACCAAATTTCCAACACACTCCTAGCAAAATTATACACATGTATGGCTATCATTAACACTATTTTGCCAACTGTCTGGCACACTTTCACATGTGAAAACTGTTTTAGATAATTAGTCCACTTTGCAATCAGCCTAAGCACTATAAACAGGCCACAGGTAAGCTGTCTATGTGGAGTACAATGGAAGGAGCAGCAAGAGTGAGAAGAGTGAGAATCAGAGGAGGCCGAGGGAGAGGACGTGGAGGTGAAGAAGTTGGAGGAAGAGGACGTGGAGGTGAAGAAGTTGGAGGAAGAGGACGTGGAGGAGCAAGAAGAGGACGAGGAGGGGAAAGAGGAAGGGTAAGAAGAGTAAGAAACAGAATAACTGATAGCATCAGAGCTACAATAGTGGACCATGTCATCAACCATGGGATGACCCTGAGGGAAGCTGGCCAACGGGTTCAGCCTAAACTGAGCTGCTACACTGTGGCAGGCATCATTAGGACATTTTGAAATGAGAATCGGTAAGTACTTTGTAGCACTGCCATACTCTAATGAGAAACACAACAGTACCATACATGCAAAAATACTGAAATTGTTACTTTACAGAATTGCTAGACGTCCAGATGTTGGGGGCAGAGGCAGAATGTTCACTCCAGAGCAAGAGACCCATATAGTGAACATGGTGATTGCCAATAATGCAATAAGACTGCGCGAAATACAGCAGCGCATAATTGATAATGACACCATCTTTCAAAATATACACAGTGCAAGCATTTCTGCACTAAGTCGTGTACTTGCGCGCCACAGAATAAGAATGAAGCAAATTTACAGAGTTCCTTTCAAGAGAAACACAGAACGTGTAAAGCAACTGCGGTATGACTATGTGCAGGTAAGCTAGTGTCATTGGCTCTGAATTTGGAAGTGCATACTGTAGTGCTGTGCATGGGCCTGATGTGTTGCATTTGTTTTGTCTTGTCCAGAGAGTGATGGAACTAGAAGCAGATGCAATGGGACATGAGCTACTTTTTGTGGATGAGGCCGGTTTTAACCTCAGTAAAACCAGGAGACGTGGCAGGAACATTATTGGACACCGTGCCATCATCAATGTCCCAGGACAACGTGGTGGTAACATAACCATGTGTGCAGCTATAAGCCAAAATGGTGTTGTTCACCATCATGCAACCATAGGCCCATACAACACTGCACACATTATTGCATTCCTGGACACCATGCATGACATGCTCACTGTTCAGAGACCAGAGCAGACCCGATATGTCATCATATGGGACAATGTTAGTTTCCATAGGGCTGCTTTGGTCCGCAACTGGTTTACAGACCACCCATCCTTCATGGCACTCAACCTCCCTCCACACTCTCCATTCTTACAGTTTTTTCTGAATGCTTAAACCCTAACTGTGATTCTTATAGCACAAATTCTAAAACTATTAATACTTATAGCAAAACCACTCACTGAGTTTGCAAAACTAAAAGCACAAACACTGCTTTGCACTCAGTTTGCCATTTTGTAACACACACTTTGCAAACCTGTAGCTACAATCCACTGCACAGCACTCTTTTTGCAGAACTGTAAACACAACTCACTGCTTGACACTCAATTTCCAAATGATCAACGCACTCCTAGCAAAACTATACACATTTACGGCCATTATTTACACTATTTTGCCAACTGTCTGGCACACTGTCACATGTGAAAACTTTTTTAGATAATTAGTTCACTTTGCAATCAGCCTAAGCACTATAATACAGGTAAGCTGTGTGTGTGGAGTACAATGGAGGGAGCAGGAAGAGTGAGAAGTAGAGGAGGTCGAGGAAGAGGATGTGGAGGTGAAGAAGTAGGATGAAGAGGATGACAAGGACAAGGAGGAGCAAGAGGAGTACGAGGAGGGGGGAGAGGAAGGGTAAGAAGAGTAAGAAATAGAATTGCTGATGACATCAGAGCTACAATAGTGGACCATGTAATCAACCATGGAGTGACCCTGAGGGAAGCTGGCCAACGGGTTCAGCCTAACTCGAGCCGCTACACTGTAGCAAGCATCATAAGGACATTTTGAAATGAGAATCGGTTAGTACAGTCACTTTGCACTAAGATTTGTAGCACTGCCCTATGCTAATGACAAACAACAATACCATTGATGTAAAAATACTGAAGAGGAAGCATGTTCACTGCAGACCAAGAAACCCATATAGTCAATATGGTGATTGCAAATAATCCTATACTTGGAAATAAACACTTGTGTTTGTTTTGATGTGTGTGAATAAACACCAGGGCCCTGTTTCAGAAAGCCGGTTTAGTGCAAACTCTGAGTAAGTATACCCTGAGTTAACGAAAACTCTGGGTTTTCGGTTTCACAAAGCGAGTTTAGATTAATTCTGAGTGAGTTACTATGACGACACACTCCGTGAAGCTAACCTGCCCCCTAGCAGGTTTACTTCAACTAACCCTGAACTTCTCCGCCTCTTTGTCGGAAACCTGACTGTAGGAAGTGTCAGACATGGCGTGCCCCTTCCTTGAAGAGCCAGTAGATGTTGAAGCCCAAATTCTCCGCAGAGCTCTCCGCCGGGAGTGAGTGATTAGAGCGCGTTTGGACATTTTATCATGTCCTGATGATTTTCTGTGTGAACGTTACCGTTTTTCAGCACAATCGATAATTTATTTGAATAACATCCTCAGGCCTTATATTGCTCATGTGACACATCGCGGACATTCTCTCAGTTCTGTACATATTATTTGTATTGCACTTCGTTTTTTTGCAAACGGGAGCTTTCTGTATAATATTGGTGACGCTGAGCACGTTTCCAAGGCTACCGTCTGTCGGGCAGTCAGGAATGTTACAGTTGCACTGAAACGTCTCCTGTACTCGTTTGTGGTGTTCCCCGGTCATAGACCCACAAGATTTATCAAAGAGGGATTCCACAAAATTGCAGGTATCAGGATGAACAAAACTTAATTCATGATGTGGTGATACTTGAACTACTACTTAGATTTTACATTTATTTTCAGGGTTCCCAGGCGTGATTGGCTGTATAGATGGCACTCACATTCCATTCTGCTGCTTGAAGTGTTCCATTTCCAAAAAGCATTTTTTTTATTTTCTTGATCAAACAGGTCTTGTACAGCTGCTTTACAGGGAGCTATTGAAACACAGAAAATAGCATTGACATTCATAGTACATGCCTACTTAGGTTGGTTGTAAATCAGTGCTGAACATCTTACTGAGGAAAGGTTTGTTGGAGAAGTGGCTGGACCCTCTTCCTCTACATTTTTTATATTTCATTTTTACTTGCTGCCAGGAACGTTTGGGGCCTGTTGGGTTGCACATGCGCTCACATCACATCACAAAATAAAATGTATAAAATAAAAAATAAAATGAAATATAATAAAATAACGTGTTAAATGGGTGGAAATCCCTAGATCAATTTTTAAATTAACACTCACGCATTGACTCTGTCGGCTATGTATTGCCATGCATGCTCCCTTTCTTTTGCAGCTGAGGCTGTGTTACTTTTTTTCCGCAAAATTTGCATGTTATCGGCATATGCTGCCATCAGAATTTCGGCCTCAAGCGCTGTAAAATACATTGGCCGCGCCTTCTTTCCCTCCGTCTCCATGGTGACTCGCTTAATCTGTGCTCCACTAATCAGGGCTTTATGCGCGTGCTTAACTTGGGGTTTAAGCAACTCCGCGTTGATTGAACTAATTGTTATCAGCCTTTCTGAAACCGAATATTCCGAGTTGGACAGTTCGGGGTTACTCAACCCTGAGTATCATTTTTAACTCTGAGTTTTCTAAACCGGCTTTCTGAAACAGGGCCCAGTACTTGAAGTTTGGATCCGTCTATGTTTATGGACCTATGACAGAAGTATGACCTCAATCTGACATGGCCTACCTTGTGCACAGAGAAAGCAAAAGCCAGATGTGTTTTTTATTCATAGCATCAGTGTGTAGTTGGTGCATTGTGTGCTTATTAATTTGATGGCTTGTGTTTACTGTCTGATACAAAAATACCATTTTTACAAAGGTGTGGTGAGTTAAGCAAAGGTTATTCGCTTTTACAAGAAAACTACAATGTTTTGCTGATTGGGTGAAGAGTTTTCTTATTTGTGTGTAGAGTTTTGCAAAACTAGCCAATAGTTACAAAAAATGTGCTCAAGCCATCAGAAAAAACTGTAAATCCCATCGAGGAGTTCTTCTCTGCCTGGCGCTGGAAAGTGTACGACCGTCATCCTCATCAACAGGTAGCCCTTTTACAGGCAATGGAGGAGGCATTCAAGGAGATATTTTCCCCGATGCCTTGGACTGGAGGATATCGCATGCGATGTGGACGAAATTTTGTGGCCGGACCCAGAAAGACGACATGATGTAGGCTGATTGTCTTTTTTTTTTCCTTTTTTTTGTGAAATTCCCATTTTGTGTTCTGACTTTGTCTTGGTTTTGATGAGTGTGAATAAACACCAATACTTGAAGTTTGGATCCTTGTATGTTTACATGACACTATGACAAAAGTGTGACCTCAAATTGACATCTGTACACAGAGAATGCAAAAGCCAGATGTGTTTTGTATTCATACCATCAGTGTGCAGTTGGCGCATTGTGTGCTTAGTAGATGATGGCTTGTGTGTACTGTTTGATATGAAAACACCATTTTTATGAAGGTGTGAAGAGTTAATCTAGCTTTGTTCGCTTTTGCAAGAGAACTACAATGTTTTGATAATTGGGTGACAGGTTTTCTTATTTGTGTGTAGAGTTTTGCAAAAATAGCCAATAGTTACAAAAAATGTGCTTAAGCAATCAGAAAAAACTGTATCATACAAGAAAGAAAAAATCTGAAAGTACCTATATTTTTAATGCTCTACAATTTGAACACATGGAATTCTGTAGTTTCAAGGATGCGGTGAATTCCCATCATTTACACATAGAAACTAAAACCTAAGCCCAGACATAAGTCACTTTCCAAATTTCAGCAACAGTGCTACGTGTTGCCAGTAGCTCCACATTTTCTCCCACTGTAGCTGGATAGTGCCTGCCTGCTGCACCAAAGTACTCTGTGAACAATATTTCTCTTGCCCTAGCAGCACCTGTCCCTCTCCTTCTTTCCAGTTCTCCTCATCATTATAGTCATCATTATATTCTGGGTCATGATTTATCTTTGTTTGTGTTTGACAAGATTTGTGAAGCTTCAGCAGCAGTTTGCTCTCAAGGTTCTTGTTGTGCAAATGTAAATGTTTAGCAGGGAACAGGAGTCCTGCCTGACTCCTCCACAAGCTACAGATGCAGGAAGAGCTGTATTGATTTTGGTTGACAGCTTCTGGATTTGAGGAAAACTATGTAATAGATCCACACCTCCAGTGAACGGACATGAAAGGTACCTCTCCAGCTCCCCTGCTTCTGGCTTTTCTGACCCCATGGATCCAAAGAAGTCTTCTTCGCTGTTTGTGCTGACCTCATCCAGCTCTGTTTCTATGTGATGTCTGATGAAGTTGAGACCCATGGAAAAATGTATGGTTTTCAAAAGAATTAGGTCTGTGCATTATAGTGCTGTATAGACTGCCAAGCTGCAGATGTTTGGAATGAAAATTTTATCACACTGGAGATGTTTTTTACTAACTCTTGTTGAAAAACAAAATCTTGTCATTCATATCCCACACAAACAGTGTGCAATGGATTCCAGATTGAGTTTAAAATAAGAATGTATGTAAGGCTAAGCAGTGCTAGCTAATAGATCCTCCTCTCACTGTTTGTCTGTTACTCTGGAGAAATACAAGAAAGACAGTGATGAAAGCCATGACTACGATGTAGCCTCTAATCTCTGCATGGCTGTCCTGAGAATGCAGCACCTCAGTCTGTGTGGCTACAAAGAGGTGAAACCCTGTCACTTCCAAACACAGGGAGAGGGATGAAGCTAGCCTCCTAACGAAGGCTGGTGAGAAGAGATATTTTACTGTTATTTTATCATTACATCAGAATCATATAATAAGCATTGCATTAAAGCATTTATTGAAGCTATTGACATTATATTAACGTTTGTATTACAGTGATTGTTATAACCTCATGTTAATCTTCTATTTACAGGTGTTGGTATAATCATATAATTTTTCATTACAGGTGTAACCAGGATCATCTTGATACATATTGCCGCTTGGTGCTTATTATGGAGTTGTGCTCACGTCAGTAAGGGTTAAAAGCTACAGTCAGCAGGATGTCTGGCTGATCTATTGAGGGAAGTGACGTAGAGCGTAGAAGGCCGCACATGCTTACAAGACACTTACATCATGTTATTTTATGATCCTTTATTTAGATATATCTTTTGTTAACCTTTAAGTAGTGTGTATTGGGAATAATTACTCATTAGTTTATTTATGTATCATCATCATCATTAATTGTTACTTCATTAGAGAATTTCTTTAGGCTGTCGGCCTTATGTTACAACTTGTATTACAGGTATTGTCATGATTCCATATTAACATTTTCTATTACAGGTGCAGTGATAATCCTTTTGTATACACATGCATTGTATTTTTTGTGCTTGCCAATGAGGGGGGCTTGGTCAACTAGTGGAGGGTCGGAAGCTTTGTTCGGCGCGAGGACTGAACAATCTATTGTGTTAAGGATCTTGAGCTATAGAAAGAACACGCTTACAAAACACATATATCATGTTATTCATCATTATCCTTTATTCATTTATACTCTTTTTATTAAGCTTTGAATAGTGGCATTTGATTAGAACATTTATTCAACAGATTACATGTATGGTTTCGGTTAGTTTATTGCACACATGCAGAGTTGGCCTCTGTCCTTATAGACAGAGTGAATGCTGAGGTCGAGTTACACACGCACACATACAAGCAGCAGTTAAACTCATGTAGAGGGGAGAGTTCAAACATTTAAATAATAGTTTGCAAGGCCTTGTAGCTGTTTGATTATGCTTGCAGGAGAGACTGTTTGTTCAAGGGGATAAGCAGAGTTAGAAGATTACTGGGAAGGATCTGGCCTCGGGAAGAAGAAGATGTTCTTTTAATGTGTTAAAAGTTGTCAACATTGATTGTATTGTACCTACTTTACGAATTAGGGGGCGTTCTAATACCCTGATGTTCATAAAAACTATTGTTGTGTGGTTTTCGGAGAGAGATCTGGTGCTGTCTGCGTACAGTGTCCCATCTCCCACACATGTGCATTAAAATCATCGTTTGACTTGACCCGGCCGGACCAGTGTTGTTATTTTGGTTTTCCTCCTGTATCCATCCCCAATATTTTGAACTCGTGACACTGGTTAAACTAAACAAGCTGCTGTTTCACATAATGAACCCTGTCAACCACAGTATTGCCTTCTGATTAACCAGTTAAAGCAGTAGAGATGAGTTGTGTTTACATGTGCGTGGAACTCTAGCTTTATCAACCAGGCTAGCTGTTAGCTTATAGCTCACGCTAGCTAGCCAGCGAGCAGTTAAAAGGACAGCCAAAATGTGGACACTACACCCACAAACTTCTCTCACCACAATGTAGCGCTGAAAATATGATGCGATTCTAGTTTGATCAAACTCAGGGCAGGAGGAAAACTGCCTCCATATCCCCGCAGTAATGTTATGGACCTCTCCACATTCGAGAATTGAATAAAGCCAAGGTCCAATACTACAGGGCCAGTGTCCTTAAATATGTCCTCAACATAACACATCAGAATAAAATTATTAGGTCATTAGTAAGTACTTGACTGCATGCTGAGTTGGCAGTTCAGCCATTTAGATCATGTTTGTTGGACTAGAGACAAAAGTTGCTCGACACAACATTAGCCTGACATCCACCTAACCTAGGGTGACCATATTTTGATTTCCAAAAAAGAGGTGACTTGGCTCAGTCATGAAGAACTTGCTTAAAGAAACATACTGTCACGGTTCTGGGTCGGTGTGACCCAGTATTTTGAGTTGTGTTTTGGTTTTGAATGATGGATTTTTTCCCTGTAATACTGGTGGTGGTGGTGATGATTATTAGGATGATAGATTATTATTATTATTATTATTATTATTATTAGAGTTCCATGTTTCTGTTTGTTCATATTTAAGGATTTGTTCTTCGGTCGTGTCTGCTTAGTATAGGTCTAGTTCCATGCGTCATTTTCTGTCTCTCTCTGTGTCAAGTCAGCGTCTTAGTGTGATTTCTTATTTCTGGTTTCTTGTTCCTGTTTTATTGTGAAGGTCTGCGTCTCATGTGAGTGTGTTCAGTTTTACCCCTGTCTCGTCTTGTTGATTATTCCCAGCTGTGTTTCCCACCTGTGTGTAATCTCCCCGTGTTTCTCTGAGTGTATTTAAGTCGTGTCTTCTGTGTTTGTAGTTGCTGGTCCGTCTGTGAATCTACCCTGCTTCATCTGTGTACCCACCATGCTTCTCCTGTGTGTTCTACCTGCTGTCAACCGTCATTTACCTCCGTCCATCCCCTTTCATGTTCATGCCCTGGTTTGTGTTCAGTAGGTTAGTTGTTCTCAGTTTAGATACTCTCCTGTCCCGTTTGCCGTTTCTCTATTTGCTTCGTATTCAATAAACCACCTTCTCACCTTCACGAGTGCCTGCGACTGGATCCTCCTTTATCATCTCCACACGGTCCATCTCACTCGCCGTGACACATACTTAGCATATTTAAATGATACATCCTCTGTGCGGTTAATGAATTGTGAAATAAAATATGCCATATAGGCTTTTACAAGTCAACAAGTGCAAAAAAATAACATAGAAGCCTCTTTGAGCTTTGGGATCTTTTAAACATCATTAGGCGCGTTGCTGCGTGCTGTCTGTCCCGTCTGTGAGCGCAGAACAAGCGCTCACAAAGCAGCAGTTTGGGGATGACGTCACACACATGGGTCCTCTGTCAGAATATATTAAAACCCAGACATTTTTATCAATCACAAAAATCCCCCCGTATGACCCGGACAGAACGTGAAAAGAGAACATGTCCTGGGAAAAGAGGACGGTTGGTCACCCTAACATAACCACAGCTAAAAAGAAATTTAGAGTAAACTTACTGGGACACGGTTAAATGAGTTTAGTTTTTTCACACTGAAATGTTGGTTTGTTGTGGCTTCAGAATGCGCTACCCAGTGACACTCGTGTTGATTCGCAAGTTTGGCACTGAGCACAAGTTTGATGCACAAAGTTTCATCAATGTGCTGGATTAAAATACAACTGATACTTGTCCCGTATAAACTGTAGCATTGCTGGATTTAATTTGGGATATGACATTTGTTCAGCTCACCATAGGACATGTAAGTCTACTGTGTTAAATGCAGTTTGAAGGAAAAGAGACGGTTTAAAGGGAAAATAGAGATTTGTTCATTCTTTGTGTCTAAAGTGGCTTTAGGACCAATATCTAGTATACAATACTAATGTCATGGCTGGGGCAGCAGTCATGTGGTAGAATAAATGAGGACCCAAAATGCAGACAGTGGTGGAGATGCGAGGGGAGGTTTATTTACAGGGAAAATAACAGAGGTGAGGGCAGAACTGAACATAAACCTAAACTGGGTGAAACTAGGGATGGGTCTTGCAACACTGACGCACCGACGCATGTATCAAGCTCACCTAGCGATGCCTGTATCGGTGCGTGAGTCGCTTTAAGAAAAAGTCACGTGATCGATACAGCTGCTGTATCGCTCATTGCCAACGCGCCAAACTGTGTTTAAAAGGTACCGCATCCGCATCTGCCAACGGAATGAGTCGCCACCAAAAAAACCCACAAAATTACTCTTGCAAAGATAAAAAACAAAACAAAACAAAACACATCTCTCTATAACAAAATGGAGCCCGAAAGAAAAAGAATTGTTTCTGCTATGTGGGATCATTTTGATCTTTTAACTGCAAATAAGGTAATAGTTTGTCTGTCTTTGTTTCAGTGTAATCTATCAGAATAGGAAAAACAGCAATGTGACTTGCAGTGTAAATTATTTATTTCATTTTATGCAGGTTAAATGTCGCATCTGTTCTGCATTTCTTACACAAACAAAAGCACCTCCTCAGTGTTTAGGCATTACAGAGCCAAACATGAAAATGAGGAGACAAACACACTGAGAATGAACTCACGCAGGCCTATATTGACACTGAACAGCTTTATCATCTTTTTTTTTTTATTAATGTGTGTTTTATTATTTTCAATTCAAGCATCTAGGAAGACTGTTCTGGACCAGGCAGTCCTGAATTTTATTATAGAGGACTGCCAACCCCTTAGTATTGTGGAGAGTGTCGGAGAGAAAAATTCCAAGATCAGAGGATCCTTTAACGTACTGGGGGAATAGCAAGACATCTTATCAGAACCTTTTCCACCTGGCTTTACACCTTTTGTGTACCCCAGCTTCATCTGTGCCTGTGAGTTTTCCAAAGCTGGGGAAATGGTGTAAAAAAAACAACAACAAAAACACAATAGACTGAATGCAGAAACATTGGATAAACCTATTTTTCTGAATAGAAATTTATAATAAACTCTAAGTCAAATGGGTAATATTACATTCACAATACTTTCATTTTAATTTTCACTTAATGTCATTCACAATATATTTTAAAGATGTCTACAATATTTGCAATGTAAAAGATATAAAATGATTCCATGGAAATTACAGTACCTTACAGTGTACAAGTATGACTAGGTCATTGAATCAGTGTTTGTTGTGAGTGTCAAGTAATTTGCCAACAATGATATTTAAGGTCCAGCAGGTGTCAGTATGGAGCAAAACAGCAACACTGTGTCGACACAGTATCGATACAGTTTGGGGAATGTGCTGAAACGCTTCACGAGGCCTCATCTACCCATCACTAGGTGAAACTAACAAACAAACCTGGGACACAAGGTCAGCGGGAGAAACTCAGAGATGGCAGATGAGGACGGCTGGACAGAGAGACGCAGAGGAACATAGAGAATGAACACAGACGATCCAACAACGAGCAGAAGCCAACACACACTATAAATACACACCAGGTAATGAGGAGATGACACGCAGGGATGGACACAGCTGACACTAATGTACATGACGAGAAGCAGACCTACAAATTAAAACCGGAAACACACAGACTGTTTTACGACACAAAACGCAGCGACCCGAATGGAGCACAGAGGGAAGACACAGGTAGGGATAGTAAACACGACAACCAAACTCAAAGAACTAATACAAATTCAGAATAAACACCAAACACAAGATGAAACCAAAATGAAACACAAAACGCTGGGTCAATGACCCAGGACCATGACAACTAATTGTTTACTCAGTTTTTCATTTTGTTTCATTACAAACTCTCCAGGCATCAAAAAAACCAAGATCTTAGCTTAAGTCCATTGTAGCCTTGCTGCATAAGAATATAGGAATTAGGATAAACGTCAATATATCACAAACCAGACACTAAAACAAAAAAAAAGAAGAAGAAGAAAAGCATTAGGGTGTCCACAGACACAACAGAGTTGTACAAGTTGAACTTTAAACCAATTGTGGCCTCAATCAAGAATGACCTCAATAGGTGGTTTGACCTTCCCCTATCCTGGATGGGTAGAATAGGTTTAATCAAAATGAATGTTTTAATCAGAATATTATATCCCATACAAATGTTTCCTCTTGGATAAACAGAAACACATTCTCAGAGATTGAGGGATATCTTTCTAAATTTATATTGTTAAATTCTCCCAATTCTTTTGATCTTTGGGCTGAAGGAAGGACAATACTTGGTGTATAAATGCTCAAACAACAATCTTTTATTCCATACAATTCAACACTTTATGAGCATAAACCATCCGGATGGGGAGACATGCATGAAGAGGGTCACAGCAAATCTCAAACTGGTGGAGGGTTACTCAAGCTCTTATAACCTCTAGTGGCCCCCACCTAGTCATAAAAGCCTAAACATTCACATTCTTTCTAACTCCTAGCGAGCCTGACTTATGGCCTTGGCTCCCTATTTTGTCTGCCTTCAGCAACGGTGGGAGTGAAGCTCCCATGGAATGTGCTCTCTGTCTCCTATACTATCAGAAAAAGCAAGGTCCTGACTCTCTGAAAACAGTATTTCTTATAACTCAGCAGTATAATGCATCATAAACAATATCATTCATTCACACTGAATCAGCAGTCTAATGTAATACAAATCAGTTGAATAACTGTAATAGTTATCAACTTCTTCTAATTCAGGAGAATAATGCAAACTAAAACTACATAATAATTTCACAATCTTTAATTAGGGGTATAACGTGGCATAAGATAATATAATAATCTCACAATATGGCATGGGAAGAAATCTAGACTAAAGATACAGATTTTACAACTGCCTACAGATGAGGGGGACAGGCACTTCCTAACCTTCAATATTCTTACTGGGCTTGCCATGCACAAATAATCTCAGGGTGGTTACATTCCTTTTTACAGCAAGGTGAGCCACCGGTAGATACTTGGTGCTGTGACCCTCTTTCGCCTCTTAGACTTTTATCTATTGATCTGGCTGACCTTCCTCTTGGTGTCAGAAATAATTTTATTTTGATGCCTACACTTAAGGTTTGGCCTAATATTGCTGCCTACTGTGATAAACTACGAAGATTCAGAAAACTAAGAATGCAAAGACTGGCCGTGAAAACATGAAGGGTGGGAACACAGACGACGCCACACAGACTGTGTGAAACATAGAGACTAAATACACATAAGGGATGATCAAGGGAAGTGGCCACACATGGGAGCACAGCTGACACACATAAACCTAAAGACAGGACAGGAGAAGTGAAACTAAATACACTGACAGTGGACACAGACTTTCAAAGTAAAACAGGAAACATGGAGACTAGACATGACATGAACTAAACATAACCACACAGACATGATGCCTGACAGGTAGACGCACAAGCCAGGGAGACTAAGTACAGGAGGAGATGACATAAACAACTACGAAACAAAGGACTAACAGCAACCTAGAAATTAACTAGATGAACTAAACTAGGACACGAATGAATACCAAAGATATATGAAAAACTCAAACACTGGGTCACACGACCCAGGACCATGACAGGTACATAGCCGATTATTAGAGATAGGTTGATCATATTTAAGATTGAAGACTTAATTAATGGCAGGACTTCTTTCAGCAGTTTTGTAGGAATGGGGTCTAAAAGACAAGTTGATGGTTTGGAGGAAGTAATTATTGAAGTTAACTCAGAAAGATCAATTGGAGAAAAAGAGTCTAACTTAACATCAATGGTACTAAGAGTAGCTGTAGATAATATTACATCTGTGGGATGATTATTGGTAATTTTTTCTCTAATGATTTAAATTTCATTTGTGAAGAAGTTCATGAAGTCATTACTAGTTAGCATTAAAGGGATGTTTGGCTCAAAAGAGCTCTGACTTTTTGTCAGCCTAGCTACAGTGCTGAAGAGAAACCTGGGGTTCTTATTTTCTTCAATCAGTGACACATAGTAAGATGTTCTGGCTTTGCGGAGAGCTTTCTTATGAAGCACCAAACTATTTCTGCAGGCTAAATGATGATCCTCTAAATTTGTGACACGCCATTTCCTTTCCAGCTTACGAGTCATCTGCTTTAGGCTAAGTGTTTGAGAATTATACCAAGGAGTCAGGTATTTCTGATCTGAGGTCTTAGTTTTCACAGAAGCTACAGTATCCAGAGTCGTACATAGTGAGGAGGTAAAATTATTAACAAGATAATCAACCTCTGTTGCAGTAGTTGGAGTTCAGATAGCTTCTCTGCTCTATGTTGGTACAGGGCATTGAAGATGATAACAGTGGTCAAAGGAGCTTGCAAAGAAAAGCGTCTGGACTTCTTTAAGTTGCTTGAAGACGTTTCACCTCTCATTCGAGAAGCTTCATCAGTTCTAAGGTCAAATGGCCGAGAGTCCCCTGATGATCCTCTAATCACCTGAGCCAAGGTGTGAAAGCGGGTGTGGGTCCCAATCAGCCAGGGTTTCGGGTGAGCTCATTGTGAAACCTGGCCTCACCTTGTCATGCGAATTCCTGAGGTCAGATGGCCCAGTATGTGAGTGGGCGTTAAGGCGTCTGGGGAGGGAACTCAAAACTGGATTATAGATGGTAGACAGTTGGTGTCGTAAACCACCGCCTCTGTTCAAAGATGGTCGCTCACAGTGGACATAGATGGCTTCCTTCACTCCTCTTTCAAACCATCTGTCCTCTCTGTCCAAAATGTAAACATTGGTATTCTCGAAAGAGTGACCTTTGTACTTTATATGCAGATGGACTGCTGAGTCTTGTCCTGTGGAGGTGGCTCTTCTATGTTGTGCCATGCGCTTGTGAAGTGGCTGTTTGGTCTCTCCAATGTAGAGGTCTGGGCATTCCTCGCTGCACTGTACAGCATACACCACATTGTTAAGTCTGTGTTTTGGAGTTTTGTCTTTTGGGTGAACCAGTTTTTGTCTGAATGTGTTGCTGGGTCTGAAGTACACTGGGATGTCGTGCTTGGAGAAAACTCTCCTGAGTTTCTCTGATACACCGGCTACATAGGGGATGACAATGTTGTTGCATCTGTCTTTCTTATCCTCCCTCGCTGGTGTCTGATCTTCTTTTCTGTGACTCTTTGCTGACTTTATGAACGCCCAGTTAGGATAACCACATGTTTTGAGTGCTTCCTTTACGTGTGTGTGTTCCTTCTTTTTTCCCTCAGGCTTAGAGGGAACATGTTCTGCCCGGTGGTGTAGGGTCCTAATTACTCCAAGTTTGTGTTCCAGAGGGTGATGGAAGTCAAAGAGGAGGTACTGGTCCGTGTGTGTGGGCTTCCGGTAAACTTCGATGTTAAAGCAGTTGTTAAAGCAGTCCAGGAAAGGCAAACAGTTATCCTTTGTGTCTTCCCTGGTGAACTTGATGTTTTTATCCACAGCGTTAATGTGCGCAGTGAAGGATTTCACTTCTTGTGTCTTGATTTTGACCCAGGTGTCATCTACATATCTGTACCAGTGGCTGGGTACTCTTCCTTTGAAAGAGCCAAGAGCCTTCCTTTCCGCTTCCTCCATGTAAAGGTTGGCTACAATATGTGACACGGGGGAGCCCATGGCACAGCCATGTTTTTGTCTGTAGAAGCCTTCGTTGTATTTGAAGTATGTTGTGGTAAGGCAGAGGTCTAACAGTGTGCAGATCTGATCGGGTGTGAAGTTGGTCCTGTCTTCCAAGGAGCTGTCTTCTTGTAGTCGTTTTCTGAAAGTCTCCACTGCTTCCGTGGTGGGTATGCAAGTGAAGAGAGAGGCTACATCAAAGGACACCATGGTTTCATCTGGATCCAGGGCAAGTTTCTGGACCTTGTCGGTGAAGTCGGTGGAGTTCTTGATGTGGTGTTCCCCACAACAGGTGCAAGGATGGTAGCAAGGTGTTTTGCAATGTTATAAGTGGCTGTATTTATGCTACTGACTATGGGTCTGAGTGGGACCCCTTCCTTGTGGATTTTAGGAAAAAAGGCGGTGATATGTAATGTGGTCAATGATTTTGTCCTTTTCAAGGTCTTGAAGGCAAGCTATAACTTTCTTTTTGTAGCTGCTTGTGGGGTCTCGCTTTAAATCTTCGTAGGTGTTGTTGTCACTGAGGAGAGTAGTGATCTTTGTGTGGTAATCTGTTGTGTTTAGGACCACGGTGCACCTTCCTTTATCAGCTGGTAATATAGTGATGTTGTGGTCTTTGCTCAGGGAAGCGATGGCCTTCTTTTCTTGTAATGTGAGGTTAGACGGGGGGACTATGGCACTGGAGAGGGTGGCTGAGACTTTCATCCTGATTCGCTCTGCTTCTGTCTGTGATAATTTATTAATTTGTATGGCGGTTTCTGTGGCTGTGATGAGGTCCACTATGGGCAACTGTTGCGGAGAAATGGCAAAATTGAGTCCTTTGGCTAAAACTCTCTTTTCAGGTTCAGTGAGATTCCGGTCTGAAAAGTTCTTTACCCATTTCTCCTGACTGCCTTCAGGTGTGTTTTCTTCTCTGAGTTGTGTGGGTTCAGAATGAGGAGTGTGGGTTTTTGAAAGCAAGGTGTGAAATTTCCTGCATTGTCTTTCTTTTCCTTTAGAGTGTTGGGCCGACTGAGCCTTGTCCACAAACTTGTAAACCTCTTCTAGGATAGGAGAGGGTAGAAGGGTTTCCAGTTCCTGCAGAGTCTGGCTGATCTTGATCTGGAGGGCATCTATAGTGAAATGGACCTGTCTTATCCTTTCACTTAAAAGGTGATTTTGTGCTCTCTGTAGAATCAAGTCTGCTCCTTGTCCCCTGACAGTGGATCCAAGGTGCAAGCTCTTAGGAACAACTCTGCTTTGTCTGCATCTTAGGTTGAAATGTAGGTGGTTCCTATAATCCACTAGTTTCCTTGATTCCCTTTCATACTCCCGCACCAGTTGAAGGGTGTTCCTCCCAAAATGTACGGCAGTATGTCTGTGAAGGTTCTCAGTCATCCAGGTCATCGTAGTCAAAGGAGCTTGCAAAGAAAAGCGTTTGGACTTCTTTAAGTTGCTTGAAGACGTTTCACCTCTCATCCGAGAAGCTGGGTTTAAATCTGGGACTCACGGCCATTTGACCTTAGAACTGAAGAAGCTTCTCGGATGAGAGGTGAAACGTCTTCAAGCAACTTAAAGAAGTCCAGATGCTTTTCTTTGCAAGCTCCTTTGACTAAGATGACCTGGATGACTGAGAACCTTCACAGACATGATCACAGTGGGTGGATTAAATTCTTAAACTTAGTTACAGCACTTTCAGAAAGACATCTACTGTGATAAAGTCTACTCTCCACTGCTGTGTAATCAATTATTGTAAATGTAAATGTTATTAGGAAATGATCAGACAGGAGAGGGATTTCAGCAAACACTGTTAAATGTTCAGTTTCAATGCCATATGTTAAAACAAGGTCTAGAGTGTGATTAAAGTGGTGGGTGGGTTTTTTACATTTTGAGAGAAGCCAATTGAGTCTAATAACAGATTAAATGCCAGGTTTAGGCTGTCATTTATAGCATCTACTTGGATGTTAAAATCACCCACAATAATTATTTTATCTGAGCTGAGCACTAAATCAGATAAAAAGTCTGAGAAATTAGAGAGAAACTCTGTGTAAGGCCCAGGTGGACGATATAGGATAACAAGTAAGACTGGTTTCTGAGTTTTACAGCTGGGGTGGACAAGGCTAAGCATCAGGCTTTCGAATGAATTAAAAGTCTATCTTGGTCTTTCGTTAATTAATACGCTGGTGTGAAAAATGGCTGACACACCGCCCCCTTGGCCGGTATTTCGAGATTTCTGGTAGTTAGAATGACTCGGGGGTGTTGATTCATTTAAACTAACATAATCATCCTGCTGCAACCAGGTTTCTGTAAGGCAGAGTAAATTGATTTATTGATCAATTATTAAGTCATGTACTAACAGAGACTTGGAGGAGAGAGATCTAATATTTAGTAATCCACATTTCACTGTTTTACTCTTTGGTTCAGATGTGGATACTGTACTGTTCTTTCTTTGTGATTTTTTTATATTTAAGTTGTTTATTGCTGGGTTTTAGTTTGTTTTTAGCACCATGGCTACTTCACCTGTCCCTCCTGCACTTTCCTGCTCATTGTGTCAGATGTTTAGTTACTCCTCGGCCTCCTTTAGCAGTAATGATACCTGTAACAAATGTAGCATATTTGCAGCTCTGGAGGCCAGGATTACTGAATTGGAGACTCGGCTTCGCACCCTTCATTCACCCGTAGCTAGCCAGGCCCCTGTAGCTGGTGCAGCCGAAGATAGTGTAGGCCCCACTAGCTGTTCCCCGGCAGACCCCAAGCAGCTGGGGAAAGAGGGCGGCTGGGTGACGGTGAGGAGGAAGCATAGTCTTAAACTGAAGCCCCAGGTACACCACCAACCTGTTCATGTGTCTAACCATTTTTCCCCACTCGGCGACACACCCGCCGGGGGTCAAACTCTGGTAATTGGTGATTCTGTTCTAAGACATGTGAAGCTAGAGACACCGGCAACCATAGTCAATTGTCTTCCAGGGGCCAGAGCAGGCGACATTGAAGGAAATTTAAAACTGCTGGCTAAGGGTAAATGTAAATACAGTAAGATCATAATTCACGTCGGCAGTAATGACACCCGGTTACGCCAATCGGAGGTCACTAAAATCAATACTGAATCGGTGTGTAACTTTGCCAAAACAATGTCGGACTCTGTAGTTTTCTCTGGTCCCCTCCCCAATCAGACCAGGAGTGACATGTTTAGCCGCATGTTCTCCTTAAATTGCTGGCTGTCTGAGTGGTGTCCCAGAAATGATGTGGGCTTCATAGATAATTGGCAAACCTTCTGGAGGAAACCTGGTCTTGTTAGGAGAGACGGCATCCATCCCACTTTGGATGGAGCAGCTCTCATTTCTAGAAATATGGACCAATTTATTAAACCCCCCAAAATATGACTATCCAGAGTTGGGACCAGGAAGTAGAGTTGCAGTCTTACACGCCTCTGTGCAGCTTCTCTCCTCCTGCTACCCCCCTAAAAACCCATCTCCATTGAGACTGTGTCAGCTCCCAAAAAGACAAAAAACAAACCAAAAACCAGCAATAAACAACTTAAACATAAAAAATCACAAAGAAAGAACAATACAGTATCCACATCTGAACCAAAGAGTAAAACAGTGAAATGTGGATTATTAAATATTAGGTCTCTCTCCTCCAAGTCTCTGTTAGTACATGACTTAATAATTGATCAACAAATCGATTTACTCTGCCTTACAGAAACCTGGTTGCAGCAGGATGAGTATGTTAGTTTAAATGAAGTCATTCTAACTACCAGAAATCTCGAAGCACAGGCCGAGGGGGTGGTGTGGCAGCAATTTTTCACACCAGTCTATTAATTAACGAAAGACCAAGACAGACTTTTAATTCATTTGAAAACCTGATGCTTAGCCTTGTCCACCCCAGCTGTAAAACTCAGAAACCAGTCTTACTTGTTATCATATATCGTCCACCTGGGCCTTACACAGAGTTTCTCTCTGATTTCTCAGACTTTTTATCTGATTTAGTGCTCAGCTCAGATAAAATAATTATTGTGGGTGATTTTAACATCCATGTAGATGCTAAAAATGACAGCCTCAACATCGCATTTAATCTGTTATTAGACTTAATTGGCTTCTCTCAAAATGTAAAAGAACCCACCCACCACTTTAATCACACTCTAGATCTTGTTTTAACATATGGCATAGAAACTGAACATTTAACAGTGTTTCCTGAAAACCCTCTGCTGTCTGATCATTTCCTGATAACATTTACATTTACAATAATTGATTACACAGCAGTGGAGAGTAGACTTTATCACAGTAGATGTCTTTCTGAAAGTGCTGTAACTAAGTTTAAGAATATAATCCACCCACTGTTATCATCTTCAATGCCCTGTACCAACATAGAGCAGAGCAGCTATCTGAACGCTACTCCAACAGAGGTCGATTATCTTGTTAATAATTTTACCTCCTCACTATGTACGACTCTGGATACTGTAGCTCCTGTGAAAACTAAGGCCTCAAATCTGAAGTACCTGACTCCGTGGTATAATTCTCAAACACGTAGCCTAAAGCAGATAACTCGTAAGCTGGAGAGGAAATGGCGTGTCACAAATTTAGAGGATCATCATTTAGCCTGGAGAAATAGTTTGCTGCTTCATAAGAAAGCCCTCCGCAAAGCCAGAACATCTTACTATTCGTCACTGATTGAAGAAAATAAGAACAACCCCAGGTTTCTCTTCAGCACTGTAGCCAGGCTGACAAAAAGTCAGAGCTCTACTGAGCCAACAATCCCTTTAACGTTAACTAGTAATGACTTCATGAACTTCTTCACAAATAAAATTTTTATCATTAGAGAAAAATTTACCAATAATCATCCCACAGATGTAATATTATCTACAGCTACTTTTAGTACCATCGATATTAAGTTAGACTCTTTTTCTCCAATTGATCTTTCTGAGTTAACTTCAATAATTAATTCCTCCAAACCATTAATGTGTCTTTTAGACCCCATTCCTACAAAACTGCTCAAAGAAGTCCTGCCATTAATTAATTCTTCGATCTTAAATATGATCAACCTATCTTTAATAATCGGCTATGTACCACAGGCCTTCAAGGTGGCTGTAGTTAAACCTTTACTCAGAAAGCCATCTCTAGACCCAACTGTCTTAGCTAATTATAGGCCAATCTCCAACCTTCCTTTCATATCAAAAGTCCTTGAAAGAGTAGTTGTCAAACAGCTAACAGATCATCTGCAGAGGAATGGCTTATTTGAAGAGTTTCAGTCAGGTTTCAGAGCTCATCACAGCACAGAAACAGCTTTAGTGAAGGTTACAAATGATCTTCTTATGGCCTCTGACAGTGGACTCATCTCTGTGCTTGTCCTGCTAGACCTCAGTGCTGCGTTCGATACTGTCGACCATAATATCCTATTAGAGCGATTAGAACATGCTGTAGGTATTACAGGTACTGTACTGCAGTGGTTTATATCATATCTATCTAATAGACTCCAATTTGTTCAAGTAAATGGAGAGTCCTCTTCACACACTAAGGTCAATTATGGTGTTCCACAGGGTTCAGTGCTAGGACCAATTCTGTTTACATTATACATGCTTCCCTTAGGCAGCATCATTAGAAGACATAGCATAAATTTTCACTGCTATGCAGATGACACGCAGCTCTATCTATCCATGAAGCCAGGTATCACAGACCAATTAGTTAAACTGCAGGAATGTCTTAAAGACATAAAGACCTGGATGGCTGCTAACTTTCTGCTTCTTAATTCAGATAAAACTGAGGTTATTGTACTCGGCCCTGAAAATCTTAGAAATATGGTATCTAAGCAGATTCTTACTCTGGATGGCATTACCTTGGCCTCCAGTAATGCTGTGAGGAACCTTGGAGTCATTTTTGACCAGGACATGTCCTTCAATGCACATATTAAACAAATATGTAAGACTGCTTTCTTCCATTTGCGCAACATCTCTAAAATTAGAAATATCCTGTCTCAGAGTGATGCTGAAAAACTAGTTCATGCATTTATTACTTCCAGGCTGGACTACTGTAATTCTTTATTATCAGGATGTCCTAAAAACTCGCTGAAAAGCCTTCAGCTGATCCAAAATGCTGCAGCAAGGGTACTGACAGGGACTAGAAAGAGAGAGCATATTTCTCCTGTTTTGGCTTCCCTTCATTGGCTTCCTGTTAAATCCAGAATTGAATTCAAAATCCTGCTCCTCACATACAAGGTCTTAAATAATCAGGCCCCATCTTATCTTAATGACCTTGTAGTACCATATCACCCTATTAGAGCACTTCGCTTTTGCTCTGCAGGCCTACTTGCTGTTCCTAGAGTATTTAAAAGTAGAATGGGAGGGAGAGCCTTCAGTTTTCAGGCCCCTCTTCTGTGGAACCAGCTTCCAGTTTGGATTCGGGAGACAGACACTATCTCTACTTTCAAGATTAGGCTTAAAACTTTCCTTTTTGCTAAAGCATATAGTTAGGGCTGGACCAGGTGACCCTGAATCCTCCCTTAGTTATGCTGCAATAGACGTAGGCTGCCGGGGATTCCCATGATGCATTGAGTTTTTCCCTTCCAGTCACCTTTCTCACTCACTATGTGTTAATAGACCTCTCTGCATCGAATCATATCTGTTATTAATCTCTGTCTCTCTTCCACAGCATGTCTTTATCCTGTTTTCCTTCTCTCACCCCAACCGGTCGCAGCAGATGGCCGCCCCTCCCTGAGCCTGGTTCTGCCGGAGGTTTCTTCCTGTTAAAAGGCAGTTTTTCCTTCCCACTGTCGCCAAAGTGCTTGCTCATAGGGGGTCATATGATTGTTGGGTTTTTCTCTGTATTTATTATTGTGCTATCTACTGTACAATATAAAGCGCCTTGAGGTGACTTTCGTTGTGATTTGGCGCTATATAAATAAAATTGAATTGAATTGAATTGAATTCCTACCACATGGACGTGGCAGTCTTGGCGTCTGCTGCGAAGCATCCTTGTATCTCCGTGACCTTGTCTGGTGTCTGCTCCTTCCTTTGTAAGAGACAAAAAGGGAAAACATCTCTCTGCCTAGTCTTGATAATCTAATGTTATTATTCATTGTTCTTCTAGTGATTCAAAGTTGGTTTAGAATATCATGTTCGGGACTCTCTGACTCAAAGACTTATTCTAACGATTATCTATATGTGTAAGGATGTTTACTATTACCACTCTGCACTCTAAATGATTTCTACAATGTATCAGTGCAGACAGTTAGGCCGAATGAAGATTTTAACTTTCAAAAAAACTGAGTGCCAACTCATATGAGCACATTTGCAGTGTGTGTATAAAAAAATAATTAGAATCGCTGTTAAATCCTCCCAATTCTTTCGATCTTTGGGCTGAAGGAAGGACAATACTCGGTGTATAAATGCTCAATCAACAATTCCTTTATTACATACAATTCAACACTTTTGAGCATAAACCATCCGGATGGGGAGACATGCATGCAGAGGGTCACAGCAAATCTCAAAATGGTGGTGGGTGACTCAAACTCTTATAGCCTCTGTTGGCCCCCACCAAGTCATAAAAACCTATTTTAGCAGGAGAAATAAAGGATTTTTAACACTAAGAATGCCTATAAAGTTAAATGCTAACTGGTTTTGTGTTTTGAGTTTCTTTTAAGTTGATGTCTGAGTAAGTTTTTTTTTTTCTGTTATCAATTTGTAGTAATCAGATTAACTGAACAAGTGTTTTATGTTCATTTTTGCATTTTGATTCTCCTTTTGATTTGCCATCAGTTGTGATCAATTAATAGGGATTTTTTGCTGAGTTCCCTTTGAGCAGGTTACTGATATCAGTAAACAGCTGTAGAAATAGATGGTACTTGTTTATATTTGTCTCTTCACTTTGATCATTACTGACTGTCATCAGTCAGTAACCAACTGACAGCTGTAGAATCAACTGTATTTGTTTCAGATTTTTGATATTTGTTTCTCTTATCAGCTGATGCCAGTTAAACACTTAGGGTCAACTGCTACTTTTTTTAATGTATGTGATCTTGCTTTCTGATTAGAGATGGCATGATACAACTTTTTTATGTCAAATACCGATATCATGATTTTGGATATCTGATGATACCGATATGTATCCGATAGTGTATTTTAAAATCAATAAAAGTGTTGGGTTTTTTTTAAATATCTTGCTGCAAAAAAGTTCATACTCAAGATAAAAAACAAACAAACACTACAGCTATCCTGGTATACCTGTATGCTAAAAATACACTGCTCACAAAATAGTTCATAGTTCAGCACTACTGATCAATCTAATACATTTAAACCTACACCATTATCCCCATTCTGGTATTTAAGTACTAAGTACTGAGTACTAAGCGGAAATATTAAACAACGTAACTAACAGACTTCCCCCCAAAATAGGGCACCACCCCTCACCCCTTATGATGCTTAATCGACGTTATCGACTTTAATTTAATGCATGTATAAAACAAATGCACAGAAATAATTAATTTTTCTAGAATAATTACATTTAACCACTTTCTTCAACAGAATTGCAGACTGCACAGATGGTACCATCCCAAAGGAAAAAGTACTATAGCTTACTAGGGTATACATTAGACTTAATAGTTACTACATACAATAATGGAGTAATTTTACATGAAATGAAAACTTTGGTTGTAAGATTCAGATAATTATTTATTAAAATTTAGATATTTTAAATGAGAATAAGAAAGAAAAGTATTTCTTTGTGCTCCAATTTCCCTGTTCATGCCCTACCTGGCCCCTCGGCAAAACTTTGCTAGACCTGACCCTGCACAGTTGCCAGCTGTCAGGTGCGTAGAAAAGGATACTCGTGTAGAAAGTAATATTAAATAAATTCTAACAACAGCTTACCAAGCTTAAACGTGATGCTGTTGTTCCGCCGCTGGTTTCCTCTTTCTGGTGCAAAGTGGGTGATGAACAAACAAGACAGATGGGTCTCATGACAGAAAAGCCGATCAGGGGGACAGAGGTGGACAGAAGAAGAGGCAGTTGCTCCATCTATCGTTTGTTAAGCTTAACATGAGAATGCTTTAAAAAGATTACAGACTTAGTAAAAACCATGGATCACTTACCTGCACTCAGAAAATCTGTGAAGCTGACTTCTGCCAATTTTACATATTTCTTTGTCTCTCTGTGTTTTATTTGTATTAACATCTTGGCCACCTTCAGAAAAAAATACCTTTACCAATATGAAACACAACATGTGGAAGAGTAAATAAATTTTTGTTTTACCTCCTATGCATCGAGTCCAAGAGGTAGGCGTGGTAACGTTTAATAGACAACACCAGCAACGTGTCGAATCAGATTCCTCGGCACCCGATGAATGAAAACCTAAATATTACACCGCTTTGGAGTACTTCCCAACACTGACTTTAGTGTAAGGTGAAAAATAAACCCCCAAAATGTAACTCTTGCACACTTTCATGCCTTTATTTCATTTGCTGTGTAGCAAAACGTTCTATTTCTTACTATAAATCAGAATCAGAATACTTTATTTATCCCTAGGGGAAATTATTTTGGTTACAGCTTTGGTTATTGCCTCGTTTGAGTTTTGGATGAAATGCATTCTGGGATATTGCATTTCATCATTTCGAGCTGATTGGAGACCAAAACAGCCAATCAGATTGTTTTTGCATCCAAGTCTGTGATTGGCTGGTTTTGTGACACAAATATAATGGTGTACAGAAAGAGTTGAATGTGCACGGGCAGAAATGTCGAGAGCGCAAGCAACACATTGCGAGCAAGCGCAAATGCAAAAATTGAGTGAGAGGGGCTGCTATTGTGTGTGTGTATGGATAATAGCTAAAACTGAAATAAATTTTTTGCATGCAGCAATGAATTTTGTTCACGGCGACGCAAACGAAAATGACATGGAGGATCTCAACAAGCTCCTAAAAACCCTTATGATGTAACCATAACCCAGCCCATGCAGCAGTATATTAATGACTAACCTCTGATTGTGGATGAATTATCTTGGTGGTTCTCCGGACTTACGTTTGGTCCATTTACAGCATCCTGCCATGAGATTGCATTTGCCCCTAACCACTGGGAACCCTCACATTATCTTTTATCGAGTGGAAAAAAGTCCTCCGTTCGTTAGCATTCGTCCTCAAGCTTTACTGTTTATGTTATGCTAACATAGCTTGTTGCGCTAGCGATCACGTAGCACATCATTATATGCCAGCTAGCCCAACTTCAATAACCCTACAAACATCACTGCTGCTTACTTTCCTGTCATCATTTATGTTGGAAGTGATAGTAGAGCTGTACGTTTTAATTTGTTTAATAAATCTCTCAGTCAGAACATTATATTTAGGCGGAAGCTAGTGAGCTTACTCCCTGCTAACTTCTAACCCAGTTAAATGTCATAAATTCCGTTTTTATGGATGCCTGGATGTTAAACTTAATTGTTACACACTTATTATTTTATTACAGATGAACACATTTAGACAGTTTTTCAACTCTCAGTAATGCTGCAGTGATCACTTGACTTTTGCAGCTAAGTTTGGGCCCAGACATGGCTAATAAAGTTTGACTGAAAGACTGGATAGTGCTGGCCTTACTTACTTAGACTTAGATCCTCCCATGCTTTATGTGGCATATCGGGCGGCAAACGAACGCCACCAGGCTCGATCTTGTGGTTTCAGCTTCTTCCAACGATATATTCGATGTCTTTAGGTCTTGATGGAATGACCTTCGCCAGGTGTTGCGGGGACGTCCTCGTGGTCTTTTAACGCCCAGGGGTTGCCAGCACATCGCCGTTTTTGGAATCTGTGCGTCATCCATGCGGAGGATATGGCCGACCAGTTGGAGCCTTTTGCGTGCAACGATGTTGTGAAGTTTGACTGTGCCGCTCCTTCGCAGGATCTCCTCGTTGGTAATGTGGTCGGTGTAGCGGATCCTCAGAATCCGGCGAAGACATCGCTGCTGAAAGACATCGAGCTTGCTGTTGATGCAGGCCGACACCTTCCAAGTCTTGCTGGCATAAATGGCAGTTGGGATCACAATTGAATTAAACAAGCAGAGTTTGATCTTGAGTGCTGGCCTACCACATTGTAAACAGGTCACTACTAGGCAAGTTGATTAACAGGGTTGCTACACTTTAAAAAAACAAAACAGGTTAGCTGAACAAAAGCACCTATACTGCTGACAACAAATACACGTCATCGCCCCAGAATGCATTGTGTGCGAAAAACCATGGCCGCTCCCACGGCTCCAAAATAGTTTTAACCAACAAAGATTTAATGAATAACAAAAAAATTGTAGTTATTCTCAAGTATGCTTTTATGTAGTGGAGATAATTTGTAACATATTTAGAGTAACTTGTCATGATGGTCGGGGTTCCCTTTAAAATCCAGCTCACTGATTCTGATTCGTCGCGTCAGCGCTTTGTGTTTACGTCTTTTTTTCCTGCAAAGCTCTCTCTCCCTCTCTCAGTGTACTTTAAGAACAGTTTCCCATCAAAAAAGGGTCAATTTCCTGCATTATTCGCTTGCTTCTTCTTCTTTTTTTTTTTTTTACTGACTTCTTAAAAGAAAGCCTCATTTCTGCTGTTCAATACTGATAAATGATGTCTGTGTTCGTTTAGTGCGTTCTCATGAGGGGGCAGGCTGATGGTCTGGAAGATGACCAAGTAACTGACTGAATGAGGACAACAGCTAATTTAGCACTGACTTGACCACAGGGCCCCACCCCAGTTGAGAGGGAAAAGCTGAAAGGCTGAGTTTCACACCGGAGGGGAGCCCGTGGGATAGCAGTCTGGACAAAACACGTTCTTTTGTTCACATGTAAAATAGGAGGCACTGTTGGAGTTAAAAAATGATTAAAGTGCCTATTTAAATTATTAGGTGAAGCTGTTTTATTATTTTATTTATACACAATGAAAATGTGCTCAAAAATGAGTTGGCACTCCATGTTTTGAGGGTTAAAAGCTTTGTCCAGCACTACTGTCGTGGCTGAAATACTGCAGAATGACAGAGAGTGCTTGAGGGTTCTTTTTGCTGAATGATTACACATACATTCATAATAATTAGAAGAGACTGTGGGTCAGGGAATCCAAACAAGATGTCCTGAACTAGGCCTTAGAAAAGAGAGGCCAGTTTACGTAACCTTGGCTATCTGCTGATTCTGTCTTTTTGATTCCAGGAGGAGCAGACACATTGCCAAGTTGGAGTGAATGGGGAGGATTTGCAGCAGACTGCCACGCTCATGTTGGGATAAGGTAGCCATGATAATCTTTGTTATTGTCACAGTATGAAACCTGTACAGCCCGATTCAGGGTAATCCTTTCTATGAAGCAGGTTGCTGTTTCACACAAAAGTCCAGCTTTGTAAAACTTGTAATTTCAAATGCTGAAGGAAATTAAATCTTTTGAAGCAACAGATATTTATCCTGAATTCCATCTGAAAAAAATTCAACACAACAATATCTGTTCGAAACACACACACAAATCATCATGAAAGGACAGCCCCTTGCTATTTGTGAATTTGAGGCATGCTCTCCAATATTTGTAAATGTCCCATAAAGAAGGAAAAAAGTACCTGTTCACAGGTTGATGAGACATTAATTTGTCTTTTCTGGCTCAGCCTTTGTCGCTCGTTGTCCTTGTTAACATTGTGTTGAAAGTAGCACAAGCCCCCATGCAGGTGGAAAAACCACCAACATTTTACAAAATCCAGGGTATATATAGTTTTCTCACCACCTCCATCTTTCCTTGGGATACGCTTTAATTACTATTACAATCTACGGGTGGGAAGTAACAAAGTACAGATACTTTGTTACAGATACTTTGTTACTGTACTTAAGTAGATATCTGTACTTGAGTAGTTTTTTTCTGACTTTTACTTCCTACCTTTTGAAACATCTGTACGTTCTGTACGTTCTACTCCTTATATTTTCAAAACAGGCACTTCACTTGTAGTTTGTGTGTTTGAGCACCCGTGTGTGCACCTGTGAGCATGAGCGCGCTTGTATTTAAAAGGTTCCTTCATGTAATGATCTGGTAGAGGGTGTGGGGAGCCACAGCCCCGTCCTCCAGGGCATCAAGCAGGTATGGAAGAGATCAAAACTCCAGACATCCAGTGGCCCTCAGAACACAAGAGACCAAGGAAGACCAACAGAGGGGCAGCTGCGCCACGATCCCAGAAAGAGCTGAGGAGAGCCCCAGATGAGGGGTCACTCAGCAGCCGCAGAGCAGAAGCCAGAGGGGGTTGCAGTGACATGCCCGTGAGCTTCGCTGGCAGCCAGCTGTGCCACAGTGACCGAGCCCCAGGCCGAGAGGCTGAGGGCACCCCACCCCCGAAGTGGCCCGAGCGAGCCCCAGGCTCCAGGCCCCGACAAGCAGCCACTTGGAGTGAGCCGGTGTGTACCTGGACGCCCATCCCCGGACACAAAGAGCCACCAACGCACCGATGTCTGAAGGCGTCTGCCACTGGCAGGGAAGTGGTGGGGGGAGATAGGCCTCCATACCTGAGATGTCCCTAGAGAGGTGGTGTCTGATACCCAACCTGACATATAGACACAGATATACAGGCGCACACAGATAAAAAACATCCATTCCACCCTCATGCTCTCATATGCAATTACTCAACACAGCAGACTGCCCCGACTCGGCAGCAGCAGGGAGGCCTCACATTTCAGACCCCAATCGGACGGCCAACTCCTCCTCCTAGCCTCCCCGCCCCAACAGGCCGCATAGAATGGGGGTGTGTGAAGACTCCAAACCTCCCTCCGCCCGCTCATATGTAGTGTTGATGCGTGCGTGTACTAAGCTGCATTTAAAACCCAGGAGGGCATGGAGCTACCTGCCAGAGAGCAGCAGGTAAGTGCATAGCCCCTCCTGATAGCCCTCAATGTCTACATATATTTAAAATTGAGAGGTGGGCAACGACGCCAGGGGTGAGGTTGTACACCCTGATGGTCTTTTGGATTCCGTGTAGCGTGCCCACCAAGGTTATTATCGTTAACGAAAACTAACGAAATAACGAAAACTAGAAGTGAAAAAACATTTTCGTTAACGGAAATAAAAATAAAAACAAAAAAGGAAAACTAACTAAAACTGTAATGAGTGTTCACAAAACTAACTAAAATTAACTGAATTTATAGCAAAAATGTGTTTAGTTTTCGTTGATGTGTGTGTGTCATACAATAGTCAAGGGTAAAAAAGAAGTTTAGTTTCCAGGTTTTTTTCTTGCTGTGTCTCATTATGCCAGCAGGTGGCAAGTACGTTAGTCGAGTCGTCTGTGTCGCTGCTCCGTCCACGCGCAGAATCATGTCAGGAAAAGTCTGGAAAAAGCGCCAGAGTCCAATTTGGGATTACTTTGAATATGACTGTGTTTTGGATAAAGCAAGTGTCTTGTAGTGGAAAGAGACAAATTATGAGGGACATTTCTAAAGGGAAAAAAAATCCCACAAACCTTAAAGTGCACTTGAAAAGCTCACACAAGAAGGCTAACCTAGCTTACCTTGAGAAGGTAAGGGAGCACACTCAACCCTCATCCCCAGAAACAGAAGCTAACCCCAGGCAAGGCAGCGTGATGCATCCCGAGACAACAGGACTGGGATATCTACATAACTGTGCGAGTCAATTGCCTTCAAAAGGTTTATCAATTCACTTGAACCAAAATTACGAACACCCGGTGCTGCAAGAGTTAATAGTTTCATTGGGGCCAAGATATACATTTTATAGTTGCCTGGTATCAACGGTTGTTCATCTGCCTTTATTTATTTATTTATTTAAAGAACCCATAGGTGGGAATGTGAGTTGTCTGTCTCTGCGTGTTAGCCCTGCGACAGACAGGCGACCTGTGCAGGGTGCAGAGTATGGTAGCTGGAATAGCAACATACCCAAGTATAAGCAGAAGAGAATGACTGATATAATGAAACTGGGATTTTTGTTACACTTAATTATTGCAAGCACAACTAAAACTATAACTGAAACTAATCAAAACTAAACTGAAACTAAGGATTTTCAAAAAAATAAAAACTAAACTAAACTAGCAAACAAATGGTAAAAACTAATTAAAACTAATATAAAATTGAAAATCTGAAGTCAAAACGAAATAAAAATAAAAACTAATGAAAATTGCAAAACTATTAAAACCCTGGTGCCCACCCCCAAGATCCTATATGTATGTGTTATGAGAGTGCGAGTAATGTGAATGTCTAAGTTGTGGGATAAAATTGAGGCACAGGCAGCCAGAAGGGGACAGAGGGGGGGATGTCTCCCCTGCACCCTGGTGACACACCTTTACCCCAAGGCCCTGCATGTGTGGGTGATTGTGGTGGAGCGGGAAGAGGGAGGCAGCTGGAGATGGGGAGGGAATGAAGGGAGGGGAGTGACCCCTCCCTAGGGCCAGCTCCCCGCTGACCCCAGTAGGCACCCCATGCTCTGCAACCCGCCAGGGAAAGGGGGCCCAGGCCCATCCGGTCCGGGGCCCAGTTCAGCAGCACCCAGGACAGCCCACCCGACCCCACCACAGAGAAAACTGCACCCACCCCGTCATCCACTCATCTTCCAGACTACACAAGACAATAGACGGCTAGGCTGAGATCTTCCTCCACCTCTCCTATATCTCCCCCTCCTGCATAGTGAGTTCCTGAAGAGAGGAGACCTCCTGCAAGATGTAATAGCCTCCCCCACCAGTTGAAGAGCCCCCTAGGTGGCTCAATGCACTGGCGGCACCCTGCGTCACGGCTGGGCCCCCGTACACCCACCCGCCCACAACCCCGGCAACACACCAACCAGGACCCAAGGCCCCAAGGCCCAGCCAGGGCCCCAGCCCAGAGACGGAGCACCCCCAGAACCCCACGCCCATCCCGGACCCACCCAAGAGCAGCCAGGCTACCAGGTCAGTAACCCACGTCCGTCAGCACAGACCCTCCCCTAGCCCCTCTGCATGCAGCCATGAGGAAACTATCACCTAAGAGCCAACAGAGCCCTTAATAGGCCATGACCGCTACCCTGGGTTGAGCCCACCAAGGAAGATGCTCCAGGGGAATCCCCCGACACCCCAAGCCTGTCCCTACCCCCACACCAATCACAACAGCGAAGGTGGGACCAAACTATGACCCCCCACCCCCACTAGGTGATGGAGCTGATCAAAGGAGCCCAGAGCAATTGACTGATGTGGTGGCAGAGGCTGTATCAAGACTAATGTAATCTAATAGATAATTTCTATATTGGTTAGAATTAAGACTATTTTTATTTTTCCAGTTCATGAGGACTGTTTTCTTGGCTATGCATAGGGCAGTGAAAACCATATGGGCTATATTCTTTTCTGTAGTGACATTATCTAAGCTGCCCAACAAACACACTAAACGGGAAGTTGGAATGTTACATTTCAGACACTTTGATAAGTCTTCACATATCTCGCGCCAAAACTGAAGCACCCCCAAAATGAATCAAAGCACCCCCAAAGATTTCTTACTTTTTTTGACAATATTTGCTGTTTGTGGGACACACTACTAAAAATATAAAAAGCATACAGTACGTAATTGAGATGGAACATTTTAACAACAAAAGTATAGATAACCCCTCCCCCCTCCCAAAATGGTTTGTTCCAGCTCAGCTACTCTGGCTCTAGCGCGGCGCAGTTGCTGCCAGAGCGATGGTGGCTGAGACACAGCGGAGCGGAGGTGGAAGCGCCTGCCTTAAAACAGGACATATTAGCTGCATTTAACCTTCAGTTACTCTTTATATAGTTAGATAGGAGTCATGTTTGTTTTTAGCTGAAAAACCTTACACCCAGGTAACCTGCTGTGTTGAAAACGTGTTTCCCGACTATGTTTGCTACCCTACAATCTGTCCTATTCTGTAGTAACATCAGTGACATTTGACCGTCCTGTTGCTCCCATTTAAATGTATACAGCCTATTTAAAATCTAAAACTTAAAATTGTCCGTAGCCTGCTGTTGTTACCACTGTCCTGTTTGAAATGTAATGAGAGAAACTGAATATTTTGTCCTATGTATAAGGTACTAACTAGCTAACTGGCTGGATGCCCATTAACCTTATAACTCCCGTTGTGTGTGTGTACAGAGAGACAGCCAGGTTCATAATGGATATGAGGAAGTTTTTTCAAAAAAAGAAGCCACATTTAGGTAAAGGTGTAAGATCAAATTATCCATCAATAAAGGATAATGTTGGATAAGTGTTTCAATATTTATATCCTTTATTAGATGTACATGCGGTTTGGTTATTTGCCTTTTGGTTGAAAGTACACTGAGAGAGGACTTTTTTATTAGTAATCTTAATAGTATTTTTTTTTATAAAAATGTAATTGAATACAATCTATTTGTGTATGATTGTCGGGCCAAAGAGGGAGAGAGGAAAGAGGAGAACATGAGGAGAAAGTACAAGATCAGGAAGAACCAGGTAAGAAAACAGACAGGGAATACTAACAGGCAAAACAGAAACTGTTAAACTGGCAAAGAAAAAAAAACAACTAATTTTACTCATACAATCTGGAAGTTGTGTTCTCCCTATATTAAAGCTGCTATACAGAATCTGCAAAACAATCTCAGTTGTCAGCCTTGGCACTGCATTACCATATTGAGCTTCAGTCAGAGGAAGTCACGGTTGCCAAAAACTTTTTGAAGCTCAAGAGTGAGGCTGGTGCCATTCCAGATATGTTAACATTGTACAATCTTCTGGATAATCAGATCTTCCCCACACTGAAAACTGTTATTCAGGTTGCCCTAACAAACCCAGTTAGCAGCTGTAGCTGTGAAAGGTCTTTTAGTGTCTTGAGTCAGCTCCATACCTGGCTGAGAAGGACCATGGGTCAAAGCAGACTCCAGCACCTGGCTGTGATGTCAGTTGAGAAAGAGATGCTTGAGAGACTTGACCACCAAAATGTGATAGACAGATTTGCCAACCTCAAGGTGAGGAGACAGGATAAAAGAAACGAAAAAATCTGCAGAGCCATAGTAGAATCTGCAGTAAAGATCTTTTCATACATTGTATACATTGTACTATAGGCCAAGGTGTCTCCATTTTTTTAATTTTGTAATAATATTTTGTGCATTTCAAGGACTCTTCTATTTTTGGAGTGTATTTTTATGTATCTGTATTGTATTATACATACACATTAAAAGTGAATCTCTGTCCAAAAAATGCACTCAGTTTACTTCTTACTCACTATGAGCATCATTCATTATTCTCCCACAGTAATTAAGGTTAGGATATGTATTTTTTTTTAAAAATTCCAATCCATTCTTCTTTAGCAGCATTTAAATAACCTTTATCAGATCTGATGGTTTTGTTACAGACTTTTCAAAAAAGTGTTTTGCTTTTCTTTCACAAATGTGGGGATTAAATTGTGTTAAAATGTACAAAACAGTGATGTCATGTTTTGTGACGAGGACCCAGGCACAGAGAGACTTGATGAATTTAAGAATCTTATGACTTAATAAAGAAATTTGCAGACTTGCACAGAGATGGTAAAATTATGATGACTGATAATGGAGATGAAGACAACAGACGATGAGGACAGGGAGGAACAGGGGTTTAAATGCACCAAGGAGACAGTCAGAGGGAACTCGGGACAACTGGAGACATTTAAGGATGCAGGGACTGACAGAGACGGGGAAGAAGTCTCATCGTGACGAGCAGAGATGGGCAGTAACGCGTTACTTGTAACGCGTTACTGTAATCTGATTACTTTTTTCAAGTAACGAGTAATGTAAGGGATTACTATTGCAAAAACGGTAATTAGATTACCGTTACTTTCACGTAGGAACGCTGCGTTACTGCGTTACTAAAACCGTGATTTTTTGCGAGAACGTCTCATGACAGTGACGTAAGCGAGTGCGACGTTCGTGACAACAGCTGTCTGCAGATCATAATATATCGAGTGCGGGACAGAGTGTAGCATGCAGCGTTTAAAGCGTGGAAGTACTGACCTTATTTTGAGTTTGATTCCATAAAAAGTGACAAAAACATTAGTGTCCGTTGTGCGTGGGAAGAAAACTTCTTTTTACAGCGAAAAAACCCCTAAACTTCCAAGCAAGCACCGAGTGTACTACGACGTAATGTGAAATTCACAGAGAAACTCGCGGATTCTTCCACTGACCGCTGCAGCACACCTGCACCAGGGTAAACCTCCTCCGCCTACCCCAGTCCTGCTTTACAGGTGAAAATAGAGCAACAGGACCGCTAGTCTTTGATTTTATTTATTTTCTGCTGTGTTTTACTTGCATCTATTTGAAAGAGTGAGTGTAAACACAAAAAAATATTTTATGTGCTGGAATGTGCAGAAAATAGGTTTAAATGTTAAACAAATTTCTTCCAGTCAGAGAATGTTGCATATAATTTAATTTTTGCTTGATGCATGAAGTTAAAAGATTAAAACTAATAAAACAAGTTTTAAAAAGAGACTTTTCCATTTGATTACATTTTGTATGATGAATTATGCAGAAAAAGTAGAATTGGGCTGAAAGATCTATCGCTTTATCACCTATTCAGGTTGTAAATCGTGTTTTTAAAAAGTAACTAAGTAACTAAGTAACTAAGTAATTGATTACTTTTGAAAATAAGTAATCAGTAAAGTAACGGGATTACTTTTTGGGGGAAGTAATCAGTAATTAGTAACTGATTACTTTTTTCAAGTAACTTGACCAACACTGGTGACGAGTAAAGTTTACCTTGCCTGGATGGGCAGCTCTCTGGGTGCTCAGCACCCCCAAAGCTCTGATCCTAGAATCGCCCCTGGATGTCAAAAAGTATTTGCAGCTCCCAGTGTTTTCTTTTGCGTGGAAACCGGGTCCAAATGGCTCTTTGGGTGTAAAAGGTTGCAGACCCCTGGTCTAAGTTAACTGATAAATCCGCTTCCCATTTTGCAATAGGAAGTGATATTGATTCATCTGTTTTAGAAAGCATTCTGTAGATTTTGGAAAGTAATTTTGGGGTTTTAAGAGTAAGAAATTGTACCACACTTGGTGGTGTTTGTAGTTCAACTTGACCCGGTTTAATCTTTTTTTGTTTTACTATGGATTTAATTTGTTGATATTCTAAAAATCTTTTCCTACTGATCCCATATTGTGTAACTAGTCTGTCAAATGGAATAAATTCTGTTCCTTCTAATATATGTTCTAAATATTTGATTCCCTTATCATTCCAATCTGGAAAGTTTATTATATTATTGTTTTGTAATATGTCAGGGTTATTCCAGATAGGTGTAGGTTTGCATGGGATTAATGAAGACTCAATTTTAGAAACTCCCACCATGCTGTCAGAGAAGAGCTGATGCTGACGCTTTTGAAGCATTCATGTCATTGGATGTTTGAGCTGATAAATGGTAGGTCTGAAATCTCTAGATTATTGTAAAGTGCTTGTTCTACATCTAGCCAAGGCTCATCTAAGAAGGTATGTTTTAGCCATCCTGAGATAAATTGAAGCCTGTTGTCTAAGAAGTAGTGTTGAAAGTTAGGTAGTTCTAATCGTCCTTTATCCTTGGTCTTTTGTAGTGTTTTTAAGCTTATACGTGGGGGTTTATTTTTCCAAAGGAATTTGGACATATATGAATCTAGAGATCTGAACCAATCTTGTGGCGGTTTAGTTGGGATCACTGAGAATAAATAATTTATTTTTGGTAAGACCATCATTTTTATAGTGGCAACCCTTCCCATGAGTGATATGGGTAAACATTTCCATCTAGCCATATCGCCTTCTACTTTCTTTAAAAGTGGAATCTGGTTTAATTTAGTTAGATCTGCAATCTTAGGAGAAACGTTAATACCTAAATATGTTATTTTTCCCTATTGCAGTTGTGTAGAAGAAGAATTATGGAAGGAGCAATTAATCGGAAGGACTGTAGATTTTGACCAGTTAATTGAGTAATCTGATATTCTTGCAAAAGAGTTTATCAATTCAATCAACCCAGAGATATTGGTTTGTGAGTTTTGGAGAAAAAGTAACACATCATCCGCATATAAACTGATTTTATGTTCTTCGTTTTTACATTTTATGCCCTTAACTACTGAATTCTGTCTAATTGCTGCTGCTAGTGGTTCAATAAAAATTGCAAACAGTGAAGGGGAAAGCGGGCATCCCTGTCTGGTGCCCCTCAGGAGACAGAAGCTGGAGGATGTCTGGTCATTTGTTTTGACACAAGCTGTTGGGGAATTGTATAATATTTTTAACCAGTTAATGAAAGAGGTTCCAAAACCAAATTTGTGTAAAGTTGCAAATAGAAATTTCCAGTTAACTCTGTCAAATGCTTTTTCTGCATCTAAAGAAAATATTGTAGTTTCGAGGTTTTTACTGCATGAGTAGTCTATCAAATTAAGTAATCTACGTGTATTTGTTGATGAGTGCCTACCTTTGATGAAACCAGTTTGGTCGGGATGAATTAAGAGGGGGGTTATTTTCTCTAGTCTCTTTGAGAAAGCTTTGCAGATAATTTTAAGGTCTACATTTATAAGGGATATTGGACGATAGCTTGAGGGATATACAGGGTCTTTGTATATACAGGGTCTTTGTATATACAGGGTCTTTGGGTGAGGGGAGGGGTGGAGGGTTTGCCCCCCACACCCCCATCAGTGACTGCCAGAAAGGGCACCTTTTGCACATACGAGCATGCGCACATGCACTCTCATGCATGCGCATTGTAAGGTGTAGGAGGATATTTTGCTGCTATTATTTGCTGCTATTTTTATAATCATCATTACCATTCTATTAATAACACTATTGATATTGCATTCAGATGTTCAAACATATTGGTATCATATTAGTCTTTATTACAGGTCCAGTAAGAACCACTTTAAACTGTTGAGTTGAATCTATAATCTTAAAATGTTTATAGGCAGATTACATTGCATTATTTGAAAGGCTCACCTCTGAATATAATCTGGGCCTAAAGGTCTTGACAGGAAACTGCAGGTTTGCAGAGTATGCTTTGCAGGAAATGAAACCGAAAGCAGAGTCTCAGGAGACTCTCACTAGTTTATTCTCTATTATCTTTTATTCATTTATATCTTTTGATTAAGCTTTTAGTAGAGGTTCTTGATTAAAACATTTATTCAGTAGATTACATATATAGTTCCAGTTAGGTTATTACATGTAAGGATGAGCCTCTGTTCTGGTAAAAGGTCAGAAGTGCAACGGGTGAGATGAGAGAGCATTTAAGGACGAGACACACATACACACACATATTAGATAGACCCATATAGGTGAAAGTTTAATTATGTTTTGCTTGCAACTGCAAAATTGTGCCTGCATGAGTGACAGTTTGTGCAGAACGTGTGCCTGATGTTCTAGACAGATAAGCCTGGGCAGGATGGTGACCAGATGCACCTGCCGACAATGTTCTTTTTAAACTGTGTTAAAAGTTATTGTGGTTTTGAGTTGACGTATGCATGTATTGTGTTTATCTGACGCAAGAGGGGGCGTTCTAATACCCCGATGCATAAAAACTGTGTTCTGACGTTTTGGAGATGAGATCTGGATGCTGTCTGGGTACAGGTCTCCACACGCTGTGTGTGCTTCATTAAAAATCATTCGTAGACTCCAACTGACTGGGTCAGTGTGTTATTCCGATCTCCACCACCTCTCTCGTCCTCAAAATGGACCTTAACATTTGGGGGCTTCGTCCGGTGTTGAGGCGGGGGAGTGTTTGGTGGTGTAGACGGAGTCGGACGGGCAGGCATTGGTCAGTGGTCGAAAGTGAGTGACAAGCCGGCATACATCAAAAGGTAGGCACCACTTGTTGAATTTCCAAAGTGTGCCAGATTGGACAACCCAGCGACAAAAAGGATAGAGTAACAATTGGGAAAAACAGGCCACTTTTTGGCTAAAATTTATAGCTTGACCTGTCACTTTGTCCTTGACCCTGAGAAGAAGCTCAAAGGCCAGTTAATCTCCTGATGAAGACCGACAGAACATCGTGGACTTGAAGAATTAACAGCAGACAAAAGGAACCGAACCATTAACACTGACGACACCAGCAGCAGCATGTAAGAAAAGTAAGTGATGCAACATGTACTGTGAATTACAGGCTGGGCAGTTGAACAGTGGGATAAAGAACTGTGGAAAAGCATTGGGCATTGAGTTTCATATTTGCCATGCTTGAAGTAATCTTGAAAGAGAAGACTGAAAAGATGAATGGAGAAGAACAACAGAGCAAATAAAAATAAGATTGACTGACGACTTCAGAAGCAGAATGAAGGAAACCAGGTGATTCAATTCAATTCAATTCAATTTTATTTATATAGCGCCAAATCACAACAAAAGTTGCCTCAAGGCGCATTATATTGTACAGTAGATAGCACAATAATAAATACAGAGAAAAACCCAACAATTATATGACCCCCTATGAGCAAGCACTTTGGCAACAGTGGGAAGGAAAAACTCCCTTTTAACAGGAAGAAACCTCCGGCAGAACCAGGCTCAGGGAGGGGTGGCCATCTGCTGCGACCGGTTGGGGTGAAAGAAGGAAAACAGGATGAAAGACATGCTGTGGAAGAGAGACAGAGATTAATAACAGATATGATTCGATGCAGAGAGGTCTATTAGCACATAGTGAGTGAGAAAGGTGACTGGAAGGGAAAAACTCAATGCATCATGGGAATCCCCGGCAGCCTACGTCTATTGCAGCATAACTAAGGGAGGATTCAGGGTCACCTGGTCCAGCCCTAACTATATGCTTTAGCAAAAAGGAAAGTTTTAAGCCTAATCTTGAAAGTAGAGATAGTGTCTGTCTCCCGAATCCAAACTGGAAGTTGGTTCCACAGAAGAGGGGCCTGAAAACTGAAGGCTCTGCCTCCCATTCTACTTTTAAATACTCTAGGAACAACAAGTAGGCCTGCAGTGCAAGAGCGAAGTGCTCTAATAGGGTGATATGGTACTACAAGGTCATTAAGATAAGATGGGGCCTGATTATTTAAGACCTTGTATGTGAGGAGCAGGATTTTGAATTCAATTCTGGATTTAACAGGAAGCCAATGAAGGGAAGCCAAAACAGGAGAAATATGCTCTCTCTTTCTAGTCCCTGTCAGTACCCTTGCTGCAGCATTTTGGATTAGCTGAAGGCTTTTCAGCGAGTTTTTAGGACATCCTGATAATAAAGAATTACAGTAGTCCAGCCTGGAAGTAATAAATGCATGAACTAGTTTTTCAGCATCACTCTGAGACAGGATATTTCTAATTTTAGAGATGTTGCGCAAATGGAAGAAAGCAGTCTTACATATTTGTTTAATATGTGCGTTGAAGGACATGTCCTGGTCAAAAATGACTCCAAGGTTTCTCACAGCATTACTGGAGGCCAAGGTAATGCCATCCAGAGTAAGAATCTGCTTAGATACCATATTTCTAAGATTTTCAGGGCCGAGTACAATAACCTCAGTTTTATCTGAATTAAGAAGCAGAAAGTTAGCGGCCATCCAGGTCTTTATGTCTTTAAGACATTCCTGCAGTTTAACTAAGTGGTCTGTGATACCTGGCTTCATGGATAGATAGAGCTGCGTGTCATCTGCATAGCAGTGAAAATTTATGCTATGTCTTCTAATGATGCTGCCTAAGGGAAGCATGTATAATGTAAATAGAATTGGTCCTAGCACTGAACCCTGTGGAACACCATAATTGACCTTAGTGTCTGAAGAGGACTCTCCATTTACATGTACAAATTGGAGTCTATTAGATAGATATGATACAAACCACTGCAGTGCAGTACCTGTAATACCTACAGCATGTTCTAACCGCTGTAATAGGATATTATGGTCAACAGTATCGAATGCAGCACTGAGGTCTAGCAGGACAAGCACAGAGATGAGTCCACTGTCAGAGGCCATAAGAAGATCATTTGTAACCTTCACTAAAGCTGTTTCTGTGCTGTGCTGAGCTCTGAAACCTGACTGAAACGCTTCAAATAAGCCATTCCTCTGCAGATGATCAGTTAGCTGTTTGACAACTACTCTTTCAAGGATTTTTGATATGAAAGGAAGGTTGGAAATTGGCCTATAATTAGCTAAGACAGCTGGGTCTAGAGATGGCTTTTTAAGTAAAGGTTTAACTACAGCCACCTTGAAGGCCTGTGGTACATAGCCGATTATTAGAGATAGGTTGATCATATTTAAGATCGAAGCATTAATTAATGGCAGGACTTCTTTGAGCAGTTTTGTAGGAATGGGGTCTAAAAGACACCTTGATGGTTTGGAGGAATTAATTATTGAAGTTAACTCAAAAAGATCAATTGGAGAAAAAGAGTCTAACTTAACATTGATGGTACTAAAAGTAGCTGTAGATAATATTACATCTGTGGGATGATTATTGGTAATTTTTTCTCTAATGATAAAAATTTTATTTGTGAAGAAGTTCATGAAGTCATTACTAGTTAACGTTAAAGGGATTGTTGGCTCAGTAGAGCTCTGACTTTTTGTCAGCCTGGCTACAGTGCTGAAGAGAAACCTGGGGTTGTTCTTATTTTCTTCAATCAGTGACGAATAGTAAGATGTTCTGGCTTTGCGGAGGGCTTTCTTATAAAGCAGCAAACTATTTCTCCAGGCTAAATGATGATCCTCTAAATTTGTGACACGCCATTTCCTCTCCAGCTTACGAGTTATCTGCTTTAGGCTACGTGTTTGAGAATTATACCACGGAGTCAGGGACTTTGGATTTGAGGCCTTAGTTTTCACAGGAGCTACAGTATCCAGAGTCGTACGTAGTGAGGAGGTAAAATTATTAACAAGATAATCGACCTCTGTTGGAGTAGCGTTCAGATAGCTGCTCTGCTCTATGTTGGTACAGGGCATTGAAGATGATAACAGTGGGTGGATTATATTCTTAAACTTATTTACAGCACTTTCAGAAAGACATCTACTTTGATAAAGTCTACTCTCCACTGCTGTGTAATCAATTATTGTAAATGTAAATGTTATCAGGAAATGATCAGACAGCAGAGGGTTTTCAGGAAACACTGTTAAATGTTCAGTTTCTATGCCATACGTTAAAACAAGATCTAGAGTGTGATTAAAGTGGTGGGTGGGTTCTTTTACATTTTGAGAGAAGCCAATTGAGTCTAATAACAGATTAAATGCGATGTTGAGGCTGTCATTTTTAGCATCTACATGGATGTTAAAATCACCCACAATAATTATTTTATCTGAGCTGAGCACTAAATCAGATAAAAAGTCTGAGAAATCAGAGAGAAACTCTGTGTAAGGCCCAGGTGGACGATAGATAATAACAAGTAAGACTGGTTTCTGAGTTTTACAGCTGGGGTGGACAAGGCTAAGCATCAGGCTTTCAAATGAATTAAAAGTCTGTCTTGGTCTTTCGTTAATTAATAGGCTGGTGTGAAAAATAGCTGCCACACCGCCCCTCGGCCTGTGCTTCGAGATTTCTGGTAGTTAGAATGACTCGGGGGTGTTGATTCATTTAAACTAACATACTCATCCTGCTGCAACCAGGTTTCTGTAAGGCAGAGTAAATCGATTTGTTGATCAATTATTAAGTCATGTACTAACAGAGACTTGGAGGAGAGAGACCTAATATTTAATAATCCACATTTCACTGTTTTACTCTTTGGTTCAGATGTGGATACTGTATTGTTCTTTCTTTGTGATTTTTTATGTTTAAGTTGTTTATTGCTGGTTTTTGGTTTGTTTTTTGTCTTTTTGGGAGCTGACACAGTCTCAATGGAGATGGGTTTTTGGGGGGGTAGCAGGAGGAGAGAAGCTGCAGAGAGGCGTGTAAGACTGCAACTCTGCTTCCTGGTCCCAACTCTGGATAGTCATATTTTGGGGGGTTTAATAAATTTGTCCATATTTCTAGAAATGAGAGCTGCTCCATCCAAAGTGGGATGGATGCCGTCTCTCCTAACAAGACCAGGTTTCCTCCAGAAGGTTTGCCAATTATCTATGAAGCCCACATCGTTTCTGGGACACCACTCAGACAGCCAGCAATTTAAGGAGAACATGCGGCTAAACATGTCACTCCTGGTCTGATTGGGGAGGGGACCAGAGAAAACTACAGAGTCCGACATTGTTTTGGCAAAGTTACACACCGATTCAATATTGATTTTAGTGACCTCCGATTGGCGTAACCGGGTGTCATTACTGCTGACGTGAATTATGATCTTACTGTATTTACGTTTACCCTTAGCCAGCAGTTTTAAATTTCCTTCAATGTCGCCTGCTCTGGCCCCTGGAAGACAATTGACTATGGTTGCCGGTGTCTCTAGCTTCACATGTCTGAGAACAGAATCACCAATTACCAGAGTTTGACCCCCGGCGGGTGTGTCGCCGAGTGGGGAAAAACGGTTAGACACATGAACAGGTTGGTGGTGTACCTGGGGCTTCAGTTTAAGACTATGCTTCCTCCTCACCGTCACCCAGCCGCCCTCTTTCCCCAGCTGCTTGGGGTCTGCCGGGGAACAGCTAGCGGGGCCTACGCTATCTTCGGCTGCACCAGCTATAGGGGCCTGCCTAGCTACGGGTGAATGAAGGGTGCGAAGCCGAGTCTCCAATTCAGTAATCCTGGCCTCCAGAGCTGCAAATATGCTACATTTGTTACAGGTATCATTACTGCTAAAGGAGGCCGAGGAGTAACTAAACATCTGACACAATGAGCAGGAAAGTGCAGGAGGGACAGGTGAAGTAGCCATGGTGCTAACGAGTTGGCTATGAGCTAAGCTAAGCTAGCAAAACAGTAAAGAGACAGTGAGTGAATACTTTGGCTATAAATTAGGTAGTGAGTACACAGAAAGGGTGATTCAGATGAAGCACGTTAAGATTATACTATGAAAAAGGGATGTATCAAAAGATTTAAATTAAATTGCTAAGCAGAAAAGCTACTCAGAAACACCACTGTGTTTGAGCAGGAACAGGAAGTGATACTCTACCACAAAGCGAGCGAACACCAAGTGACAGCGCCACCAAGAGTCAGGAGGACCAGTGATAAAACATACACGGGGAAACTGGACGTTGGTAAAGAACAGTGTGTCTGGACTGGGGGGCACTGATTCGAAGGCACTGAACATGATATTTTGCCAGACTGGAACTTAACTTAAAAGAAGAATACTGAAAGATCAAAACAGAGAAGAAACAGACTGTGTTTGTTGGAGCTTTGAAGGCCGCACAGGACACTGTGAAGAGAGGGACCGGTGTCAGGTGAAGCAGGACAAGTTTGACAGCGAGAATACAGGATATGTTTGGGTTGAAATTGAAGGCTGGACTCATGATGGTTTAGGGATGTCCACCACATCACAACAAAGAGGTAAACATTAGAAAAGGTAAAAATAAAGAGAGAAAATAACTGACAATTACATTAATGAATAGAAAATACACATGCACAAATTGTTACATGTGAAATTATTTTTGGAAAAAATCAGAAGTGAGATAGTTTGAATGAAGATCTCAGAGAAAAGATGCAATGAAGAAACAGCTTACACTGCATTAACATGACCCCATAACGCAAGGAAGAGCATGCTTACATACATGACATAATTGGTATTTTTGACCAGAGAGACAGAAATGGGTCGTTTAAGCACTGATGATAATAATGAAAATGTCTGTTTGTTATTTTTAGGAGCAAAGCAGACCTGGATCAACTTTCCACAGCAGCAGTCGGAAGAAAGTTGTAGGTTAAGATTACTGGACATGTTAAGGCAAGTTTCTGGTTGAATTGTTTACAGCCGTGTGTTCCTGAACGTCACAAGCAAGCCATGACTACTGGCTACTGAAGACAAGGAATGCTGTTATTTAAGGTGGGGAATGAAAATTTGGGTTAGCAAATTTGGGAAAGATTGAACTGACTGTTTAAGTGGAGAATTGTAAAGGAGTCTGAAACACTGGAAAAGCAAGAAATACAAGATGACACACACAAACAGAAAACGCACTAACCTTACAAAGACAAGCTCATGGGGATTAATGCATAAACACTGATCAAACTTGGCTAAGAACACAAACACATGCAATTAAATCAGCTTGCTAATTGTATGAGTGATAGAATGGTGTGAATGTTTAATAAAATAGACTTAAAGCTCCTCTCCGTGAATCGCTACCTTATCGTGGTGGAGGGGTTTGTGTGTCCCAGGGATCCCAGGGGCTATGTTGTCTGGGGGCTTTTGCCCCCTGGTAGGGTCTCCCATGGCAAATTGGTCCTGGGTGAGGGACCAGACAAAGAGCGATTCAGAAGACCCTTATGAAGAAAACATCGAGGGAACAGTTTACCCTGCCCGGGATAGGGTTACCGGGGCCCCGCCCTGGAGCCAGGCCCGGGGAGGGTGCCCGAGGGCGAGCGTCTGGTGGCCGGGCCTTAGTTCATGGGGCCCGGCCGGGCACAGCCCGAAGAGGAGACATGGGCCCATCCTCCCGCAGGCCCACCACCCGCAGGAGGCGCCATAGGGGTCGGGTGCATTGTGTGCTGGGCGGCGGCCAGGAGCAGAGGCCCTGGCGGACTGATCGCCGGCTGCCAAGACTGGCAATAGGGACATGGAATGTCACCTCTCTGGTGGGGAAGGAGCCTGAGTTAGTGCGTGAGGTTGAGAGGTACCGGCTAGATATAGTCTGGCTCACCTCTACGCATGGCTTGGGCTCTGGAACCAGTCTCCTAGAGAGGGGCTGGACTCTGTCTCAGTCTGGAGTTGCCCCTGGTGAGAGGCGGCGGGCTGGGGTGGGTATTCTAATATCCCCTCGGCTTGCTGCCGGTACGTTGGGGTTTTTCCCGGTGGATGAGAGGGTTTGTTCCCTGCGCCTTAGGGTCGGGGAAAGGGTCCTGACTGTCATCTGCGCTTATGCGCCGAGTGGCAGTTCAGAGTACCCAGCCTTCTTAGAGTCCCTCGGGGGGGTGCTGGAAGGTGCCCCACCGGGAGACTCTGTTGTCCTGCTGGGAGACTTCAATGCTCACGTGGGTAACAACAGCGAGACCTGGAGGGGCGTGATTGGGAGGAACGGCCTCCCTGATCTGAATCCGAGCGGTGTTTTGTTATTGGACTTCTGTGCAAATCACAGTTTGGCCATAACGAACACCTTGTTCGAACATAAGAGTGTCCATAAGTGCACGTGGCACCAGGACGCTCTAGGCCGCAGGTCGATGATCGATTTTGTAATCGTATCACCAGACCTGCGACCATATGTTCTGGACACTCGGGTAAAGAGAGGGGCTGAGCTGTCAACTGATCACCACCTGGTGGTGAGTTGGATCAGGTGGCGGGGGAGGACGCTGGACAGACCCGGTGCACCTAAACGCGTAGTGAGGGTGTGCTGGGAACGTCTAGCAGAGGCCCCAGTCTGCGAGATCTTCAACTCACACCTCCGGCAGAGCTTCAACAGCATTCCGAGGGAGACTGGGGACATTGAGTCCGAATGGACCATGTTCAGCGTCTCCATCGCCGAAGCTGCTGCATTGAGCTGCGGCCGCAAGGTGGTTGGTGCCTGCCGTGGTGGTAATCCCCGAACCAAATGGTGGACACCAGAGGTGAAGGGAGCCACCAAGCTGAAGAAGGAGTCCTATTGGGCTTGGTTAGCCTGTGGGACTCCGGAGGCAGCCGACAGGTATCGACAGGCCAAGCGGAATGCGGCTCGGGCAGTGGCTGAAGCAAAAACTCGGGTGTGGGAGGAGTTTGGAGAGGCCATGGAAAAAGACTTTCGGACTGCCTCGAAGAGATTCTGGCAAACCGTCAGGCGTCTCAGGAGGGGAAAGCGGTGCTCTACCTGCACTGTGTATAGTGCTGGCGGAGCGCTACTGACGTCGACTGAGAAAATTGTCAGGCGGTGGAAGGAATACTTCGAGGACCTCCTTAATCCCACTGACACGTCTTCCGAGGAGGAAGCAGAGTCTGGGGATGAGGGGAATGACCCGCCAATTTCCGGGGGCGAGGTCACTGAGGCAGTTAAACAACTCCTTGGTGGCAGAGCCCCTGGTGTTGATGAGGTCCGCCCCGAGTTCCTGAAGGCTCTGGATGTTGTAGGGCTGTCCTGGTTGACACGCCTCTACAATGTTGCGTGGAGATCAGGGGCAGTACCCCTGGACTGGCAGACCGGGGTGGTGGTCCCCATCTTTAAGAGGGGGGACCGGAGGGTGTGTTCCAACTACAGGGGGATCACACTCCTCAGCCTCCCTGGGAAAGTCTATGCCAGGGTGCTGGAAAGGAGAGTTCGTCCGTTAGTCGAACCTCGGATACAGGAGGAACAATGCGGTTTTCGTCCTGGTCGCGGAACACTGGACCAGCTCTTTATCCTCTCAAGGATACTTGAGGGTGCATGGGAGTTTGCCCAACCAGTCTACATGTGTTTTGTGGACTTGGAGAAGGCATTCGACCGTGTCCCTCGGGGTGTCCTGTGGGAGGTGTTGCGGGAGTATGGGGTGTCTGGCCCATTGCTACGGGCCATTCGATCCCTATACAACCGTTGCAAGAGTTTGGTTCGCATTGCCGGCAATAAGTCGGACTCGTTCCCGGTGGGTGATGGGCTCCGCCAGGGCTGCCCTTTGTCACCGGTTCTGTTCATAATTTTTATGGACAGGATTTCTAGGCGCAGCCAAGTGGCGGAGGGCTTTCGCTTCGGTGGCCTCAGAATCTCATCTCTGCTTTTTGCGGATGATGTGGTTCTGTTGGCTTCATCAGGTGAAGGCCTCCAGCTCGCACTGGAGCGGTTCGCAGCCGAGTGTGAAGCAGCGGGAATGAGGATCAGCACCTCCAAATCTGAGGCCATGGTTCTCAGCCGGAAAAGGGTGGAGTGCCCACTCCGGGTCGGGGATGAGTTCCTGCCCCAAGTGGAGGAGTTCAAGTATCTCGGGGTCTTGTTCGCGAGTGATGGGAGAAGGGAGCCGGAGATCGACAGACGGATTGGTGCTGCGGCTGCAGTGATGCGGACGCTGCACCGGTCCGTCGTGGTGAAGAGGGAGCTGAGTGTAAAAGCGAAGCTCTCAATTTACCGGTCGATCTACGTCCCTACCCTCACCTATGGCCACGAGCTGTGGGTAGTGACAGAAAGAACGAGATCGCGGATACAACCGGCAGAAATGAGCTTCCTCCGAAGGGTGGCTGGCCTCTCCCTTAGAGATAGGGTGAGAAGTTCGGCCATCCGGGAGGGGCTCAGAGTAGAGCCGCTGCTCCTCCGCATTGAAAGGAGCCAGTTCAGGTGGTTCGGGCATCTGACAAGGATGCCTCCTGGGCGCCTCCTGGGTGAGGTGTTCCGGGCATGTCCCACCGGGAGGAGGCCCCGGGGCAGACCCAGGACACGCTGGAGAGATTATATCTCTCGGCTGGCCTGGGAACGCCTTGGTATTCCCCCGGATAAGCTGGAGGAGGTGGCTGGGGAGAGAGAGGTCTGGGCTTCTCTGCTTAGGCTGCTGCCCCCGCGACCCGGCCTCAGATAAAGCGGATGAAGATGGATGGATGGATGGAGACTTAAAGCTTGAAGTTGACTCAAAGAAGTTATATGACAGGGGAGTGAGTTATGGAAAAAACAAAAGAAAAGTGATTAAAGTAGTTTTTATAAGAGTGACTTAGGAGTGCTCTTGCACTGATTGATCAAAGCAAGTGATTAGTATAGAAAGAAAATGAAAATAATTGAATAATGTATTTCTCTTGTCAAGTTAACTTGTTGAGATATGACTCAGTATGCAAATTAGCTGGAGTGAGTGGTGACGAAGACGCTTCCTGTGTGTCTGTGTGTGACTGAGGCTTTCAGTTGAGGAAACAGAGCAGAGAACATGCAGTGACATGCATGTTTTTTAATAGAAGACACTAAACTCTAATATCAGGGGTTTATTTTAAGTTTACAGAATATAACATCTGGTATGACAATGAGTTTTACTTCTCACTGTCCGTGTTATGTGTATCCATTTATCATGTATGCTTTGCTCTGTAAACTGTAAAATGTTTCATTGTATTCATGAAATAAACCAGAATTTCACTGGCTGCATCTTTTACTTTTTTTCTGCTTTTGTTCACTCCAAGTTTGACAAAACCCACAGACATCCAGAGTTAACTCACTAACAGCGTGGAGCAATCTCAGTGTATTTAGCTGCTTTTTCCCTAAACACAATCAGCTTACTGAGAGACATGCCTGTAGTCATCCACTTTGGTCATTGTGAATGTTGAAGGAGATTTGTTCCATAGACACCTTATACTAGTGTTTTCCTACACTTAATCCAACACTACTGTGTTCTATTTAAATCCAGATTCCTTTTATAGATTGCAGTGAATTTTGTTAAACCATTGCTTAGTAGGACAGTGCAAGTCACTCTTTACTAACACATTATAGATAAGTTTATTAATGGACAACACAGCTAGCAGTCTCACACACTCTTTAGATTTTTGAAGTTTTGTGTGTAATGGTTTAGTCTCTCACACCTTACCCTTTTCTCCCCAGCATCACAACAGTATGACTCCCAAAGTACGGCTCAGTAAACAAACAAGGACTCTGAAGTCAGAACAGAAAGATACAGTTGGAAGATTAATGATTGCGTTTTTATGATGCGTAGTAAACTACCCACTCTTCTTCTTCTCTGTGTTGTTGTTCTTGTGTGTGTGTATGCTTTAGAAGTCAAAGTATATGTAAGGCAGTGACTGGAATAAGTCACAAGGTGTCACTGTTGAGCTGCATATACATTGTAGATTTTAGCAATTTTGACCATTTGTCCTCTGCAGGACACCGTAGTTCAGATTTCTCGTTCGCGCGGGCGCCATCTTGGTTCAGTGTTTACTGTGATTTGCAAAGGTAAGCACTGTCCGTGGTGTACTGCAATGGTTTTGTTTAAAAATAAGTGTTCCACTGTGTCAAATGGCGATTTGCTAAGTATATATTGTGTTTATTGAGATGTTCATGTACTGTCTGATGAGAGTACGAGGAGTTTGTGTGCATGTTTCATTCTGTAATATCTGCCGTGATTTCGGGTTACATTTCCGCTAGTTAGCAGAGCACTCATTCGGGCAAAGTAATGTGGCTCAAGAGTTGGGAGTTCACCTTGTAATCGGAAGGTTACCGGTTCGAGCCCCGGCTCGGACAGTCTCGGTCGTTGTGTCCTTGGGCAAGACACTTCACCCGTTGCCTACTGGTGGTGGTGTTAAAATCTCCCAATTTTTTTAATCTTTGGGCTGAAGGAAGGACAATACTCTGTGTATAAATGCTCAATCAACAATATTTTATTTCCATACAATTCAACACTTAAGAGCATAAGAACCATCATGATGGGGAGACCTGCCTGCAGAGGGTCACAGCAAGTCTCAAAATGGTGACGGGTTACTCAGCCTTTTATAGCCTCTAGTAGCCCCCACCTAGTCGTAAAAGCCTAAACATTCACATTCTTTCTCTCACACGGCGCCTAAGTTATGACCTCGGCTCCTTGTTTTTCTGCTCTCCGTAAAGGTGGGGGTATGGAATGTGGTCTTTCTCTTCTATTATAGGCACAAGGTCTTCTGCACACAACATTCTCTTCATGATTCAGCAGTATGAAATGTCAAGAAACAGTGTAACACATTCAACAGTGTCGAGTAATACAGGTCAATCCAATAGATGTAATGATTTTCACACTCTTTTAGGTCAGAAGTATAATGCAAACTAAAACTACATACTGATCACACACTCTATATTAAGGGGTATAATATGATCTACAGCAGTATCATAATTCAACTACTTTGATTACAGATATAAGGTAACATGTGATAACAGAATAATCTCACAATTCCCCCTTTTGATCTCTTTTTTAAGAGATCACTTATAACGTACACTCCAGCGTTACAAGGTCCAGTTCTTCTTGGTCCTGAGGCCCTCTGTCCCCCCTTTAACGGGTGGACCATATGTGGGATGACCTCTGTGTTTACGCAGTTCAGATGCAAGAAAAATTAGATTTACAACAATAACAGCAGTTACAGATGACACTCCCATTACCCTCCAGTTCTCCCACAGCTTTATTTTGGTGCTACAGTTTCCCACTCCCATTTTTGGTGCCACCTTATACCTTTCAATTGTACTCAGACTAGAACCTCTGTCTAAGGAGCTTTTAACCTTTATTTTATTGCTGCAGCTACCAGTATCTTCCAGTTGGGTGATTCTCAGCTTCTTTCTTCGACCTCTGGGGTTAGACCACCCTTTAGTCGTTGCACAGATCAGGGGATTATTCTGCCCCGATTTCAAACAAAGATCTGTGTATCTGTGAAAACCAAAACACCTCTCTCCCTAGCCTTGATACTCTAATGTTGTTATCCATTGTCCTTCCGGTGATGCAAATTTGGTTTAAAATATCATGTTCAGGACTCTCTGACCAAGGAACTTATTCTAATCATAATCTATGTGTGTGTAAAAGAAATCAAAAATTAATGAACCATAAGTCTAACATCTTATAAGCTTAAGTTTTACCATACCTAAATTATCAAACACACAAATAAGGTCATAAAATGTTCATAAAACCATTGTTTGCTTTTCAGACTCAATTCCCCCCTTTTTGACACACTCCCATGTGTCAATCCATCGGAGCTAGAAAATTAAAAGAGAAGGTTAGTGACATCATATCTCAGAACTCAAAATTAGCAAAACTTTTAGTCCGTCTATCACAGTCCAGTCACATGCATTCATTCACACCCATTCATACCAGATGTTGCTGATAATGGAGTCTCACGCGCGACCTATTCGAGCATCCATCACCAGCCAGATGACGTCATCATTTTTAAAGGAAAACAATTCCTTGTTTTTTGGACTGGATTGACTCGCTGCAATCCTTTTAGACTCAGGACTTCTCACGTGATCAGTGTCCCCTATAAGTGAATTTCTCTCAAGCCAATTACAATCATGGAGAAGCACACTTTGCAACTGTTTACAGTAATAATATTTTATAGCGCTTTAAATCTCAATCTTTCAGGCCTGGTTTAAAGAGCTGATTGTTAAATCATGAACTCACAAAATATCACCACCGGTGGATCACACCTCTCAGATGTTTTTCCTCAGTGCACTGTAACAAAAACGAAAACAGACGTAACCAACAAAATACTAATAAAAATAACACAAACTGGGGCCCGTTGCAGACATGTCCAAGCATGAAACTATCCCTCTCTCGCTTACGAGAAAGAACACAAGCCAAAGCTCACTGATAAAATCAAGCTAGCGGTAAGCAAAACCAAAAAATCAACCAGAAATTCACAGGAACGTTTTGCTTCCTGCCGGGACAATATTGTGTGGGAATGAGAACCTCAGGTGCCGTAACACCTTTTGTTCCTCCTTGAATTAAATTTCAATCACAGAAAATGCGGTACTTCGACCTAAAACTTACACTATTAATTCATCATTTTCACTCTGTGCCACTGTTCCTCATCAGGCTGTGTGAAGCACAGCAAAGAATTCAGTCAAGGCCTTGAGCCATAAACAGACATCACGCACAGACATTGTTTTCATAACCAAACCGTTTCAGACCTTACCCCTAAAATCTACATAAATGTCCTCTGGGTGACATAAAACACATTTTAAGTAATCAATGGTAATCAATGGCTCCTCATAAAAATTATGTATTGGGATATTTGTGTGCAGCATTTTGCATATCAGCATAAGCATTTGTTAGCAAAGCATTCTTCATTGCATCAGCATGTGTGTGTGTGTGCGCATCACTCTTCATTGCACAAGCGTGTGCATGTGTATGTGTGTGGATCACTTCTCAGTGAATTGAATCAGCATTTTGATGTGTGTGTGTGTTTGTGTTCATCACTTTCCTGTTCTGGTGTCTTGGGTAAACCATGGCCTGAAGCATGCCCTGGGGTCCTGCCCTCCTCCTTTTCAGTCTGTTAGCGACCATTGCTGCTGCTGCTGCTCAAAGTTCTGTCCATCCTGGTTCTGACCCCAATTGGGGCAGTCCTTTCTCCAATGTCCATGCTCACCGTAGGTGAAACCTGCATCTTCTTCTTCTTCTGTGTTTTTGTCCATTCTGAGGTGCCTTTTGACCTCAGTTGCTCCTCATGTCTCTGTCACGCCCATTTTGCTGCCGTGTTGGTCCATCACTGTCCTGCACAGTGTTAATGCAGAATTGTTAAGATCAGCATCCTTTTGCTTGACCTTACTTTTCATTCGGGCTTGGCGGGCGTCTCGTCACAGCTCTGTCAGCTGAAGCTGTCGGAGAATTTTCCCCTGTGTAGTGAAACGGGCCTTAGGTTTTAGTGCTCTCCATCTCTGCTGCATGAGATCGCATTCCTGCAGCACTGTTGACATTTTCAGGTTGTTGTTGTGGGTCCAGCTGTTGCAGCATTTGGTCAGGGTCACGTAGAGGGGAGAGCAGGAGTCCAGGTCAGCTTCGGCTTTCAGGGCCGGCAAAGCAGCCTGTAATTAAACATGAAGAGAAAAACAAAAAAAAACAAAAAACAAAAACAAACCGAAGTGTACGAACAGGAAAATGATGTTGTGTTGGCTGTGTTACAACGAGAGGGGACAAACACCGGGCCAGGCCCTGTGTCAGCCTTCTCTCCCCCTTTTTTTTTTTTTTTTTTTTTCCTTTTCTCACGATATAATCAACTCATAACCCACCAAGTTGACAGGACAACATGCACATGTTCAAATTCTTAAGATCATGTTTAAACTCACAAAAGAGAATTTTCTTTCCGTCAGTAATCACTTGTGTTGTTCAATCATCAGAAAACATCTCATAATTTGACTCTTAACCACTAAATTTGTTGTTTCCTCACTGGTTGGTCATACCAGTCTCTTTATTTTCTTTTTCTTTGAAGCTAAATTGTTGTCCTGCAACCTAGAGGGTTTATTTGTTAGTAATGGATAAACTTCATCATTAAAAACAAAAAACAAAAAACAGGTGTATGGTAATTTTTGCTGCTTTTTAACCTTGCTGGAAAATCTTCACATGTTCATGAGTGTAAGCTGTTTTTTCATTGCATGTGTGTGCATTTGTAGGCAGGTTAATTTTAACTTTTTCTCCAACAAGGCGTTACCTTAAAAGGAGCCTTTCTCTCACATTTCTCTGCTCGTGTGTGTTTTTGTTTCACCTTTTGTTGTGATGCTCCGAATGCCTTCCCAACCTCCACAAGTCTGTTGGCCCCAATTTTGTGTTAAAACTTCTCTTAATTTCTCCTCTAATTCTCTCCTCGCTGCTGTCTGTTTCACAGCTGCTGATTCGTGCTGGGTGTGGTTCCCATTACTCGGGGCGATCGTGGCTCAAGAGTTGGGAGTTCGCCTTGTAATCGGAAGGTTACCGGTTGGACAGTCTCGGTTGTTGTGTCCTTGGACAAGACACTTCACCCGTTGCCTGCTGGTGGTGGTCAGAGGGCCCGGTGGCGCCAGTGTCCGGCAACCTCGCCTCTGTCAGTGCGCCCCAGGGTGGCTGTGGCTACAACGTAGCTTGCCATCACCAGTGTGTGAATGGGTGAATGACTGGATATGTAAAGCGCTTTGGGGTCCTTAGGGACCAGAAAAGCGCTATATAAATACAGGCCATTTACCATTTATTAATGTAAGATGAAGCATTAGCTTTTCAGCAACAGTTCGCTGGTAATCCTGTTATGTTAGTTTTGTGTCATACTCATTCCTGAGACCGAGGAGTTTTGTAAAGAGATGATTATTTTTGTGTAATGTGTTTTCTTTACATATTTATTGTTGGCTTTCACTATGTGTTGATAATCACGCGCAGTGTTTACTGTGATTTGCAAAGGGCCAGCAGCAGAGTTGGAGTGGTGTTTGCCCCAGCATTTGAATAAACGGCGCGGTCCAAGCCACAAATTGAACGCCTGTGTCCGACTGGTCTCTCTACGGTGCACCCCAATCCAACACAAAATTACACAACGCAGAGTCCGGGGTGTAGGGAGGCCCCTGCACTGGTTGGGTTACATCTTTGGTGCCGTGACCCGGATTTGTGGCACTTCGAGACCGAAGAGAAAGCAATGCCGACACCCCCCAGCTACGCTGCTGCAGCAAGAGGTGTTGCCATCTGATGGGGTACTGAAATAAGTTATAACTGCCTGTGTTACTGGGACTTTCACCTCCCCAGGCATATCCTTTGAAAGTGAAATCTTGGGGTGGTTTCATTTGAGGGTTTTCTGTCATTGAAAAAAAAAAAAAGAAAGACTCAGAGACTTGAATTGAAGCGAGAATGTTAAATGATGTTCCCTGTCTATAATGATAATCATTGAATACGGTGAAGCAATCGCTGCTGATTTGTGTCAGTCACAACCTCTGTGCTGAAGATAGTTGTTTAACTGCACCCTGAGTTTAATGCTGTTTGTTTTTGTGAATTCTTTTTTGCATTATGAGATGATAGTTGTCATACATCTGTGTCGTGTTCTATTTTACTAGAAATAGATTGTACTTACTCACAGTTAAGCATACTAGAAGTAACCCACACACATTTTCTGGTGCAGCTAAATTAGAGATACAGGACAGTGAAAATGATGAGAGACTATGCAGACACTCCAAAGAGGGCACAGCCTCACCTCTTGAATGAAGGGGCAACAGCTAGCACCAGTACAGTGGACCAACAGTCATCAGTGAAGTCGAAGCTAGTCACCCAGTTCCCCAGCTTCACTGGCCAGCGGTTACAGTACCACAGCCCAATCAGGGACCTCACCGACTCTGGGCTGAGCACACAACAGACCCCACCACCAACTATGCTTTCACCCCAGACTGATCTTGGTGTGGCTCTGGCTCATGCGCCACCAACGCCAGCCTATGGAGGCCAAATGCAGGTGCCCTCACACCTATCTGAAATTCGCCCAAGTTCAGTGCCAACCAATCAGACAAGCCAGTCCAACCACAGCCCTCTAACTACAGCCCCTCCAGTGTTTCAGCCAGATGTCCAGATAACTATGCCCCCTGCTCTTTCCCCTCAGGCCAGTGTCCATGGGCCCACTGCTACACCAGCATCCCGTGTTGCCTTATATCCCAACTACCCAGCGGGGCAAAGTACCCAGCAGCCCACTCTGAACCAATCACTTAACACTCCTTACCCAACGATGACTGTTCCATCTAGCTCCCAAGCATACACCAGCTATCTGTATTCCACACCTGCCCCCCAAGCCACCATGCCAAGCCCCCTAACACTGCAAGGAGTGGGCATAATGAATAATCCCTCTGCAGCCGAGCAGACCCTTGAAAGTTCAAAGCATGGGCTGACCCCCCATTTGCCCCACATGCCACTAGGGGCTGTCCATGACCCTCGAGCTCCCCTCCATTCATCTGCTATAAGCTCCAACACAGTCATGCCCCCCATCTTCAATATGACCCATGGAGGTTTTACAGCCCCATCTGGCACCCATGCCTCAATGCACGTACCAACTTCTGCCTTAGATCCCCATGTTAGTGCATACCCGGGTATACCCCCCCAGCAGGTGCATACCTCTCTAAGTGCTCCTGGCGGGGCTGCAGCCAACGCTAACCCCCCACTTGCTGCCTATGGTGGTTTTATACAGACTCATCAAGTGAAAAATGTCCAAGCTTTCACTGGTAGTGCTGACAGCAAGGTGCTTGTAGAGGACTGGATTCGTGACATGCAGTATCTTCTTGAGGCAATAGAGCTCCCCATTCACCTCTGCTTTTCCACAGTGGTGCGTCACCTAACTGGTGAAGCCCGAAAGCTGGTCCTGAATCTACCTCTCCATGACCAAACACCCGAAAGGGCATTCGAAGAACTGAGAGCAGAGTACGGTGACACACAGAGCTCCTCAGATCTACTGGCTGACTTCTATGAGCGTGTTCAGAGGTCTGGGGAGTCTGCCTGTTCATATGCTATAGCACTGGAGGCAACCCTGCGAGCCGTGGAAGAAAACCAAAGAGGAGGCAAGCCTTTCCCTGACCGTGACAGTAAACTCACCCGGCAGTTCATATGGGGACTTAATGATGAGGATGTATATGCGAGGATCTTGCCAATGAAGTCCCGGCTTTTGAGTTTCCGTGAGCTGCAGGCTGAGCTTCGAAATTTAACGAAAGAAACTAAAAGATTCCAGCCTCAAAACAAGTCAAAGAAAACTTATGCCCAGGTACAAGTGGCATCAGAGTGTAGTGTGACTGTGAAGGCAGAAAAGGCTAAACATTCCTCAGAGTGGTCAGAGCTAGCAGAGATGGTCAAGAAACTAGCATTGAGCCAGGAGGAGCAGATGGCCAAGTTGACCCACCTTGAATCGAGAATTAATGCTCCATCCTCTGCCACTCCACTGAGAGTCCGACCACCTCCTGGGGCTACAACCCCAACCCCAGTGGTCACATGCTACCGGTGTGGGAAGCAAGGACATATAGCCCGGGTTTGCAGAGCAGTGCTCCCAGGGCCTGATCAGACATGGGCACATGATCCTCAGCCTGTGACCCCCATGGAGGGAAACCCTTACTCAGCTCAGCCTTTAAACAGATAAAGCCCATGGTCGCCGGGGCAACCATGGGCGAGCAGCAAGTCCCAACACTGCAGGTGAACAAAGGTGACAGAGGAGAGAGCACTCCCCTAGTTGGTCCCAGGAATGAGGGGGAGGTGGAAGTCAACGGAATGAAGTGCAGGGCACTCATCGACTCTGGCTCCCAGATAACCAGTATTACGCATCAGTACTGGCGCAGCCACCCCACCCTCCATAAACAAAAGCTACAGCCCTCTAAGATACCCATAGAAGGTGCAGGTGGCCAGAGTGTCACCTACCATGGTGTGCTACGCGTCAACCTAAAATTGTTGGGGAGAGAGTTTAAGGGTGTGCCTGCTTTTGTTGTCACTAACACAGAGTACCGCTCCTCCGTTCCTCTGCTTGTGGGAACTAATGTCCTCCATGCCTCCAGAAGCCACCTCCAGGCAACCTACGGCCAGCAGTTCCTTCTCCAGGTCAAGGAGACTCATCCAGAGTGGTACACCTCCCTGCTAGAGATTGGGAGCACTGAACAGTGTGATATGGATGACACAGTGGGCCCCGTTGTTTACACTGGCCATAAGGTACACATTCCAGCAGGGAAAGAGATGGATTTAATGTGCAAAATAAAAGCTGGACCACAAAGAAAGACTTATACAGCCCTTATTGAAGGCCACCCCTCCCTGCGGCTCAGCCAAGAAATCCTGGTCGCCAGAGTTCTTGCCGATGTAAAGAAAGGATGTGCCCCGGTAAGAGTGATGAACCTCTCCCAGCATGCTATCACTATCAAGCCTCACACGCATCTGGCCAAGGCGTCTCTGGTGGAAAGTATTGTGGACTTTTCAGACAAGATGCAGGGCAGTCTTCATGCCAGCGGAGGCAGAGAAGCATGCCTGGGTATGGACCATGTGGTGGCAAGCCAGGAAGTGGATTTAAGTGGAGCGGACATCGAAAACGAGCACCAGCATTCCCTTCTTAAAGAGCTTGTGGAAAGGAACGTAGGTGTGTTCTCACAGCACCCCATGGATTATGGCCATACAAAAACTGTGCAGCATGAAATCCCTCTGGTTGACTCTAAGCCATTTCGACTGCCTTACCGTAAGATCCCCCCATCACAGTGGCAGGATGTGAGAAGGTTGCTGACAGACATGGAGGCTGCAGGAGTTATCAGGCCCAGCAAAAGTCCATATGCTTCACCTGTCGTGATCGTAACCAAGAAAGATGGATCACTAAGGCTGTGTATTGACTACAGGAAACTGAACTCCTGTAGCATGAGAGATGCTTTTCCTCTCCCCAGAATAGAGGAAGCCCTGGAGGCTCTAGGGCAGGCAAGATACTTCTCCACCCTTGACCTCACTTCTGGTTATTGGCAGGTAGAGGTGGCGGAGCATGACAAACACAAGACGGCATTCAGCACCCCTATGGGGCTGTTTGAAGCAAATCGTATGCCCTTTGGACTGCAGAATGCTCCCTCCACCTTTCAGAGACTCATGACCTGCTGCTTTGGCGATCTGAACTTCACCCACCTCCTAATCTATCTTGATGACCTCATCATATTCTCCAAAACCTTTGATGAGCATCTGGAAAGACTGCAGCTGGTGTTCGATCGGCTTCGGGAGCATGGCTTGAAGTTAAAGCCTTCTAAATGCCAGCTAGTGAGAAAGGAGGTTCAGTATTTGGGTCACTTGGTGTCTGCTGAGGGGATCCGGACAGACCCAGAGAAGATCAGCAAGGTGAAAAACTGGGTGAGGCCCGCAAACCGCAAAGAAGTGTTGCAATTCCTGGGATTTGCTGGATACTATAGGCGGTATGTAAGTGGGTACTCTGCCCTAGCTGCTCCCCTGTACCGCCTAACTGCTGGTGACCCCAGAAAGAAAAAGAGAGGGGGAAAGAAATGCCTGGCCACCGACCCACCTTTTGTGTGGACAGATGAATGCGAGAAGGCATTTCAGACTGTAAAAGAAAGGCTGACAAGCGCTCCAGTGCTGGGATATCCTGATTATAGCTTGCCTTTCGTTCTGCAAACGGACGCCTCAGGGGAAGGTCTGGGCGCCGTTCTAGCTCAGGTACAAGGGGGAGCTGAGAGGGTCATAGCCTTCGCCAGCAGAGGTTTGAGCCCAGCAGAGACAAGGTATCCTGCACACAAACTCGAGTTCCTTGCTCTCAAATGGGCGGTTACAGACAAATTCTACGACCACCTCTATGGGCGTAGGTTCTCTGTCCAGACAGACAATAACCCTCTCAAGTATGTTATGTCCTCAGCAAAGCTGGATGCTACAGGCCAGCGGTGGGTGTCCAGGCTGGCTGCTTTTGATTTCGATGTCCAGTATCGGAAGGGACAGAGCAACACAAATGCTGATGCCCTCTCTCGCATGTCTAACCAGGAGGTCATGCACATCCTACAGACATGCCCTCAGTGGGTGGGTGTCGACGAACAGGGGCATGGTGTGAGACAGGCTACCCAGGATACTCAAAGCCTCACTGGCCATTGCACGTCTGCAGGGGAGGAAGTTGAACTTGGCCCTCCTACATCCACTGAGCCTTACAGGGATGTGGGGATGGAATCCCTGCCCACCATGACCAAACAGGAGATCCGTGCAGGGCAGAAGAAAGACCTTGTTATTGGCCCTGTCTTGCACTATAAGAGTATGAACCAGAAACCAAGCCGCAGTGAGCGAATGAGTGGTGAAGGGCACATGCGCCTTCTCTTAAAGGAGTGGAGATGGTTAGTGGTAAGGGATGGCATCCTGTACCGCTGCATCCAAGACAGCCAAAGAGGAGTAGTTGAGCAATTGGTGCTACCAGAGGATTTGCGTATATCAGTGAAGACTGCTCTCCACGATGACTCAGGCCACCTTGGTTTTGAGAGGACATTGCACATGATAAGGGAGAGATTTTATTGGCCACGGATGTTTCAGGAAATCAAGGCTTGGTGCGAGCAATGTGAGAGGTGCTGCCTTAGAAAAACTCCAACCGCAGGGGTCAGGGCCCCCCTGGTCAGTATCCACAGCAGTGCCCCCTTGGAGCTAGTTTGTGTGGATTTTTTGACTCTGGAGAAATCAAAAGGTGGTATCGAAAATGTCCTCGTTGTCACGGACCATTTCTCACGCTATGCGCAAGCATACCCCACTAAAGACCAAAGAGCCAGCACAGTGGCTAAGGTGCTGTATAGAAACTTTTTCTGTCGGTTTGGCTTCCCAGCAAAATTGCATGCAGACCAAGGGCGCAATTTTGAAAGTGCTGTGGTGAAGGAGCTTTGTAAATGCACCGGCATCACTAAGACCCACACCACACCCTACCACCCACAGGGCAACGGGACAACTGAACGGTTTAACTGCACCCTCATGAACATGCTGGGGACGCTAGAACCTCACCTGAAGCCCCGGTGGCACGAATATGTGGATGCAATGACACATGCCTATAACTGCACCCGCCATGATTCGACAGGGTACACACCATACTACTTGATGTTTGGCAGGCATCCCCGGCTCCCGGTCGACTTGGTCTTTGGGCTGTCAACCACTAATGGGTCGGGTGGATATAGCGAGTATGTCCAGACCCTGCATGACTGCCTGTCGCAGGCTTATGCACAGGCTAATCAGGCCTCCCGCCAGGCTAAGGGTCACCAGAAAAGATACTATGACCGGCAAGCAAAGAGTCAAAGCTTCAGCCCGGGTGACAGAGTCCTTGTTAAAGTGTGTCATGTGGAGGGGCGAAGCAAACTAGGAGACAAGTGGGAGTCACGTCCATACATTGTGGTGAATTCACAGCCAGACATGCCGGTGTATGTGGTGCGATCGGAAAATGGTGATACGGAGAGAGTGGTCCACCGCAACTTACTCACACAGTGTATGTTTCTTCCCGTGGAGCAGGTGGGAGAGGAGATAAGGGAGGAAATGGAGCTCGACATGGAGGAGAGTTGGGAGATTGAGGACATAGAGGACAGTGGAGAGCAGGCTGGTGAAGTGATCAGACAGGAGGAAGAGTCTGACACAATCGAGGACGGGGAGGCTGATAGCCTGGAAGGAGGTGTGGAGGGAGTTTAACCTGAAACAGCAGATGGAGCACTTGCCACCACAGGACCAGAGGAAAGGGACACAGGGGCAGGACAAGAGAGTGAAGAATGGAGGGGGAATGAAACTGCCAGGGTCACCCACTCACCTCCCAGACCAAGTGAACCAAGGAGGAACTTGCCGAGGAGTCGGCATCCCCCAAACAGACTGACTTATGGGTCAAGAGTTATTGAACCAGGGGAGGATCAGAAGAAGATAGAAAGGGGATGGAAGCTGTGGCAGAGGGCAAAAGCAAGGAGGGCTGCAGGAAACACGTAGGATGACACAGCCATTATACCCATACTAATAGGATACACACATAGACATTTTCGCATTACACTGCACATCTTCTCACACCGTTATTCTTTTATACATAGTGAGACTGTTCTGTTTTATTTTGTTTGATGACTGGGACGCCATCACGTAAAGGAGGGGCAGATGTAAGGCAGTGACTGGAATAAGTCACAAGGTGTCACTGTTGAGCTGCATATACATTGTAGATTTTAGCAATTTTGACCATTTGTCCTCTGCAGGACACCGTAGTTCAGATTTCTCGTTCGCGCGGGCGCCATCTTGGTTCAGTGTTTACTGTGATTTGCAAAGGTAAGCACTGTCCGTGGTGTACTGCAATGGTTTTGTTTAAAAATAAGTGTTCCACTGTGTCAAATGGCGATTTGCTAAGTATATATTGTGTTTATTGAGATGTTCATGTACTGTCTGATGAGAGTACAAGGAGTTTGTGAGCATGTTTCATTCTGTAATATCTGCCGTGATTTCGGGTTACATTTCCGCTAGTTAGCAGAGCACTCATTCGGGCAAAGTAATGTAAGATGAAGCATTAGCTTTTCAGCAACAGTTCGCTGGTAATCCTGTTATGTTAGTTTTGTGTCATACTCATTCCTGAGACTGAGGAGTTTTGTAAAGAGATGATTATTTTTGTGTAATGTGTTTTCTTTACATATTTATTGCTGGCTTTCACTATGTGTTGATAATCACGCGCAGTGTTTACTGTGATTTGCAAAGGGCCAGCAGCAGAGTTGGAGTGGTGTTTGCCCCAGCATTTGAATAAACGGTGCGGTCCAAGCCACAAATTGAACGCCTGTGTCCGACTGGTCTCTCTACGGTGCACCCCAATCCAACACAAAATTACACAACGCAGAGTCCGGGGTTTAGGGAGGCCCCTGCACTGGTTGGGTTACATATACATCACATTTTGTGATGTAAAAGTGAACCACGTGGCTTTTTTATTTTCTGTATGATGGGATGACTTAAGACACGAGTTATTTAAACAATTCTAAATGACAGTGTGATGGCCATAGTACTTTATGAGGGTCAAATATGTTAAGGATAATGTTTCTTAATGTAAAATTGCAAAGAACCTTTGGATAGGATACAACATTTTGTAAACAGCTACCTCAGAACCTCCTCAGATCCTGTACTGTAAGCTCTATGTGTGTAAGGTAAAACTTTCCACAGTACTTCCACTTAAGTAAGTAACCAAACACACAAAGTCACCCTTACCAATAATCGACTGTTCCTTGAAAAAAGTAGCACAAACAGACAACTGACTCAGCAATGATAAGTAGAGCTACCCCTAGGCTGATATTCAAGATGAAGAAAATTAAAAGTTTTTATTTATTTATTTATTTATTGCTCTACAGATTAAAGAAAGAACACCCACACCTTCAACACATGTACATTCAAATTTTGGAACAGGCTCAACATTGCTGTTGTTCAATAGTTTTTATCCACTCTCAAAAGTCATTTTATGGCTTTAATGTTTCCAGCTGATAAGGAGATGACACCACGGTGATTGGCCTCATCAGTGACAACGATGAGACCGCCTACAGGGAGGAGGTGGATCGTCTGGCTGAGTGGTGCGACACAAACAACCTGCTGCTTAACACCGAGAAGACTAAGGAGCTCATCGTGGACTACAGGAGGAATGCTGACCCACATCCACCCATCCACATTAAGGGGACGGCTGTGGAGCGTGTGAGCAGCTTCAAGTTCCTGGGAGTCCACATCTCCGAGGATCTCATCTGGACGACCAACTGCTCCAAGCTGGTCAAGAAGGCTCACCAGCGCCTCTTCTTCTTGAGGACTCTGAGGAAGAACCACCTGTCCTCAGACATCCTGGTGAACTTCTATCGCTGCACCATCGAGAGCATCCTGACCAACTGTATAACAGTCTGGTACGGGAACTGCTCTGCCTCGGACCGGAAGGCATTGCAGAGGGTCGTGAAAACTGCCCAACGCACCGCTGGAGCACCACTTCCTGCCATAAAGGACATCTACAGGAAGCGGTGTCTGAAAAGGGCTGGGAAAATCATCAAAGACCCCAGTCACCCATCACATGGACTCTTCACCCTCCTGCCCTCTGGGAGGCGCTACAGGAGCCTCCGGACTAAGACCACCAGGTACCGGAACAGCTTCTTCCCCACAGCTGTCAGACTCCTGAACTCTGCCTCCTGACATCTGACCCACATTAAACTCATGGACTGAACATACACACACCCACAACCACCTACACACACACACACACAATGGACAACTGTACCCTCAAACACACAATAATAACATGGACTGAACCACCACTCACAACCACTAGCACTAGCACTTTATATAGCCTCTGTAGAAATTATCCACATATCTCACTTATCTTAACTGCACTACTGTATAGTTCTGTGTAAATAATCATTCTGTACATGCGATAATTTTTAATCCTACAACTTCATAACTTGCATAGTTCACATTTCTGTATAACTGTATATCTCATATTTCTGTATAGTTTTTTATTTCATATTCTGTATAGTTTTTCATATTTATATCCTGTTCATAGCCTGTACATAGCTTGTACTCACTACAGCCTGTACATACTTATAGTTATAGAATATTCATAACATACTTCATACCGTGTACATTACAACATACCATAATAGACCCATTTCTATAATATACTTACATATCTATATTATTGCTAATATATATTGTAATATATCTATATCATGGCTAAAGCACTTCTGGATGGATGCAAACTGCATTTCGTTGCCCTGTACCTGTGACATGTGCAATGACAATAAAGTTGAATTCTATTCTATTCTATTCTAAATAAATGTTGATGTTGTGCGACGGGATTGTGTGCTTCAATTTTGCTTATAATGTGCCAAATCACTACAACAGACGGCTCAAGACGATGCCGTCCAGAGTAAGGATCTTGTTAGCCACAGTGTTTCTAAGATTTTTACGCCATGTTACAATAATAATAATACATTTACACTCCCATAGCACTGAAACAGCACTTATAAAAATAACCAATGATCTTCTTATGGCAGCTGACTCCGGTTTACTTTCCATTCTTATTCTCCTCGATCTGAGCGCTGCCTTCGACACTATTTCTCACTCCATTCTTCTCAGTAGGCTAGCCTCCATCGGTCTCTCCCATACTCCATTAGCCTGGTTTAAATCATACCTGTCTGATCGCACTCAGTTCATTCAACTCAAATCCTTTACTTCTCAGCCCTTTCCTCTGACCACTGGTGTGCCCCAGGGATCTGTCCTGGGGCCCCTTCTTTTCATTATCTACCTTCTACCGCTTGGACACATTCTCCATAAATACAATATCCATTTTCACTGTTATGCTGATGACACCCAGCTTTATCTGTCCACTAAACCTGATTCTGCTCTTCCCCCATCCTCCCTCACCCTCTGCTTAGCTGAACTAAATTCATGGTTCTCTTCTAATTTTCTCAAACTCAATAGTAATAAATCCGAGCTCCTCTTGGTAGGCACTAAATCAACATTATCCAGAACCAACAGTTTCTCTATTACTATCAATAACTTCGTTTCTTCCTCTGTGAAAAGTTTGGGTGTCATCCTCAACAGTACTCTATCTTTCAATTCACACATTAATAATGTTACTCGGTCCGCATATTTTCAATTGCGCAACATTAATCGTCTCCGTCCTTTTCTCACCTCACATGCCACTGCCATTCTTGTTCACAGCCTTGTTACTTCCCGGATTGATTATTGTAATTCACTTCTTTTTGGTCTTACTCAAAAATCCATCCACAAGCTTCAACGCATCCAGAACTCTGCTGCCCGTATCATCACCAGGACCCCTTCTATCCACCACATCACTCCTGTCCTGCAGCAGCTTCATTGGCTCCCGGTCAAATATCGTATCAATTTCAAAATACTCTTGTACACATTTAAAGCTATTCATCATCTCTCTCCTCCATATCTCTCTGATCTGGTTAACATCACTGCCCCATCTTGTTGTCTGAGATCTTCTTCTTCCCTTTCACTCTCCGTCCCCTCCCCCCATCTTGTCACCATGGGGAGCAAGGCTTTCAGCTGCTCTGCTCCACGACTCTGGAATTCCCTACCTCCTGACTTAAGAAATATCTCTACCTTCTCTCTCTTTAAGTCGCAACTCAAAACCCACTTGTTCAAAATAGCTTATCCCACATAACCTCTCCATTCGACTATTTTAAATTTGTTTATGTCTCATGCTTTTATGATTGTGTAAACTCCTTGCTTTTATGTTGCTTTTTACTCTACTGTGTACAGTGACCTTGAGTGTTTTGAAAGGCGCTTTCAAATAAAATGTATTGTTTTATTATTATTATTATTATAAAACGATACTGTGTAGTATTGAGTGGACACGGTCATGAAAAATAAAGGCATTAGACTACGTGTTGTTGGGGGATAGAATGCTGTGACTCTCGGCCACGCTCACCAGTTGTTTAGACTAGGATGAGAGAGTGAGTAATAAAACGATTAGGGGCACACCACCATTTTGAGATCCGCGGCAACTTCTCATGCAGGACACATCTCCCTTCTAGAAATATTGTGTAAAAGAATAAAATGGTTTAGTGAGCAGTGTTTGCCTATGAGGAATCAAGTTCGAGTCCGAAAAACAAAACAACAACAAAAAAAACTGGAACACGGGAAGCAGTTCAAAAACAGTTCAGGAGGTCAACCTGGAGGACGGCAACACAGGAGTCCATAACAGGGCAGGTCAGGAGGCCTACCAGGAGGCCAGCAGCACAAAGGTTCAAAACAGTTCAGTTCAGCAGGCCAAACGTGTGAAAAACAGCGGTGGCGACACTGGTGAAGGAAATCCAGAGGCCGGCTGCGCAAAAGGCAGCAGCGGCGAACCCACAGGCGGGTCCTTCAGACCCTCCACCACAGGCAGACAAAGGCTGAAGCAATCCCTCGGACCCTCCAGCGGAGACAGAAGGCGGAAGTGGCCCCGCGGGCCCTTCAGTGGAAGCTGACACAGAACCAGCAGGCGTGAAGACCTCTGGCCGAGACAAATCAGAACCAGCAGGCGCAGAGATGGCTGGCAGAGACAGATCAGAACCAGCAGGCGTGGAGACCTCTGGCGGAGACAAAGGTAACTGAAGCCGACTCTGCCCAGGCATAAACACAACAGTACAGCAATAACCCATGGCAGCTGAGCAGGTGACACTGGAGACTGAGCTGGTGGCAGCTGAGCAGGAGGTTTTGGAGACTTAGCTAGTGGCACCTGAGGGGGGGAGTGAACAAAAGGCAGTTGAGCTGGGGACTCAATTGTGGGGAGCACTGGAGACTGAGCTCAGGGCAGCTGAGTAGCTAACTGGGCTGCTGACTGAGCTGAAGGCTGCTGGGAAGCTAACTTGGCTGTTGACTGAGCTGAAGCGTGCTGGGCAGCTAACTGAGCTGTTGACTGAACTGAAGGCTGCTGGGCAGCTAACTGGGCTGTTGACTGAGCTGAAGGCTGCTGGGAAGCTAACTGAACTGTTGACTGAGGTGAAGGCCTTATGTATGATTTCTGGTTATGCTTACTGACAAACCAATTTTATATAGTACATGGCGCGCAGAAATCTGTCAAAAACATGTTTTAGTGTGACTTTGGTAAGCTATGAAGGCGCACGTCTCGATGGATTGTCGAAGCATTACACGCTGCCGTCATCAGGAGCCTTGCAGAGTAATCTGTGTCCAACACTCCGTCAGCTTCAGGTCCCAAAGTCAAACGAACACTGTGGCATCACTGAGAGTTAAAAACTGTCTAGATTCTTTCATCTTTAATCAAATGATCAGTGTTGCTGCTTTACCAGGTCCAAAAATTAAGTTTAACATCCAGGCATCCATGAAAACAGAATTTATTAAATTCAACGGAGTTAGAAGTTAGCAGGAAGTTAGCTCGCTAGTTTCCACCTAAACTTGATATAGCAGGTTCTGACTGGGAAATTTCTAAAAAAAACATAAATCGTACAGCTCTATTATCACTTCCTACATAAATGAAGACACCAAACTAAACAGCAGTGACTTTTGTAGGGTTTCTGAAGTTGGACTAGCTGGTATATAATGATGTCCTACGTGATCGCTAGCAAAACAGCTATGTTACCATATCATTAGCACAGTGAAGCTGAAGGATGAACGCTAGCGTTTTTCAACTTGATAAAAGTTAACGTGAGGGTTTCTGGTGTTTAGGGACAAATGCAATTGCATGGTAGGATGCTGTAAAGGGATCAAACTTCAGTCGGGAGAACAACTGAGATAATCCATCCACAATACGAGGTTAGTCATTAATATACTGCAACAACACGGGAATAGGGCAGCTGTGAGAGAATTCAGCATTAATGAATAAATGGTACGGAAGTGGAGGAAGCGCAGTTTTTGGCTTTCCCCATATTCCAAAAGTGCTTCATCTCGTTGATATTACTGTCGCCCGGCATTTGCAGATTATGTCGTTTGCAGCGGCTGCAATGCTTTCGACCAAAACAGGCGCAACTTGATGACATCATCAACATGCGGTATCGCGATAGAGCGATATAGTCAAAATCTCTACCAAATTTATATCGTTTCTACGGTAGGGGCGTTGATGGCATGAGCCTCACTTCCTGTTCGAAGGCTGGGCTGACAGGCCGGGCAGAATATCCTCAATCGGGCCAGGCAGCGAAGCAGTAGTTGCTAGGTGAGAGGTAGAGGCCGGGGGAACAAGGTGACGCTTGTGCAGAAAGAAAAGTGAAGTGAGCTGAACAACCAGGGGAGATGAGAAACAAAGCACTGTAGCTGATTAGCTATGGCTCAGTAAAATTTCTTCCCTTTGTGTTCCAGCCATACGTTAATCAATCTCTCCACGGAGTAAATAACATCCTCCCGGAGCTCCTCGTGCAGGTCGTATGCTGCTGGGTCCATTGTGGCTGGCTTGTACTGTCACAGTCATCACGGCAAACCGTGGGTAAATTGTTAAATGACCCAAGATTCAGGCATTAGCGATGTGAGTGGGGTTTTATTGAGGAGGAAGAGGTGAAACAAAAAGCAAAGGATGGCAAGAACAGAACTGACTAAACCTTAATGGGAAAACTAAGAAAAAACTAACCTGAAACCTAGAGACACAAATGGAGATGCAGGGCAACCACACAGGAAGACACAGATGAACCAGCAACTAACACAGGCAGACAAAAGGCTTAAATACACAGATCCACTGGAATCAGGAGGTCATTTTTTTTTAGTCTATTGGATAACACCTTTGAAAGAATTTTATAGTCTGTTCATAAAAAAGTTACTGGTCTCCAGTTTTTTTAAAAAGACAAGATCCCCCTTTTTAGGCAGCAGAGAGAGTATGCCCTGCTGGCAAGAGGCTGGAAGTGTACCCCTAACAAAAGAATCAATAAGCACATTCAGAAGATCGTTCCCCAATACATTCCAGAAATGTTTTTAAAAATCTGCAGGTAAACTATCTATTCCTGGAGATCTCCCAGATGCCATCTGTGTAACCGCCATTGTAGGCTCCTCCAATGTCAAGTCCATGTTTAAAGTTTCCTGATCCCCTGAAGTGAGTTGAGGAAGCCCTTGAAGAAGTTCTGCTACCACTGCTTCGTCACAGGAAGCTTTCGAAATCCAGTTTTTGAATCTCAGCTGGGTCCGTTGTAACTTGGTCATTTGGCAGACGAAGGCAGACCATCTGTCTCTTCCGTGCCACTGACTTCTCCAAATTAAAAAAAAAATGTTGTTGGTGCATCTATATCCCTAAGCTTTGTAAACCAAGCATGAATTAGAGCCCCCTAAACCCTCTCCTGAAGAAGAGTATGTAACTCCATCCTTTTATAATACAGGAATCGTGGTGATTATTCTGACTAACAGAAAAACTCTTCACGTACGTTATTTCCTGTTCCAGTTGCCGAATCACCCTCCTAATATTGTCAGTGGATTTATAAGTATATTGCTTAAAGAAATTCCTGATTTGGGCTTTCCCAACATCCCACCACCCAATCAGAGATTGAAACTCGTGTTTCTTTGATCTCCAGAAAACCAAAAACAATTTAAAATTTTCACAAAAATGCCAATAGGATTTCTGTGTCCCTGTAGAAGTAAGAACCATTCCCATTAAAATCATGTGATGATCTTTAAACCCAACAGGAACAATGTGGCAATTCATAAGACCCAGAGAGATAAAACCGGTTTAACCTAGCTGCATGGCATCTACATTGCATCTACATGCTATTCTGACCGAGGTATACTGTGTACTCCTTTGATTATTTGTTCTCCACACATCAATCAGGTCCATCTTTGTCAAAACATTAGAAAAGAAGTTGGAAGACTCGAAATGTGTTTCCTCACCAGTTCTGTCGAGCGTATAATCAACACAACAATTTCAGTCTCCACCAAAAATAATACATTCACTCCAATCTCTAACAAATAACTTCTCTTCCAATATTTCAAACTGATGTTTCCGTTCTGGACCATAATTTGAATGCATACACATTAACAAATTGAATGACAACACCCTGAATTTCTGCCTTTACTTGTAAAATCCTTCCATCAATATATTCTGCACTTGCCAAAATTTGGATTTCAGAGTTGGCGAAAGATACCGACCCCTGCACAGCAATTAGTTCCTTGACTAAATATGCATTACCCCTTAGCCTAACCCCCATTCTAATTCAATAACATTATCGCTATGGGTTTTCTTGTAGAAGAAAAAATACATCTAGCTTCTTCTGTTTGATCATTTCTGTAATCAAAGCTCTCTTCTGTGCATCCCTCCCTCCATTTTTATTAGGCCACCTTTAGATTTTCCATATTAAGAGAAGAAAGAAAAGCTGTGAAGAAGAAAAAGTATATAAAAAACACAGTGATGTCTGACCATCTTGTGATCACTAAAAAGATTTTACTTTTTCCTCAATTGAGTTTTAACCGCTCTTTTCCCCCATCTTGAATTAGTAACATGTTTCCCTAAACGATATTGCTTCTTCTTGTCCAGGAGCTCCACAACAACAACTTACTGTTTTCTCTTCACAGATTGAATAAACTTATCAACATCAGGAAAATATTCTGTTACCAAGACTGATCTCCCATAACTATCGTTCAAGAAGGAGTTTCTTCTAAAGACTACAAATTTTCAGTTTGGGAAACACTTTCTGCATCAGAGAAACAATCGGAATCCGATTCATAATCTCACTCCATGTTTGCCACACTGTCACCATGGCAACCAGCCTGCGTCGTAGATTCTACCTTTCTCCACAGTCCCACCCCTTCAGCTTTTCCTGACTTATTTGGGACCCCATCATAGCCACTGAAATTGGCCCGGCCTTTGCATCCGAACTGCAACTAGGCTGAGGCAAAGCCTCCAACTCAGAAGCTTGCTATTTCTGCGGTTTCCAGGAAGCATTACCTGCCTGTTTCCACCTCCACGTCCAGCAACCACCATGGCAGCAGCCACTACCTCTTGCTGCCTGTGGGGGCAAGCGATCTTTTTCTGCCCCAAATCTCTACACTCAAAGCATTTCATACCTACATACACCATATAATATCCCTCCTCAAGTTTAACACAAAAAGAGACATCTAATGACTGACTTGGCGAGTCCAGGTACATAAACTCCTGTCGATGCAGAGACTGAACTTATGCAAGTTTAGAGTCCTTACACCCCAAACTCACAGTCTTGAATCCACTGGCTGTTCTTCCGAAGCGTTTAAGCTCCTGTGCCAGTGCTTCATTAGATATACATGGCAAAACTTGAGACAGTGTAATCCGTGTGGATGGTACCACCATGGGGAAAACTTGAAGCAACTTGTCGTTTATTGAAATCCCACTTTCAATAAGTGAAAAAAGTAACTCATGTTGCTTAACAAAAAGAACAACTCCTTTACTCATACGGGAGGGTCAATCTCTCAATCCTACTCACAACATGCTCCACCACCAAACTACCAGCATGCAATACAGAAAGAAAGAAAGAAAGGAAAGAAAAACACAGGGATGAGGAAAAGATGGCCAGCGAAAGAAGACACTAGAAAAAATCAGTTGGATCACCTGTTGGGAAAAAAAGAAAACAAGAAAAAGGAGAGCAACACAATAAACACAACAGTACAGCAATAACCCATATAAGTATAAGTAACAGTAAATACAAAATATTGCATGCTATTGTACAAGAACGACAGTGCACAATGTGCTTTCAGATAGGAACCAAGAAAGGTGTAGTTTGTGAACAGTGAACACCCGTGTGTACACCATTGTGCATACCTGTGTGGATCAGCCCATTTGTATTCAAAAGGTTTTTCCATGTAACAATTTGCTAGAGGGTGTGGGGAGCCATAGCCCTGCTCTCCAGGGCATGAAGCAGGCATTGAGGAGATCCAGACCGCAGAATCCAGAGGCACCCAAAGCGCAAGAGCCCCAGAAGGACAATCGGTAGGACAACCATAGGAGAAGCGTTGGAAGCCCGAGAGCAGCAAGCACTGGGAGTGCTGACATGGCATGGGAGTCAAGGGAGAGCACAGTGTTTTTGTGTGAACTGTTTACATCACTGTAAATAAACGCACCACTCATCAATAAGAGTCCTGCATCTGGGTCCTCATTCCTCACATCCCCACTGTTTGCCAGCGCATGTGACAGAAAGATTTTGAACATGTAAAGACCCATGTAAACAGTATCACAGTGTGTGTTTAGCATAAAAAAAGGTGTGGCTTGGCTCTAAACACTGGGTGTGAGGATTGACTGAAGAGTTTTTCGGACATACTGAAAGTTTTGTGCTCACAGCTGTGAAGAAAAAAATTAAAAAATCCAACTGACATTTTTCAGTCATAAAATTTATGTCCTGCAGCTTTCTAATGTCAACAAACAGTATTAGGCTTCCATGTTAGTAAATCTGTTCCTGTATGTGCAATTCTAAACTTTTTATTGTTGTATTTCACTAGTTGTTGTACTTCATATGCTGTGCATAAATCAAGAGGGTCAGAATGCATTATGGTAAAGTAAGATAGTCGTTTTGTAATCAATCTCCTGCACTTTCAGCATTTGCATATAGCTGCAGGCTTTTCCACAAAGAGGAAGTAAATCTGAGTGAGGAAGGCTGCTGCAATTCTCCCATTTCGACAGACAAGAAAGAGCTTGCAGACCGATCACATCTACTGTCTCCAGTTTCTTTCTTTGAAACAGGTTAGTATGTTTTCTGATCTCAACACATTTATAAAGACATAAAACCTGTGTTTGTGCTAATATCGTAACGTTGAAAATCTATTATTATTTTTGTTATTAGTATTATTTCTTTATTTTTTTTAACTGTGTCTCAAGTGTAGATAAAGTAAATATAATAAAGACACACTTTTTCAATCCTAGATGTTATGAAAGGCCTTGAGAAGATTGATTGATGTAATTTTCATATGATTGAATGATCACTCATATGATTCTGCATAATGTAAATAGAGTGTCATTAATGATTCAATGTGTTCATTGTTATATGTACAAAGAAAAAAAAAGATTTGGGGAGCTGGCTTAATGTGTGTTTGTTTATTGATTTCTATTGCCAGGGTAGCACAGTGGAGCAGTGGTTAGCACTATTGCCTAACAGCATAAATGAGTTATTGAGTTTCACTCCATGACTTGGCTAAGAGCTTTTCTGTGTGGAGTTTCCCTGTAACTGTGTGGGATCTCTCCAGGTACCCCGATTCCTCCCACAGTCCAAACACATGCAGTTATTGGGGTTGGGTTAACTGATTCAATTCAATTCAATTCAATTTTATTTATATAGCACCAAATCACAACAAAAGTCGCCTCAAAGCGCTTCATAGGTACAGAGAAAAACCCAACAATCATATGACCCCCTATGAGCAAGCACTATGGCAACAGTGGGAAGAAAAAACTCTCTTTTAACAGGAAAAAACCTCTGGCAGAACCAGGCTCAGGGAGGGGCGGCCATCTGCTACAACCGGTTGGGCGGGAGAAGAAAAACAGGAAAGAAATTCTGTGGAAGAAAAACAGAGGTTAATAACAGATATGATTCAATGCAGAGAGGTCTATTAACACATAGTGAGTGAGAAAGGTGACTGGAAAGGAAAAACTCCCGGGAGCCTACGTCTATTGCAGCATAACTAAGGGAGGATTCAGAGTCACCTGGTCCAGCCCTAACTATATGCTTTAGCAAAAAGGAAAGTTTGAAGCCTAATCTTGAAAGTAGAGATAGTGTCTGTCTCCCGAATCCAAACTGGAAGCTGGTTCCACAGAAGAGGGGCCTGAAAACTGAAGGCTCTCCCTCCCATTCTACTTTTAAAAACACCAGGAACAACAAGTAGGCCTGCAGTGCGAGAGCGAAGTGCTCTAATAGGGTGATATGGTACTACAAGGTAATTAACCCTTTAAGGCCTACCATAGAACCAAGTCCGCCAGAGCTTACTTTATATTTTTACATGCTGTAGTGCCATTTTTGGGAGCATTTCAAGTTGCTATAAATCAATACAAGTGTTATCGCCCATATTTTAATAATATGTATGCATTAAGTCCATAGTAACTACATTAATTGCAAAAGAGTGCAATAAACTACAAAAAAATTGAAAATCCTTTTTGTTTTTTTTACATATAATTCTACTTGGAGAAATTTAAGAGGTTTATCCCTCAAAACTTTAAATACAAAAAAATTGCAAAAAAGTAGTTTACAACAACAGGAAATTTATTTTGAGTGTCTTCATAGTTTTATTTTTGAGATACACCAATTTTTATATACTGCAGGAAAAACGAAAAACAATCCTATGATGCAAATTTGCAAAGAAAACAGCATGTGCATCACAATAAACTATTTCCACAGTGCAATTCGAGTTCTAAACATCCCAGAAACTATTCAGAAAAGCATTTTATAAGTCAAACATGACTTATAAAAACACCAGTATAGGCTTTTAAGGCCTACAAGTAAAAAACTACAATTTCCGCAAAAATGACATCACTTCCGGTTTCGGGCAGGTAATGGCGTTCATGCGATCATTCCGCTGACATCTTTTTCAATGTGGGAAGTGTTACGAACAGCTGATCGGATCGGCAAAGCATGTTTCTGGAATATTATGTTTTTGTTCCTGCAAGCGCCTTTTATGCAATTTTTGCAAAGCTACAGTGGCTTGCAAAAGTATCCGGCCCCCTTGAACTTTTCACATTTTGTCACATTACAGCCACAAACATGAATCAATGTTATTGGAATTCCACATGAAAGATCAATACAAAGTGGTGTACACGTGAGAAGTGGAACGAAAATCATACATGATTCCAAACATTTTTTACAAATAAATAACTGAAAAGTGGGGTGTGAGTAATTACTCAGCCCCCTGAGTCAATACTTTGTAGAACCACCTTTTGCTGCAATTACAGCTTCCAGTCTTTTAGGGTATGTCTCTACCAGCTTTGCACATCGAGAGATTGAAATCCTTGCCCATTCTTCTTTGCAAAACAGCTCCAGCTCAGTCAGATTAGATGGACAGCGTTTGTGAACAGCAGTTTTCAGATCTTGCCACAGATTTTCGATTGGATTTAGACACCAGACAGGTCAGGGATAAAGTTATTGAGAAATTTAAAGCAGGCTTAGGCTACAAAAAGATTTCCCAAGCCTTGGACATCCCACGGAGCATTGTTTAAGCGATCATTCAGAAATGGAAGGAGAATGGCACAACTGTAAACCTACCAAGACAAGGCCGTCCACCTAAACTCACAGGCCGAACAAGGAGAGCGCTGATCAGAAATGCAGCCAAGAGGCCCATGGTGACTCTGGACGAGCTGCAGAGATCTACAGCTCAGGTGGGGGAATCTGTCCATAGGACAACTATTAGTCGTGCACTGCACAAAGTTGGCCTTTATGGAAGAGTGGCAAGAAGAAATCCATTGTTAACAGAAAACCATAAGAAGTCCCGTTTGCAGTTTGCCACAAGCCATGTGGGGGACAAAGCAAACATGTGGAAGAAGGTGCTCTGGTCAGAAGAGACCAAAATGGAACTTTTTGGCCAAAATGCAAAACGCTCTGTGTGGCGGAAAACTAACACTGCACATCACTCTGAACACACCATCCCCACTGTCAAATATGGTGGTGGCAGCATCATGCTCTGGGGGTGCTTCTCTTCAGCAGGGACAGGGAAGCTGGTCAGAGTTGATGCGAAGATGGATGGATCCAAATACAGGGCAAGGAAGAAAACCTCTTGGAGTCTGCAAAAGACTTGAGACTGGGGCCGAGGTTCACCTTCCAGCAGGACAACGACCCTAAACATAAACCCAGGGCAACAAAGGAATGTCTTAAAACAAAACATATCCATGTGTTAGAATGGCCCAGTCAAAGTCCAGATCTAAATCCAATCGAGAATCTGTGGCAAGATCTGAAAACTGCTGTTCACAAACGCTGTCCATCTAATCTGACTGAGCTGGAGCTGTTTTGCAAAGAAGAATGGGCAAGGATTTCAATCTCTCGATGTGCAAAGCTGGTAGAGACATACCCTAAAAGACTGGAAGCTGTAATTGCAGCAAAAGGTGGTTCTACAAAGTATTGACTCGGGGCTGAATAATTACGCACACCCCACTTTTCAGTCATTTATTTGTAAAAAAATGTTTGGAATCATGTATGATTTTCATTCCACTTCTCAAGTGTACACCACTTTGTATTGGTCTTTCATGTGGAATTCCAATAAAATTGATTCATGTTTGTGGCTGTAATGTGACAAAATGTGGAAAAGTTCAAGGGGGCCGAATACTTTTGCAAGCCACTGTATATGTGGATGGAAACCGTGACCTAGGACAAGCTGATAGCATAAGATGTAAGTACAACTCCTCCGGTTTCATAGGCAAAAAAAAAAAAAAAAAAAATTGTGCCAGCTTACGTGGTTCCGGTTCTACAGGGATTTAAAAATAGTTATGCAAAACGGAGCGTGCCTGTTCTGACTGGCTTTAAAGGCTTAAGATAAGATGGGGCCTGATTATTTAAGACCTTGTATGTGAGGAGCAGGATTTTGAATTCAATTCTGGATTTTACAGGAAGCCAATGAAGGGAAGCCAAAACAGGAGAAATCTGCTCTCTCTTTCTAGTCCCTGTCAGTACTCTTGCTGCAGCATTTTGGATTAGCTGAAGGGTTTTCAGCGAGTTTTTAAGACATCCTGATAATAATGACTTACAGTAGTCCAGCCTGGAAGTAATAAATGCATGAATTAGTTTTTCAGCGTCACTAAGAGACAGGATATTTCTAACTTTAGAGATGTTGCGCAAATGGAAGAAAGCAGTCTCACATGTTTGTTTAAAATGCGCGTTGAAGGACATGTCCTGGTCAAAAATGACTCCAAGGTTCCTCACAGCGTTACTGGAGGCCAAGGTAATGCCATCCAGAGTAAGAATCTGCTTAGATACTATATTTCTGAGATTTTCAGGGCCGACTACAATAACCTCAATTTTATCTGAATTAAGATGCAGAAAGTTAGCGGCCATCCAGGTCTTTATGTCTTTAAGACATTCCTGCAGTTTAACTAATTGGTGTGTGTTACCTGGTTTCATGGATAGATAGAGCTGCGTGTCATCAGCATAGCAGTGAAAATTTATGCTATGTCTTCTAATGATGCTGCCTAGGGGAAGCATGTATAATGTAAATAGAATTGGTCCTAGCACTGAACCCTGTGGAACTCCATAATTGACCTTAGTGGGTGAAGAGGACTCTCCATTTACATGTACAAATTGGAGTCTATTAGATTCATATGACAGAAATCACTGCAGTGCAGTACCTGTAATACCTACAGCATGTTTTAATCGCTCTAATAGGATATTATTGTCAACAGTATCGAATGCTGCACTAAGGTCTAGCAGGACAAGCACAGAGATGAGTCCACTGTCAGAGGCCATAAGAAGATCATTTGTAACCTTCACTAAAGCTGTTTCTGTGCTGTGATGAGCTCTGAAACCTGACTGAAACTCTTCAAGTAAGCCATTCCTCTGCAGATGATCTGTTAGCTGTTTGACAACTACTCTTTCAAGGATTTTTGATATGAAAGGAAGGTTGGAGATTGGCCTATAATTAGCTAAGACAGTTGGGTCTAGAGATGGCTTTCTGAGTAAAGGTTTTACTACAGCTAGCTTGAAGGCCTGTGGTACATAGCCGATTATTAGAGATAGGTTGATAATATTTAAGATCGAAGAATTAATTAATGACAGGACTTCTTTGAGCAGTTTTGTAGGAATGGGGTCTAAAAGACACGTTGATGGTTTGAAGGAAGTAATTATTTTAGTTAACTCTAAAATAATATAATATAATAATATAATAATGATCAACTGGAGAAAAAGAGTCTAAATGAATATCAATGGTACTAAAAGTAGCTGTAGATAATATTACATCTGTGAGATGATTATGGGTATTTTTTTCTCTAATGATTAAAATTGTATTTGTGTAGAAGTTCATGAAGTCATTACTAGTTAACGTTAAAGGTATGGTTGGCTCAGCAGAGCTCTGACTTTGAGCTCAATACATCCAACACAGAAATAACAACTAACTGGCCAACTTCATTTTCAAAAGAAATCCTTCAGACAGCACGTTACTGATGTGTAGCCAGACCGTTCTCACTCCCGATGCATAACATCCCAAAGTTTTGTCACGTCACATGCCGTTCCTGAGGAACATGAAAGGCTACCTTCCGCATTCTTATGGTACGTGCCAGGTTATGGATGAAATCCAGTCGAATGACCCTCCTGCTGTAATAGATGTTACAGCCATGTATTCCAGCCCTAAACTTAACCTTATCCCTAACCATAACCGTATTCCTAACCTTAACCAACACTTTAATGACATTAAATCTCTTCCGTGTATCCTTATCAGGATCAAGCTGATAAGGGTGAAAGGCGGGGTACACTGTGGACAGATCGCAAATCTGAATTAGGCAACCGTTCACACCAATTTAGATTAATCAGTTACGGACTGATTCTTATATAGTGCTTTTCTACTCTCCCGGAATATACAAAGCGCTGTATACAACATGCCTCATTCACCCATTCACACAAGTACAAACTAATAAACATTCACACTCCGATAAACAGGAGGGCAATTTGGGGTTAGTATCTTGCCCAAGGATACTTGGCATGCAGACTGGGGGAGCCAGGAATCAAAGCACCAACCTTCCAATCACTAACTGAGCTGCACTACCACCTGAGCCACAGGCACCAGTTAAGCGAACCCTACTAACTGCATGTCTTTGGACTGTGGGAGTAAGCCGTAGCACCTGGAGAGAACCCACGCAAACATGGGGAAAACAAACTCAACACAGAAAGGCCCTCACCTGGTAATGGAGTCAAACTGAGCATCTTCTTGCTGTGAGGCAACTGGCATTGTTACTTACATGAACTAATAATGTAGCAACAGCTTCTTGCTGGTAAATGGTATCTATACATGTACTTTTAATTTATACTGTTGTGTCCCCTATTAAAATGCTCTTAGTATGCTGCAAACTATAAATCATTTCATTGAGGAGTGATCATTTCTGTTACTCTTTTGGTTTAGGTTTTACCATATTTTCCACATTTATGTAATTGCTCATTTGAATGGTCCACTATTCATTGTATCCACAGGTTGAATCGGTTGTTCATTAAAGCTGCCAAGATGGTTTTCAGAGTGAGAAAATGCAGGCTTCAACTTTTAAAACTAATGAGTATAACAGCAATTGCTTTGGTCTTCATCCTTTTATGGAATTTATCTGGATTTTCCTTCTGTCGTCAAGAGCCAAGCCTTTGTGCCTGTCACAAATGTCTAACAGACAGTGATCCTTGGTTTAATTACCTTATCAATGAAGCACCTAAACCCTTTATGTCACTGAAACATAAACCCTCAGAGGAAGATTTCAACTGGTGGAAGGTAAGCAATGAAAAATAAACTACATGTCATAATGAACTTTTTGGGCTACTTTGGCCATATTAAAGTTATTAAAGGCACTACTTTATTGCTGTAATATTAATTTTGTGACATGTCTGATTACTGGCAGAGGAGGAGCAGTACAATACAGTCTGTCATATAATTACACAGTTTAATACTGCTATTAAGTTATATGGCCTTGCCGCACCCCAAAACCAAAATATTCAAAATATTCCTTCACTGTTTAACAAAACATTCTGTACAACCCTAAGGCACCTTGTGTTGTGACTGGATTTTCACTCCTTACTGGCTGAAGAATTGTAAAATAATATTATTTCTATACTTCATCAATGTACTTAACATTTACTGACAATGGCATGTTCTGAATGAAATTTTAGAACAGTTTCTTAGTAGTAATATCACACAATAAAAAATCCAACTACACGTAAAACTGCATTATTGAATTGAATTGAATTTTATTTATATAGCGCCAAATCACAACAAAAGTCACCTCAAGGCATTTTATATTGTACAGTAGATCGTATAATAATAGATACAGAGAAAAAGCACTTTGGCGACAGTGGGAAGGAAAAACTCCCTTTTAACAGGAAGAAACCTCCAACAGAACCAGGCTCAGGGAGGGGAGGGGCCATCTGCTACGACCTTGGGATGAGAGAAGGAAGACAGGATGAAAGACATGCTGTGTAAGAGAGAGACAGAGATTAATGTTGGTGAATTTTAAAATATTTACCCTCCTTGGACCTGGCTCCCACATATGTGGACAAGACATTTTCAGTTGTCTAGACCAAAAAAAGCAACAAATTTTGCTCTACAAGGGCCTGATATCCACTTACAAGAACATCATACTGCCACTGTTCTATTGAAATTTGTAACGAATGTCCTCATGTATGGATCTCATTTTTCTCAAAAAAGACCCAACAAAAAACTGGTATAAAAAAAATCAGGTAATTCTTTTTATGACTCAAGCGTTATTAGATTTTAATATTTTTTGAAAAAACAAACAAAAAGAATCAGGTAATTCTTTGTTTTCACAATCATCAGGTCCTAATCAGCCCAAAAAGCAAAGAGAAATTTAAAGTGTATACCATCGTAGAGTTTGGGTCTTAGGGGGTTAAGTATCAAAAGTAATTATTCTGCAAAAAAAACGTTTCCCCATCAACGTAATATTGACCAGTATGACTGCGGTGCATGTTTAAGGTTGAACCTGGACTGAAATATTTCATTTTCTACTTAATCTCCAGATCATCATGATCTATACAATCTCGTTATTGAAGCTTTCATGTGAGGACCATGCATCTCCAGGAAAAAAAAGAAAAAAACAAAACACGTTATAATGAGCTCACAAAAGCAGGTCTACACCTTGAGTTATATTAGAATTAATAAAATTATAGCTGAGTTAAAGGCCTAAATGCAACATGGTTAATTGTCTACTGTGATTTTTTTTTTAACCCTCTTGAGGCAGGCAGTGCCGATTTGCAGCAGTTAAAAACCACCAACCTGATTACCCCACATACATATTTTATGAGTTTTTTTACTCAGAAGTACCACTGCAGGACTTGGTTATGCATTAGCAACTAAAACTTAATTTGAGCCTGAGAGGGATAAGAAAATAATGGTGTTACAAATAGATTGTCTTTCTTAGTACAGAAACTAATAAATACTCAATTTAACAGAAAAATTGTAATCCCAATCAGGTGTTGTAAATATTGCAATATATTCTTAAGTTTATCATGGTTTATTTCACAACGTTTTGTAACAATATGCTCTGCAGCCAGGAGATTTAGGTCACAATATGCAGGACTCCAGAGACAACAAGTAAACTTAAAAGACAGTGTTATTGCTTGAGCTCATAGAAAAATACAAAACAAAATTGAGCTGGGGTAGAGATGCAAAACTTGGAGATTAAAGGGAAAACACAAAAACAGGGGAACACATAGCAATTGGAAGAATGTGACAAGGAACCAGGGAAAACCGAGGGCTTAAATACGCACATTAATTAGTTCAGGAGAGAGGATACAGGTGAACAGAATATAACTAACAACACAAAGGGAAGCATAAATGGTAAATGGTAAATGGCCTGTATTTGTATAGTGCTTTACTTAGTCCCTAAGGACCCCAAAGCGCCTTACATATTCAGTCATCCACCCATTCACACACACATTCACACACTAGTGATGGCAAGCTATATTGTAGCCGCTGCCACCCTGGGGCGCACTGACAGAGGCGCGTGAAGATAAAGCACACAAGACAAGAGACTGGCAAAATAACAAGAGAAGTAACAGAACATAAGAACAGAAACACATACTTGACACAATGACAGAAAGCGTAACAAACATAGAGAGAAGACTTCATACAAGAGGGTAGGGAAAAAACAAACATCCCTGTAACACTGATAAAATGAGACACAGTACTTTTATTTATATTCATATTCCTAGTTCATAATAGTGTAAAAGTCCTCCATGACTTTTCCAAACATGGCAGTATTTTGATTGTTGCCATTGTAACTTGAGAAGCTACAGTCTAAATTTAGGTAAAAGGTAACACATCCATGCACATTTTAGTAATTGCATCTGTCAATGTGTGAAATTTTCAAGAGGTTAAAAAAAAAATTAAAGAAAACGATCTTAACATAAATTCTAATGGCAAAAAGGGAGACTAGGATGCTAAAGATCAGCAGCAGGAATTTACCTGGAAAACGCAGATGGCTGATTGATTAGACACACGAGTTACTACTACAGTTACAACAGTTGTGAGATCCTGGTTTGCATTGTTGACACCAAATCGCATCAAGTCCTAGAGAATGTTAGACTTTTCCAAGGATTACATTTATTGTCAGTTATTCTGTTTGTAATTTTTCGGTAATTAGTTTCTAGGTGGAGCAAAGAGTTGAAAGGTGTCAGGTTTTGTTCTCTCAGGATATCCGGATTGGGCCACCTCACACTGGGTCATTTTGGAGTTGAATGTGGAATTGCTGGGATGAAAATCACCGCATCCAGATTTGAGGGCATTGGCAAAAAAAAACCTGGCATGCACTGCTGATTGGGAACTCCAGTTGAGGTAGCAATCACAAGTGGAAGAGTTCAAACATCTCACGGTCTTGTTCACTAGTAAGGGCAGAGTGGAGCGGCAAGACCCTGCCCCCAACTATATTCACAAGCTCTGGATAGTAACTGAATGAATGACATCACAGATACACAGATGCGCATTTAGGAGGGACTGAGAGCAGAGCTGCTAGTCTTCCTGATCAAAAAGAACCCGTTTATGTGGTTTGTGTATTTGATGGCGATTCAATTCAGTAAAATCACAACAACAATCGCCTCAATGCACTTTATGTTGTAAGGTACACGCTACCACAATACATACAGAGGAATAAAACACAACAATCATATGACTTCATATGAACAAGCACTTTGGGGACAGTGAGAAGGAAAAACTCCCTTTTAACAGGATGAAACCTCCAGCAGAACCAGGCTCAGGGAGGGGCAGCCATCTGCCACAACTAGTGATGGTGAGAGAAGGAAGACAGGATAAAACACATGCTGTGGAAGAGAGACAGAGATTAATAACAAGTATGATTCAATGCAAGGGGTCTATTAACCCATACTGAGTGAGAAAGTTCAATGAAGAAGCAATACTCAAGTAATTATGGAAATCCCCCAGCAGCCTCCATCTATTGCAACATAACTAAGGGAGGATTCAGGGTCACAGGTCCAGCCCTAACTATATGCTTTTACAAAAAGGAAAGTTTTAAGGCTAATCTTAAAATTAGTGATAGTGCCTGTCTCCCAAATCTAAAATGGAAGATGTTTCCATTGAAGAATGGGCCTGAAAACTGATGGCTCTCCCTCCCATTCTACTTTTAAAAACACTAGGAACAACAAGTGCGGCTGCAGTGCTCTAATATGTTACTATAACGTCATTAAGATAAGATGGTAGACTGAACATTTAAGACCTTGAATGTGAAGAGCAGGATTTTGAATTCTATACAGGAAAGCCAATGAAGGGAAGCCAATGCTGGTGCACTTTGGATTAACTCAAGGCTTTTCAGGGTTTTTTTTTTAGGACATCCTGATCATAATAAATTACATTTGTTCAGTCTAGAAGTAATAAATACATTAACTAGTTTTGCAGTGTCCCTCTGAGACAGGATATTTATGAGTTTAGAGATACTGCGCAAGTGGGATGAAGCAGTCCTACAAATTTACCTTTAAAATGTGCATTGAAGGACATGTCTTGGTCAAAAATGTCTCCAGGGTTCCTCACAGTGTTACTGGAGGCCAAGGTAATGCCATCCAGAGTAAGAATCTGGTTAGATTTTATATTCCTAAGATTTTCAGAGTATAATAACCTCAGTTTTATCTGAATTAAGAAGCAGAAAGTTAGAGCCCATCCAGGTCGGTCTTTAGGACATTTCTGCAGTTTAACTAATTGGTGTCTGTTATCTGGCTTCATGGATAGTGTTGGGTGTCATCTGCATAGCAGTGAAAATGTTATCCAGTTGTACACCATAAGTGGTCAAAGCACAGAACCCTGTGGGAATCCATAATTAACCTTAGTGTGTGAAGCGCACCCTCCATTTACATGAACAAATTAGAGTCTATTAGATATAACACAAACCACTGCAGTGCAATACCTGTAATACATATAGCATGCTCTAATCGCGCTAATGGCATATTATGGTCTACCACAGGGGTCGGCAACCCTAGGCACGCGTGCCACCATTGGCACGCGAAGGGTTAACTGATGGCACGCACGACCATAGCTGGACTGGCCATCGGGCATAAGGGCATTTGCTCGGTGGCCCGATTATTATTATTATTATTTTTTTTGGTGGTGGACTGACCAGACGCTGGTCGGTGTGTAAAAATAACTCAGTTGTTTGGTGGTGGCTATGGCGGAGCTTCCACAGATTCAGTAAAATTAACAAGTGGTGGAGGCCAGCAGGTGGATGAGGGAAGGGGAGGCAGGAGGAGGAGAGACCCGAGGCAGCTGCCGGTCGGAGCGTCAGGTGAACTGAACTTCAGGTAAGAAGTTAATGACCTGCAGTCTATCTGGGTCAGATATAAACCAAGTTTAGGTGGAGTTTATTTTCGTTGTGCTGACTTTTTACAGTCAGTTACAATAACTCGTACTGCGTACTAGCTAGCATGACGGAATTTATATACTGCTGGGCGGGTGCTATGATTTTATTGATAGTGAACTTTATTTTATTCATAAGGTTAGTTAGTAGAGTTGCCAACTGTCCCGTACAAACGGAATCGTCCCGCATTCAGAGAAATTATTACGCGTTTCGTGTTGAGCTGAGAAGGAACACAGTTTGTCCCGTACTTCAGCCAGGATGGAAAAAGACACAAAGCTGGAGTTATTGTGTCTTTGCTGCACAGCTGCATCTTCTTCTCCTCTCATTCTCTCCCCTCTTTCTCCTGTTGCTACTTCAATCATGAAACTGATCAATGATCAGCTGATCAGCTTTTCTCTCTTGTTTGTTTATCGCTCACTTTGCGCCAGAAAGAGGAAACTGCCGGATGTCGCACTAAACAACAGCAGCACATTTAAGCTTGGTCAGCTGTTGTTAGAATGTATTTAATATTAATTTCTAGTATCAGCTGATGTTTGCTGGAGCCACAGCTGTAAAAACTGCTGGTCATGATATCGGTTTGTATATCTGGTGAGAGGGAAACATGAAGATGAAACCAGGAGATGTCCTTACTAAATCATCAGAGCTGAACAGGTGATGGAGAAACAGGTTTACCTTTTAGGTGACATGAATGAGTTGAAGGGAAGTTATGAACTGTTTCTGAGAGACAAATAACACCAGGATCCTTTTCTACGTAGCTGACAGCTGGTAACTGTGCAGGGGCGGGTCTAGCAAAGTGTTGCCAGGGGGCCAGGTAGGGCATTAACAGGGAAAGGGGGGCACAAAGAAATACTTTCTTATTCTCATTTAAAATGTCTGGCTGTTATTAAATAATTATCTAAAGCTTACAACCAAAGTTTTTATCTGACGTAAAATGAATAGAAATCATACATTTACCAACAAGACAGTGTACATCACTGTCACAACAGCGTTTGTTTTCATTCAAAGGCTTTATGGCTTTAATATCTGGGGGGCCGGTCTTTAGTCAAAATGCATCCATAGACTCGAGACACAATGCATTTTTGGGACTTCCAGGTGTATGGACCAATGTTTTATTTTCTGATCAAACTAGAAATCTTTAATGAGCAGCTAGATTTGTCTCGCATTAACTGGCCAAGTTAATGCCAGTTAATGCGACATCGAAGCAGCTGGAATCTACAGCTGTGCGTGTTCATGGAGCTTGCATTTTCACCTGCTGGACATCACTACCTGACAAGTTGAACTGTCTTCAGAACATTGCAGAGGCCTTATTGACAGTATTTGGCTCTACATATCTGTGTGAGCAGATTTTCTCTCACATGAGTGTCCTCAGGTAGCTGTCTGAATGTTGGACACTCGGAGACCTGTGTCTCTGAGTGGGAGACCAGAGATCACATTAACATGTGTATCTCTGTATTAACAAACATACCATATTGGCCCAGTTTATTTTTCTTATCATTGTTGTGAGGAGACCATAAATAGCATTTGTATTTTCTGTTGTACAGTTCATTTGCTGTTATGGAGTTCTTGTTATGAATAAAAAGTGTCTTTTTTTGTTTCAAAATAGCTGATAACTATTCGCTGATAGCTGCCAACATTTGCAAACAAATATAATTCTATAAAGTGGTTCTATATAATGTGTAACTGTTAATATAGAGCGTTATTAAATTTATTGCTAATGCAATCATATGGCTCACTGACTTCTGAGGAAATTTTAAATGGCACTCGCCATCAAAAAGGTTGCCTACCCCTGGTCTATGAAGCGAGATCGATCAACTGCAGACCAGACAACAAACGACGGAGGCACCAGACAAATGCAATCAAACGATGAGTTTATTAACACAGGAGAGGAAACATCAGCATATGTCTTCCTCTGACAAAAATACATCAAATGCTGGTTTTATAGCATAGAAAATTAACGCCCCCACATACACGTCAATACAAGTCAAAAATACATTGTTTACAGACATGAGCACATCTCGTACATCTTAATAACTATAAACAGTCATATAACTTCTCTTTTCTATAACCCCTGCCTTCTAAGATAATAAACTTCAAGCTTCGGGATCGTTAAGAGCTAATAATTGACCCTCGTCACCAATCACTAAGTAGACTGAATTGGCGCAGGTCTCAAAAAGAAGCAGAAGACACTTGGGCCTTTGCTCAGGCCTGCTACTAAATTAATATGTGTATTGTAAGCATGCATGCAATTAACCTGCTATGTTCTCATCTTCCCTCAACATGTATCACCTGGACACTCTCACCAGTGAAGCTTAAAACCCTCTTGGATGGAACATCAACTCTAAACAAGCACAGTTATGCATTGTGTATAGAATGAACTCAACCTGTGAATAGAAAGGTCAATGTGATAACAAACATATTCAATGCAATATGAACCCTATAAGAAATATTACTGATAAAATAATACTGTAAAACATGTTATTAATACATTTATCATAAGGCAGGTTATACGGTAACAATAAAAGAATCTCTGAATCCCAACATCTACCATATCAAACGCTGAACTGAGGTCCAGTAGGACAAGCACAGAGATGAGTCCATTGCCAGAGGCCATAAGAAGATCATTTGTAACCTTCACTAAAAGCTGTTTCTTTACTGTGATGAGCTCTGAAACATGAATGACTACACCTCATAGGCTCCTTCTAGGTGAGGTGTTTCAGGCATGCAAACTGGTGGGATACCCTGGGATATGCTGTCAGTGCGTCCCGGAGCGGGTATGGCTACAATATAGCTTGCCATCACCAGTGTGTGAATGTGTGTGTGAATGGGTGGATGACTGAATATGTAAAGCGCTTTGGGGTCCTTAGGGACTAAGTAAAGCACTATACAAATACAGGCCATTTTACTATTTATGCTAAATCGCCAAGGTTTCGTTGAAAAAAAAACAACTATTTTTTTTATTTTCATTTTGTTCAAGTCCTAAATGAGCATGGATGTTCCACAGTTGCTAAAATTCTACAAAAAAGAAGAAAGAAAAATACTACACACATACACAAATATGCATACTGTATAATATATACATACGTATATATGCACCATAAATTTGAAGTAGAAGGGGACTAAAATGTGCCTTGAACTGGAGATGTCATGTCAGCCTCTAGAACTTTCTTCTTCTTTGTCAGCTCTTGCAGCGGGACAAACAAAACTTCACTGTCTACAATAAAACACTAGAAAGTGTGTTTCAGACGATAACACCAATTGCAGATGTTGAAGAACCTCGCCCGGATCGCTGCAGGAGTTGTGCTGTGGTGGGAAATTCTGGAAATTTGAGAGGATCACATTATGGGCCAATGATAGATGCCCATGATATCGTAATAAGGTAGTCATTATTTAAAAGCATTATAAGCACTTTAGAAAAAAAATCTAATTTTAAGAATGTTGTTGACACAATGACAAAATCTAAAGAAAAATGTAGATTAACATTACACAGGCAAGTGGAATGTAAATAATGTTTAATGCGATTTAAATTATTATATCTCTTAAATGTTAAGTGTGTATACTAATTATGTATCCCTCTGTACCTTTTAGAATCAATCGTGGGCGTACCAAAGGCTATGAAACAGATGTTGGAAGCAAAACAACTTATCATGTCATGTATCCAGAAAGTGCAGCTAGATTGGAAAACACCACTAGTCTTTTGTTTTTTCCATTCAAAACATCTGACTTTTTGTGGCTTCTCAAGGCCTCAAATCCCAGGTAGGCCAAATATGACCACTAACCTTCGGTTGTGTGCACCCCCATCACTTTAGTGTCTTTCTTTTTGTCATCCAGTGGGCCATTCAGGGGATCAGTTCAAAATCTGAACTATAAGAAAGAGTGCAGTCTAGTTGTATCAGATTAAACAAGCAAACTAAACAACGAACAAAACTTTAGTTAAAAGCTCAAGGGCTCAGCGCAATACCAGATGGTGTGTATATCATATAATTTAAATTACAGGAAATACTGAAAACATTTTTTGAGACACCTCAGTATTTGATTTTGAGTTGTTAGGTTTGTGTCTCAGGTCATTCTTTTTCCAAAAGAGTTTGAGAGGGTTAGGGTTAGTTTTTCACAAAAAGCTATTAAATACTCAGTTCAACTTTTGAATTCAAATTTTTTGCACTGACCCACAACAATCACAGTGAAATGTTAATTGGATATATTAAATTTAAAATTATTAGGTAATTGTTAGCATGTATTTTCTAAATAATCAGTTCTCTTTCAAACTTAATTATACACTTTCTTTTCAACAGACAAAATGGTACCCGAAACTCTAAGATGATAGCTAACAAGGATTTGGTGAGTATTTTAAGTTTAGCTAAATAAAACTATGCTGTAATGAATTGTAAGCAGTTCAGCAATAAATTTGAGCTAACATTAGATCAGGCAGCCTACAAATAAACTAATGCCTTTTTCCACACTGGCTAAGCTCATATACAGTAGCTTGTACTATTAACCCTCTGGGGTCAATGGACACGCCAACATGTCAAAATCACATGACCTATTTAAGATGGCACAGCAAGAAGATGCAACAACCGAGAGTCTCTGTTTCATCTTATGTCGAACGCCTGGACTTCAAGCTATATACCAGTTTTTAAAACATATTGATAGGCCACATGAAACAAGAGTTATAATCAAAAATACACTAAATGTTTTTTTTCTGAATAAAACAGTAGTATTTACAGCGGGAATCAATGGTAAAAACCCTCTCAGCTTGTGAGTAATATTGCAACATGTGGCATTTGGTTGTTTAGGAAAAGGGAAAAGTTTTAGGAGTGACAGGGCAAGGGAAAGCGAGCGAGCGAAAGAAAGAGAGAGAGAGAGTGACTTTTCAAATGTGACAGATTAGAATAGAATAGAATAGAATAGCCTTTATTGTCATTGTACAGGGTACAACGAAATTGGAGTGCCACTCCCTTGGTGCAAAATACAATAATAAATATAAATGTAAAATATAAAAGGTACAATAAAACAATCGTAAGTACTCAAACAATAGTAAGTACGATATATATACAGGATAGCAGCATTAATATAATGACAGTATGAATAGCAGCATAATATAATGACAGTGACAGTATGATATAGCTAAGCAGGTTCAATTGTTTTTGTGCTTATTTACTACGGTGATAGCTCTGGGAAAGAAGCTATCCCTGAATCTGTTTGTCCTGGTTTTATGTGACCTGTACCGTCGGCCTGACGGTAATAGTTCAAACAGATGATTGCTGGGGTGAGAATGGTCCTTGATGATATTGCCAGCTCTGCTGAGGTACCGAGAGTTTGCAATGACCTCCAGGCTGGGCAGAGAGCAGCCAGTGATCTTCTGGGCTGTGTTGATGACCCTCTGCAGTACTTTCCTGTCTGCAGCTGAGCACCCTGCATACCATGTTGTTATGCCATACGTTAGGATGCTCTCTATGGTGGCTCTGTAGAATGTCACCAGCAGCCTCTCCTCCAGGTTGTTCCTCCTGAGCACTCTCAGAAAGTGGAGACGCTGCTGGGCCTTTTTTGCCACCGCCGTGGTATTTGCAGTCCAGGAGAGATCATCAGAGATCTGCACGCCCAGAAACCTCATGGAGTGTATCCTCTCCACACAGTTCCCGTGAATGTAAAGAGGGGCCGGGTCTGCTCTGCTCTTCCTGAAGTCCAAGATAAGTTCTTTAGTTTTCGTGGTGTTCAGTTGGAGGTTATTAACTGAACACCACTCAGTCAGTCTGTTGACCTCCTCTCTGTAGTCCGACTCATCCCCCCTTGAGATGAGTCCAACCACTGTGGTGTCATCCGCGAACTTTATGATGGTGTTTGAGAGATGGGTAGGGGAGCAGTCGGATGTGTAGAGCGTAAACAGGAGGGGACTCAGAACACATCCTTGTGGAGACCCGGTGCTGAGTGTGATGGTGCTGGACAGGTGGGGGCCGAGTCTGACAGACTGTGGTCTATTTGTCAGGAAGTCCTTGATCCAGAGGCAGATGGGGGTGGAGAGTCCCAGGTGAGACAGTTTCTGGACCAGGATCTCTGGGATGATATGATTAAATGCTGAGCTGAAGTCCAGGAAGAGCATTCTCACATAGCTTCCTCGGTGCTCCAGGTGACTCAGCGCAGTGTGGAGCGCTATGGTGATAGCGTCCTTGGTGGATCGATTTGTCCTGTAGGCAAATTGGTGGGGGTCCAAAGTGGGAGGCAGACTGGCCCTGATGTGCTGACAGATGTTGTGGAAGTTTTCCACTTAAATAAAGCCTGCAGATGAGCGGTGAGCGGTAGCCAACATTCTTTAATCAAAACACACAGAACAGAAAACCAAGCTTGGTGGAGAGCCTGCATGACCACGGGGCAGGGTCAGCAGAGTCTCACTGAGCCTAGTGTGGCTCTCAGTTAAATACCTTCTCCAGGAACAAAAGGCAGTACACAGCTGTTTCACACCTTAAGATTCACACTCCCTTGCTACCTCCCAGAGTCCTTGAAGAGACAAAAGACTGGTCCTCTGGAGTTCCTGTTTCCCCCAACATCCTTACTACACCCCCTACCATTTGTCTTAAGTATGAGTGTCAGACATGTTAAAATCACCAAGGCATTACAATAACGTGATTAATACATAAGTGAAAGAAATTCCATTACAATCCCACCCTTTGATTCTTAAATCAAGAATCACAATAATACCAGAATTTCTTTCCCGACACTCTGTACATCACATCAACATTATTGTACACTTAAAGGAGTTTCACACTGTGTATCCTCACTTCACTGTTCTCTCACCACCCTTTGTTCATCTTTAATCTTCCCCCCAATCTAAGCTCTCACATGCAAATGGCAACAACAATGATACAGAGGAAAGGTCTTCTCCAGAGTGTCAAAGTACTTTGCATGGCAAAGTGAAAAAGCATTGGATGGTCATTCCCAGTCACAGTCATGGCTCCTGGTGTCTGTGCCATTTACAGAGTCATAATTCCAACGCTGATCTTCCTCTGTGCTGTCACTTTTGGAGCTTGGCATGCTCTCTCCATCCCTCGATTTCTGTTCCAACGCAGCTGTAGATTTAAGGCAGAGCACGTCGTACACCTTAGTTGTCTTCCTCAACGTCAACGGCGAAACTCTTTCATTTTAAGATTTTGCTGTTCAAAATCTCCTCGTGACAATCCTTTCGAAGCACATACATACATCCACCCTTTTGTCAGGTCAAGGTGGAGGTGCAATCTTGCATACTGGTGTCAAGTCAGTAATAGCTTTTGTCAGTCCAATCAGTCCCCATTTTTTATTTGCTGACAGTAGAACCTTTCGTGACGCAATAAGTTTCTACTGCCAGCAATGACGTCATTTCAAAAAAAAGAAAAAAAGAATTTAGACTGGATTACCTCGCGGAATCCTTTTTGTCAGGGACTTGTTTTCTGATTGTCCCAAATAAGTGGCTTTCTTCCGAGCCCATTTTAATTTTTTGGAGAAACTCACTTGCGATTGTTCAACATGTTGTGTAGCGCTTTCGATCCCGATCTTGCAGGCCTGCTTGAAAAGAGAAAATTGCTAAACAAAAAAAATCTAAGTGCACTGTTAAAAATCAAAACAATATGAAGGCCTCTTTTTAGGAGTTGTCTAAGCATACTCTCTCAGAATGATAGATCAAAACAAAACTAATTGGCAGGTTCAAAGTGGTACCAAAAGAAAATGCATCAGTAAATCTCCCAAACTTTCATCCACCAGTCACACACCTCACACAACAACAATATTCTATTAGATAATGAGTTTTGTTTTCCACCATGTACCCAGATGTGTGTCATGATAAGACCTCCCCCACACATCAGAAACAAGAAACTCAATAATCTATTAGTCTCCACTCATCTGACCCCCCTGCAGCATTCTGTTCACCCCTGCAATGATTCAATCATCCTTCCCCAAAATAATACTAGTTCACTAGCCTATGTATCACTTCTTAACCCACTAAGTGAACCGGACAAGATGATGGTAACAGCAATGCATGCTTAAAATGCTATTTGGTCTTCATGAGCTTCATTGCATGTGTGTATGTGTTAGTAGGATTAATGCATTTTTCTGTTTGTGTAATTTTTGTGTACCTCTCCTCTTTGCGGTGCTCCAGACACTTTTCAATTCTCCACGCAAGGCAGTCGTTTTTCTTCCCAGTTTCCTAAACCCAAATTTCATTTCCCACACTAAAACAGCCATGTTCTCCCCTGCTCCTTCCACTGTGGTCTCATCGCATCTCTCCCCCTTGCAGCAGTCCAGTGAGAGTCAGTTGTCCTGTGTTTTCTACTGTCTCATCTTGCCATTTTGCTCCAAAAGTGGCAAATGTCCAACTCAGACAGTCTTTTCAAAGGTCCATTCACACACAGTGAAGTTGCAGCTCGTCGGAAATGCACATCCATCCATCCAGTCATGATGATGCCATTTTTCTCCTGGCTGTCGCTGTCTTGCACAGCTGCTGCTGCAATTTTTCTTCACTGCTCAGGACACTGCTGTGAGCTCTTGATATCCATCTCGTTGTTCTGGAACTGCATTTCTTGTCTTCAGGGAGAGATTCTTGGAGCTCTCAGGGTGACAAACACATGGAAGTTAAGCTGTAAAACAATTCAGCCAAAACTTGGCTTGAGTGTTTCTAAATGATGTTAACCTACAATTTTCTTCCGACTGCTGCACATGGAAATTTGATCAGGGTCTGCTCTTCACCTGCAAGTGACACGCTGAGACATTTTGATCATTCTTATCACTGCTTAAAGAAACACGTCTCCCCTCTCTGGTTCTGAAGTCCCCTTTCTTAAAAACCCAAAGAGATTGTAGTTGTTCTACACTGAAAATCACCAAACCCTCTTCCTATTTTTTTTACTTATTTTCATCAACAATTCTGCTAATTTTGTGAGTGTGTCCACCCTAGGGGAGCTGGTGGCCTGCAGTACCACCGTCTCCCGCTAGTTGGAAACAACTTTTACGCACATTTCTACACTCCTCTCTTTTTTTTTTTTTCTTGTTTTTGTTCCCTATTTTCAACATTTTGAACCCCATTTTTCACTGTTTTTTTACACACATCAACTTTTCCCACACAACCATTCTCTGCAATCTCACAACATACTTTTACCCACAGTTCTTAACATACAGTCACACATTGAGTTTTGTCCATGGCCGCTCGGCGCAACGTCCGCTGCTACTGGATCTAGATCCCATATTTACATTCAGAGCGTCCTCTGCAATGGCCTTCTTCCCTTACCGGCAGAAAAGTGCTAAAATACCGTCACTCCACACACTGTATTGTGCAGACGTGAATATCAACGGTGGACTCGAACCACCGTTCCCTGTGATGGACCGGTGTTTCTGCAATTACTCTGGCAGACAACTGCTTTTCTTTTGCACAACACCGGAACCGAACACAAGCCTGGGGACTCGAACCCCAGGATTTTCCCTCCGGAGACTCGAACTCCGGAGCAGCAAGCACTTCACCGCTCGGCCAGGCAAAAAACTCTCCCTGACTATATACAAAGTTAGTTAGAACTCACCCATCTGCAGGAGTCCCCTCAAAATCGATGGTCTCGGTGGTGACTGAAACACACGGCTCCGTGACTCCTCCATTTCCTCTGCTTCAACAGCCGGTAGGACAAAGGTACCTTTTCCCTCAGGGGTGATCAGCCCATCCACGGAACCGTTGTTCAGCGACCACACGGACCACCCTGCTCGCAGCGCCATTCTGTTGTGGAAGTTTTTCCACTTAAATAAAGCCTGCAGATGAGCGGTGAGCGGTAGCCAACATTCTTTAATCAAAACACACAGAACAGAAAACCAAGCTTGGTGGAGAGCCTGCATGACCACGGGGCAGGGTCAGCAGAGTCTCACTGAGCCTAGTGTGGCTCTCAGTTAAATACCTTCTCCAGGAACAAAAGGCAGTACACAGCTGTTTCACACCTTAAGATTCACACTCCCTTGCTACCTCCCAGAGTCCTTGAAGAGACAAAAGACTGGTCCTCTGGAGTTCCTGTTTCCCCCAACATCCTTACTACACCCCCTACCATTTGTCTTAAGTATGAGTGTCAGACATGTTAAAATCACCAAGGCATTACAATAACGTGATTAATACATAAGTGAAAGAAATTCCATTACACAGACCAGTCTCTCAAAGCACTTCATCACTACAGGCGTAAGTGCAACAGGCCTGTAATCATTTGGGCTGACCACAGCTGTCTTCTTGGCGATGGGGATGATGGTGGAGGTTTTGAGGCAGGGCGGGACGGTGTTTAATGACAAGGAAAGGTTGAAGATTTTAGTGAAGACTCCGGTCAGTTCGTCAGCACATGCTCTGAGAACCTTTCCATGTATTCCATCAGGACCTGCCGCCTTCCTGGGATTCACTGACCTTAGAACACACCTCACTTGATGCTCCCTAAGTGTTAGTGTGCCGGTGCTGGGGGCGGGTGGAAGTGGTGTGACAGCTGAGGGCCTAGTCGTCTCAAAGCGGGCGAAGAAATGATTTAGATCCTCAGCCAGCGAGGCATCAATCCTAGATGTCGCCTGGTTATTGCTTCTGTAGTTGGTAATGTGATTGATCCCCTGCCACATTTTTCTGGGGTCGTTGTCAGCAAAGTGATCTTCAATCTTTCTCCTATAGGCAGCCTTAGCTTTCCTGATGCCTCTACTTAGGTCTACCCTGGCCGCCCTATACGCAGCCCTGTCCCCTGACTTGAAGGCAGTGTTGCGGCTTTTTAGGAGGGATTGCACTTCGCTATTCATCCAGGGTTTTTGATTTGGAAACACCCTGACCCTTTTGTTGACGGTGACATTATCAACACAGTTCCTGATGTACGAGAGTACAGTGTCTGTGTACTCCTGGAGGTTGTGGCTGGAGAATAAATCCCATACAGTAGTTGAGAAGCAGTCCTGCAGTTGAGAGAGGGCTCCTTCAGGCCAGGTTTTTATTGTCTTTGTCTGGGGCTTTGTTTTTCTCAGCAGGGGGGTGTAGGTGGGGGTGAGGGACATGCAGAGGTGGTCAGATCCAGCCAGGTGGGGGAGGGGTGTCGCTCTGAAAGCATGCCTGATGTTTGAGTAGACATGGTCTAAAGTGTGTTCTCCTCTCGTAGCAAAGTCTACAAACTGGACAAATTTAGGAAGCACAGTCTATAGGCACACTTTGTTAAAGTCGCTGGCGACAATAAAAACCCCATCGGGGTGGGCAAGCTGTTGTTTGTTTATGGTGTTGAGTAAGAGGCTGAGAGCCATGCCAACGTTAGCATCCGGCGGTATATAAACAGCTATCACAATAACTACTGTAAACTCCCTCGGGATGTGACGTTTAGAGGGTTTGGGGGCTATAGTTAGTGTCTAGTGTAGTCATTGATTTGTTTTGTGTGTCAGTTATACTGCTGAATGTCACAGTTAGTGCAAAAAGCCACCAAAGAAAGACTGCAATGTAAACCCTAACTCCAGCAAGAAAATGGGACGAGTGATACACCTTCTGCTGTCAGACCTGCAAAGGTTTAGGCCTGTGGTGTTCTCCATTGTCTTATAGTTACTTATTTGATACAGAACAGCTGATTTGTCTTGATGCATTCTCATCATCCAGGAAAGTAAATCTCCAAAAGTTGATTCTGTTCATCTGGACATAGTGTTTTGTGGGAGAAACGTTTCGTCACTCATCCAAGTGACTTCTTCAGTCTCAGAAACGTTTCTCCCACAAAACACTATGTCCAGATGAACAGAATCAACTTTTGGAGAACAGCTGACTGTTCTATAAATAGTTTTAAATGGTTATATATAAAATACTTGAGACCTTGACTGCATTTTTAGGTAAATAGTACCATATAACCTTGTGTCAGGAGTTTTCCTGCAGTGCAACTCAGGTCGGAATAAATGACACTCAGACAGGTTAACGTGTACACGGGTGAGACTCAACGGAGACTTACACCCTGCAATAGTTGTCAGCCTTTATTTATAGCATTTTCAGAGACATACAGGAAGAGATAAAATAGAACTGTGCTGCGTGCAGGCTTCCTATTGAACAGAGCGTAACTTCTCTATTTAAGCTGAATACTAAAAGAGCAAACACATCTAGATAATGAAATGTACTTTTAAGCATAACATAATAAAAATCCTAAAATCCTAATAAAATCCCTTAACACCTTGTTGTATGCAAAACAAATTACAAAAATAATTTTTAGAAATGTATAATTTCTATTTGCATTTAAAGTTGTGAAAAAAACTTAAAATAAACTAAACTTGTTTTTTTTTTATTTTTAAAAAAATATAAAACTTTTTTTTTTATTCACACTGTAAACCCCAACAGTCTACCTGACTTATAAAGTTTGTGGACATAACAATCGAAATTTCTCACAAAGTTGAAACAACTTAAAACTTTTCTGTTCTGTTAACGATTCAAACAGTTATAATTGTACATGGCTTAGAAGTTAAGAGTAAATACTGCTTTCTTAATTATGATTTTTGAGTAAATGTTTTTTTTCCGAGCTCCGCATGTGTACATCAACTACGTCATGACGTTTTCTCTTTAACCTGAACGACGTTGACAGAAAATTCTGTTCAATATGGCTGCCCTTCTTGAGCGACTGGAGAGCACATTTGGAGAAACTTGTAAGTAAAACGGATCCTTTGTTATGTTTATTTTTTCCATAAAAAAGCAAGTATATTAATATGTTGCAGCCAAGAACTTCTTTTCGAATGCGCTGTTGTGTTAAAAAGCACAGACCCAGGTGGTGAATAGTTGTTCGCGCTATTTTTCAAACATAGATTATGTCGTCAGTTTTACAGTTTTAACCGATTAAAACACAGTTTTAATAAGAATCACACATAAAGAAAGGGTCTTAGTGATATTTTAATGACCCCTTGCCAACGCAAGAAATTTCGCGTTTTTACAACAGCAGCCTCATTGTTCGGCAGATTTTTTTTTCTTCTCATTAGCATCGTTCAAAAGTGACTTAGCTAGCAGTGGCAACTTCTGTCTAAAACAATTAAAAGTAATAACCAGATTGAAATATAGCAAGGTGTTGTATATTATATATTAGAGTATATATTATAAAGTAGAGTACCCTAACTCATTACAAAGTAACCCACTACACCGCTGAATGTTTTGCTAGATTACAGGTCATGCTTGTCACATTCTCTCAAACCAACCTTACTTATTTAATTGGCAGAGTTGGCAGTTTGTCTTGTAATTGGAAGGTTGCCGGTTCGAGCCCCGGCTTGGACAGTCTCGGTCGTTGTGTCCTAGGGCAAGACACTTCACCCGTTGCCTACTGGTGGTGGTCACAGGGCCCGGTGGCGCCAGTGTCCGGCAGCCTCGCCTCTGTCAGTGCGCCCCAGGGTGGCTGTGGCTACAATGTAGCTTGCCATCACCAGTGTATGAATGTGTGTGTGAATGGGTGGATGACTGAATGTGTAAAGCCCTATACAAATACAGGCCATTTACCATTGATACTGTGTCTATTCCAGGAGGACGCATTGGATGAGTCGACCCTCATTGACGCTCCAGTTGCCCTTCTCACAGTGGTTAAAGACGGCGCTTCCCAGGCCAGCCCGTTTTACTTCCTCAGTAAAATGGGCTGAGGAAGTGAAACGGCATCACCTAGTCGCCTTGTGGTGAAAGGCGACTAGGTGATGCGTGATATTCCCAGATTTGCAGATGCATTTGCTTTATTGTTTGGCTTGATCTATGCTCTGCATTTAGACTACCCCAGGAAGCTCGTTCACACATTTACCTTTGTCCAAAATATCTTCATGGGGCTTGATGACGGCAAACCCCTGAAACCCCTGCCTACATGCTCTTAAGGAATATAAGGCAATGTTTGTTAGGACATGCACTCTGTTACTGAGCACTTTGTTTGAAGCACTTTATTTAAAGCACTTTAAGTTTACTACAGGCTTTGGGTGGATTTAACTCCATCAGTTTATCTAATTTTCCTATACTTGACTTCCTGTTCTGGTTATTTGGAAGCTGATCGTCTTTCTTTGTACCCATTTTTAAAAAAATTGTTTTTCATTTCTATTTAAAAAAAAAAAGTGATTAGTATTTGACTTTTTGTTTTGCATTTTTGTGTATTTTGGGAAAGATACAATTAGGACTGATGTCGTCCTTTGTGATTTTATAAAAAGATGAATGCTCTACACTGAATTTATAATGCTCACTTTATGGTGCCCATGTCCATGTTAGTGGTTTTATAAAAACATTTGTGATGTTTTTAAATTTACATGAAAAAATGTTAAATAAACAAAATGTAAAGTAACAAAATTTCTGTGCTTTTTTTAGTAGTCTACACTCAAACATTGAAACATAAATATCTTTTAATTAATAATCATATAATTTGAGTTTAGGTTGTAATATAATTGCATTGTGTTGCATCAAAATAATAAACTACAAGAAACACAAAAATATTGAAATTAAAGAATACAGTCTTTGACTAAAGCTCAATTAATAAAATATAAAATATAATTTTAAATTTTTAGGTTAACAATAAATACAAATTTTGAGTACCCCCATACTTAGAAGAGATGAGTTTGTGTACTTAAAACTTTTGTGGAAACTGATTACCTCAAAAGATTTAAGTTCAGTCAACTTGTTCGGGTTTACAGTGCAGCTTTTATGATTTTTTCTGAATTTAGATGGATTGTGTTAATGCAGTAGGGTATTCAGATATTCGAGGTTGTGCTGAAAATAATGATACCTAACAAGGCAAGATGAACAGTTTTTAAAGGTGAAATACAGAGATCAATTCACAAATAGTCAAAAATGGCCAATCTTAGGGTTAATTTGGCTTAGTCTACCCACCATTGCTACAGATGTGCAATACATTTTGGAAACCACCTCTTTCTCAGCTTTTCCTTTGTTGGAGTATTTGTTGCGTGCTCTGTTTTTAGTTGGGTTGCTCATACTATGGGTGTGGAAGGCCATGTAGATTTGTGAAAAGAGCCATGACACCAAAAATAAATACTGGCTTCTCAAATAATAGTAGCAAGTCAGTTAAATGTCTGAGACACGCATCTGGTCAGTTACACATGGGAAAATGTTAATCATGTTCGGCCATTAATGAAATTAACAACAGGTGCACTAAATTGGTAACAATGAGACAACCACCAATAGTGGAGTGATTATACACGTAGATTACATTGTATTTACTTTCTTATCTTTCATGAGAGTTTTTTCACTACTTTTGTATTTAGGTAGGGTCAGTGTCATTACTGGTAAATGGACATATCACACTTTTTTGCTCTACTGGAGCACTTAATACTTTACACAACTTGCCTTAATATGCTTAACAATAATAATAATAATAATAATAATAATACATTTTATTTAAAAGCTCCTTTCAAAAAACCCAAGGACACCGTACAGAGCAAATAAGACAGGCATAAAAACAGGAAATAAACACAATAATAAAATAAAGTTTAAGAGCATTGGGAAGTTATATGGAGCAGGCTTTCTTGAACAGGTGGGTTTTGAGGGTGGACTTAAAACTGGAGTTTTCATATTCTTCCATTACTTTTTGAGTACTATATTTTTTTATTGCACATTAATTGCAGAAAGCAATGATTAATAAAACTTTGATTTAATGCTATGTCTGATTCAAAACAGATGATGATCCTTCATCCAGCTTTCATGAAATATGTTCATGAAGTTTGGCTGAGAAGGAAGGGTGCTTATCCATCCACTGGCTTTCTTACGGTCGTTCTCAGCTTACTAATGTGTGATGAGGTATGTATTTATACATTATGCATCTGACTGACAGAGGTTGTGGTCAGACTCCAAGAAACATCAAAACAGTAAAATTAAGAATGAGATGTTACAAATGTCCACATCTAAGTAGCTAGCTTCAAACAATCTCTCACAAGGACAGACTCTATGGTTATTACTTGAATCTTTGATAGCACACCTCTGCTTGCTGAGCTGATTTACTGGAGATATCCTCAAGACCTTCAAAAGTAATTTCCCAACATAACAAGGCTTCTAGATAGACAACTGCGAGAGGAAAAGAAAAGGCAAGTAAGCGAAGGACAGACAGAAAAGGGCTGAATGTCAAGATGATGGAGGAGGCAGTCTGGCAGAGAACTGAGATACCACCTATCCTTGTTTAACTTGTCTACTAGAAGAAATAATTGCCAACAGGTATGGAGTGTATGACCCACCCCAGAAACTCCACAGAGGAGTGATGATCACACACAGAACCAATTTAGTTATTTAAAAAATACTGTAATAATGCATTTAGTGGGACATTACTTTAACATTAAAGGCTTTGATATGAAAAATTTTGTTTCCACAGGTCAGCGTCTTTGGGTTTGGAGCAGACAGTGACGGAAACTGGAGCCATTACTTTGAAATCCTCCGAAACAAAAAAATAAAAACTGGAGGCCATCCTGGACAAGAAGAATATAAAATGATTGATAAACTGCACAAACGCAAGAAAATATATTTTTTTAAAGGATGGTAATGGTTTTTTTGTTTGCATTTCTCTTTATATCATTAATAAATAAGAATATATAAAATGTATTATTTTCTCCCAAGTCATGGCAGTCAGGTATTTCAACTGACCGCATCAGCAACTATTTACATATTTTCCAAACTCAAACTACTTTTTGTTTGCCTCCAAAATCTAGGGTTAGGGCTTTTATTCAGAGCAAGGGTTATGGTTGTCAGTGACGAAGTCTTAGACCAAGAAAGAAAGAATTGATGCTTGTTGCTAAAGGGTTATTGGATATATTCTTCAGTCAGATTGCATGCTTCCTTTCCAAAGATAAGTTTGGAAGTCTTTCTATAACCAGATGTGCCTGAGAACAGTGCTTTTGACCTGTGTTCTTTTTGGGTGTTCCAGTTTTGCTTATTTTGCTTATTAACTTTTGATAGGATACACTTGTGTGTTTATGTATAATACAGTCACACACCAGCAGACAAATTCAATGTCAAAATTTTAACAGATTCAATAAAAAATTTACTAATGAATTTAAAGTCTCAGTCATTAGTTTAAAAATCAAATTACAAAAGGATGCATGTATTATATATGTGTGGGGCTAGCATGTGATTGACAAGTTTCGAACATATCCGTGCACAGTGGGATTTTCAGTCACATTTTCTTCTCGTTTATCTTCATTCATGTTTCAAAGCACCAAGTCAGCAACAGTCCAAATGTTCAACAGCTCTGTTAGAGGCATCAAAGTTGGTCGGATTTCACTAACAAAAGGATGATTTGATAGGATGGTTTCTATACCCAGGTTTTCTGTGTGTATATAAGGTTCAAAGGTTGTGGAAACTGGCAACATTAGAAAGTGTCTAATGTGTCTTGCCTGAGAACCTAGAAGTTGTCACATGTTAATCACACCTCTACAGTGTGAATACTGGACTGGGTGTGGACGGGATGCCATGGTAACATCACACAACAACAATTATTCAAACATTAAGCAAGGCATTTTATTCCAGTGATGGCAGCCACCACAGCAAACAAACAAACAAATAGAAAACAAATTCATTCATAAATGTTTTTATAACATTCTTGTCTGCAGCCTCAGCCCCAACATTTTAAATCATGATCCTCTGATACATTTCTAGGGTCATCATAACATTTTCATTCTCATAGAGGTAAAAATGATTGCCTTAATAGGCAACATATTTGTCCAACTCACTGATGAAATTAGTGTCAAGAGATTTATCAGGAAAAAACAGTATGTAGTACTCTTGGTGGTGCTGTCACGTGGTGTTCGCTCACTTTGTGGTAGAGTATCACTTCCTGTTCCTGCTCAAACACAGTGGTGTTTCTGAGTAGCTTTTCTGCTTAGCAATTTAATTAAAAACTTTTAGATACATTCCTTCTTCATAGTATAATCTTCATGTGCTTGAAGCACCCTTTCTGTGTACTCACTACCTAGTTTATAGCCAAAGTATTCACTCACTGTCTCTGTACTGTTTCGCTAGCTTAGCTTAGCTCGTAGCCGACTCGTTAGCACCATGGCTACTTCACCTGTCCCTCCTGCACTTTCCTGCTCATTGTGTCAGATATTTAGCTACTCCTCGGCCTCCTTTAGCAGTAATGATACCTGTAACAAATGTAGCATATTTGCAGCTCTGGAGGCCAGGATTACTGAATTGGAGACTTGGCTTCGCACCCTTCATTCACCCGTAGCTAGCCAGGCCCCTGTAGCTGGTGCAGCCAAAGATAGCGTAGGCCCCGCTAGCTGTTCCCCGGCAGACCCCAAGCAGCTAGGGAAAGAGGGCGGCTGGGTGACAGTGAGGAGGAAGCATAGTCTTAAACAGAAGCCCCAGGTACACCACCAACCTGTTCATGTGTCTAACCGTTTTTCCCCACTCGGCGACACACCCGCCGGGGGTCAAACTCTGGTAATTGGTGATTCTGTTCTCAGACATGTGAAGCTAGAGACACCGGCAACCATAGTCAATTGTCTTCCAGGGGCCAGAGGAGGCGACATTGAAGGAAATTTAAAACTGCTGGCTAAGGGTAAACGTAAATACAGTAAGGTCATAATTCACGTCGGCAGTAATGACACCCGGTTACGCCAATCGGAGGTCACTAAAATCAATATTGAATCGGTGTGCAACTTTGCCAAAACAATGTCGGACTCTGTAGTTTTCTCTGGTCCCCTCCCCAATCAGACCAGGAGTGACATATTTATCCGCATGTTCTCCTTAAATTGCTGTCTGTCTGAGTGGTGTCCCAGAAACGATGTGGGCTTCATAGATAATTGGCAAACCTTCTGGAGGAAACCTGGTCTTGTTAGGAGAGACGGCATCCATCCCACTTTGGATGGAGCAGCTCTCATTTCTAGAAATATGGACCAATTTATTAAACCCCCTAAAATATGACTATCCAGAGTTGGAGTCTTACACGCCTCTCTGCAGCTTCTCTCCTCCTGCTACCCCCCCAAAAATCCATCTCCATTGAGACCGTGTCTGCTCCCAAACGGACAAAAAACAAACTAAAAACCAGCAATAAACAATTTAAACATAAAAAATCAAAAAGAAAGAACAATACAGTATCCACATCTGAACCAAAGAGTAAAACAATGTGGATTATTAAATATTAGGTCTCTCTCCTCCAAGTCTCTGTTAGTACATGACTTAATAATTGATCAACAAATCGATTTACTCTGCCTTACAGAAACCTGGTTGCAGCCGGATAATTATGTTAGTTTAAATGAATCAACACCCCCGAGTCATTCTAACTACCAGAAACCCCAAGCACAGGCCGAGGGGGCGGTGTGGCAGCAATTTTTCACACCAGCCTATTAATCAACCAAAGACCCAGACAGACTTTTAATGCATTTGAAAGCCTGATGCTTAGCCTTGTCCACCCCAGCTGTAAAACTCAGAAACCAGTCTTACTTGTTACCATCTATCGTCCACCTGGGCCTTACACAGAGTTTCTCTCTGATTTCTCAGACTTTTTATCTGATTTAGTGCTCAGCTCAGATAAAATAATTATTGTGGGTGATTTTAACATCCATGTAGATGCTAAAAATGACAGCCTCAACATGGCATTTAATCTGTTATTAGACTCAATTGGCTTCTCTCAAAATGTAAAAGAACCCACCCACCACTTTAATCACACTCTAGATCTTGTTTTAACATATGGCATAGAAACTGAACATTTAACAGTGTTTCCTGAAAACCCTCTGCTGTCTGATCATTTCCTGATAACATTTACATTTACAATAATTGATTACACAGCAGTGGAGAGTAGACTTCATCAAAGTAGATGTCTTTCTGAAAGTGCTGTAACTAAGTTTAAGAATATAATCCACCCACTGTTATCATCTTCAATGCCCTGTACCAACATAGAGCTGAGCAGCTACCTGAACACTACTCCAACAGAGGTCGATTATCTTGTTAATAATTTTACCTCCTCACTACGTACGACTCTGGATACTGTAGCTCCTGTGAAAACTAAGGTCTCAAATCCGAAGTACCTGACTCCGTGGTATAATTCTCAAACACGTAGCCTAAAGCAGATAACTCGTAAGCTGGAGAGGAAATGGCGTGTCACAAATTTAGAGGATCATCATTTAGGCTGGAGAAATAGTTTGCTGCTTTATAAGAAAGCCCTCCGCAAAGCCAGAACATCTTACTATTCGTCACTGATTGAAGAAAATAAGAACAACCTCAGGTTTCTCTTCAGCACTGTAGCCAGGCTGACAAAAACTCAGAGCACTGTTGAGCCAACAATCCCTTTAACGTTAACTAGTAATGACTTCATGAACTTCTTCACAAATAAAATTTTTATCATTAGAGAAAAAATTACCAATAATCATCCCACAGATGAAAAACCTTTCATATTATGTACAGCTACTTTTAGTACCATCAATGTTAAGTTAGACTCTTTTTTTCCAATTGATCTTTCTGAGTTAACTTCAATAATTAATTCCTCCAAACCATCAACGTGTCTTTTAGACCCCATTCCTACTAAACTGCTCAAAGAAGTCCTGTCATTAATTAATTCTTCAATCTTAAATATGACCAACCTATCTCTAATAATCGGCTATGTACCACAGGCCTTCAAGCTGGCTGTAGTCAAACCTTTACTCAAAAAGCCATCTCTAGACCCAGCTGTCTTAGCTAATTATAGCCAATCTCCAACCTTCCTTTCATATCAAAAATCCTTGAAAGAGTAATTGTCAAACAGCTAACAGATCATCTGCAGAGGAATGGCTTATTTGAAGAGTTTCAGTCAGGTTTCAGAGCTCATCACAGCACAGAAACAGCTTTAGTGAAGGTTACAAATGATCTTCTTATGGCCTATGACAGTGGACTCATCTCTGTGCTTGTCCTGCTAGACCTTAGTGCAGCGTTCGATACTGTTGACCATAATATCCTATTAGCGCGATTAGAACATGCTGTAGGTATTACAGGTACTGCACTTCAGTGGTTTGTATCATATCTATCTAATAGACTCCAATTTGTACATGTAAATGGAGAGTCCTCTTCACCCACTAAGGTCAATTATGGAGTTCCACTGGGTTCAGTGCTAGGACCAATTCTATTTACATTATACATGCTTCCACTAGGCAGCATCATTAGAAGACATAGCATAAATTTTCACTGCTATGCAGATGAAACGCAGCTCTATCTATCCATGAAGCCAGGTAAGACACACCAATTAGTTAAACTGCAGGAATGTCTTAAAGACATAAAGACCTGGATGGCCGCTAACTTTCTGCTTCTTAATTCAGATAAAACTGAGGTTATTGTACTCGGCCCTGAAAATCTTAGAAATATGGTATCTAACCAGATTCTTACTCTGGATGGCATTACCTTGGCCTCCAGTAACGCTGTGAGGAACCTTGGAGTCATTTTTGACCAGGACATGTCCTTCAATGCACATATTAAACAAATATGTAAGACTGCTTTCTTCCATTTGCGCAACATCTCTAAAATTAGAAATATCCTGTCTCAGAGTGATGCTGAAAAACTAGTTCATGCATTTATTACTTCCAGGCTGGACTACTGTAATTCTCTATTATCAGGATGTCCTAAAAACTCCTTGAAAAGTCTTCAGTTAATCCAAAATGCTGCAGCAAGAGTAGTGACAGGGTCTAGAAAGAGAGAGCATATTTCTCCTGTTTTGGCTTCCCTTCATTGGCTTCCTGTTAAATCCAGAATTGAATTCAAAATCCTGCTCCTCACATACAAGGTCTTAAATAATCAGGCCCCATCTTATCTTAATGACCTTGTAGTGCCATATCACCCTATTAGAGCACTTCGCTCTCGCTCTGCAGGCCTACTTGCTGTTCCTAGAGTATTTAAAAGTAAAATGGGAGGGAGAGCCTTCAGTTTTCAGGCCCCACTTCTGTGGAACCAGCTTCCAGTTTGGATTCAGGAGACAGACACTATCTCTACTTTCAAGATTAGGCTTCAAACTTTCCTTTTTGCTAAAGCATATAGTTAGGGCTGGACCAGGTGACCCTGAATCCTCCCTTAGTTATGCTGCAATAGACATAGGCTGCCGGGGATTCCCATGATGCATTGAGTTTTTCCTTTCCAGTCACCTTTCTCACTCACTATGTGTTAATAGACCTCTCTGCATCGAATCATATCTGTTATTAATCTCTGTCTCTCTTCCACAGCATGTCTTTATCCTGTTTTCCTTCTGTCACCCCAACCGGTCGCAGCAGATGGCCGCCCCTCCCTGAGCCTGGTTCTGCCGGAGGTTTCTTCCTGTTAAAAGGGAGTTTTTCCTTCCCACTGTCGCCAAAGTGCTTGCTCATAGGGGGTCATATGATTGTTGGGTTTTTCTCTGTATTTATTATTGTGCGATCTACTGTACAATATAAAGCACCTTGAGGCGACTTTTGTTGTGATTTGGTGCTATATAAATAAAATTGAATTGAATTGAATTGAATTAGTAGCAAAGCACTGGTTGTATCTATGAGTTCTAAAAGTATCAGAACTTATTGTTCAAATAAAGATAATTCAGGGAGTATTGATGTAATGTTTAGCTTTAACTCTATTGCATTTATCTGTACTTTAAGTGTATGTCATGACATAACGATAACCAAATAACATGTAAGGTTGTCACGTTTCATTGGTAGAGGAGCCTAGAATAGTTTTGTTTTTTTTGGGGGGGGGGTGTATATTTGTGTAAAAATTGCATTGTGAATGCTGTTTAGCGGAAATTGTCTTCCAAAAACAGCAGACGAACCAACTAATCTGCTGAAAAGAGGTTGTAGAAGCTAAAGCTTGCAAAAAATGGATTGATTTGAGAGCGTACAGTGAAGAATGTCAAGAACTGCTGCCCATCTCAGTGGGTCAAACCATTTCGAATTGCAAGAAGAGATATGATGAGAGGAAAAAACATGCAGGGTGCAGAAGAAGCTGAACTGTCTGCTGAAAACAGGTGAAGCTGAAATCATAAAAACTTTGCAGAATTGTAATAAATGAGCAGAAATGTTAAACAATGAAAACAGTCAGTTTAAAAAAGCTGAACAGGCTGAAGTTCCTTTAAAAGTACTATTTGTTGAATGGTGAGAAAGTGGCAGAACATGTAGACAAGCAGGAAAGCAGTAGATAAACTAAACTAAACAGTCAGCAGAAAAACTACAGTGGTGCTGAAGAAGGTGTACTGTGTGCTGAAAAGAGGTGAAGCTGAACTTTCTGCAGAAAACAAGTAAAGAAGCTAAACATTCTGTTGAAAATTGTGTTATTATAAAGGCTACACTGAAGTGTTTCACAAAAGCACAGGGAAAGTGAGAAGGGAAGAATGCAACAGCCAGGGGTGAGATTCGAACCTGCCCCACCTGGTCTCAGGGTAGCTGGTAACCTCAGTGAGCCAAACTGCTTCGCATCCCAAAAAGAGATATGATAAGAGAAAAAACTTGCAGAGTGCAGAAGCAGCTGAAAAATTTGCTGAAAAGAGGTGAAGAAGTTGTACTGTCTGCTGAAAAGAAGAGAAAATGTTGTACTTTCTGCTGAAAACAGGCGAAGAAGATGAACGGTCTTCTGAAATGAGTCGTAGAAGCTAAACTGTTTGCAGAACAGATGTCTTTTCAATTTCACCCTCATTAAAAGTGATTGGTTTTTGAGTCTGGGTAAGCATTCAACTGTTTGTTGGACCTTAGATGGGACACACACCACATTACCACGTATGAGTCTTTGTCTGCCCTTTGAAAGTGGAATAATATTTGCAAATGGTATGCATTTTGGGATCAGCTGTCTCTCCAGAATGTTCAGATCATGCAGTTTAGCTGGAATATTCTGCAGTTCTAAACCAATGATAGCAGTAAGCCTTGGCATTTGTCCACTTTTGAGGGAACTGTAACACGAGTGACAGATATACTCCTTTTTTCTCTCAACAGGAAATCATTACATGCTTCATCACTAGGGATGGGTATCGTTTAGGTTTTATTCGGTACCGGTGCCAAACCGGTACATGTGAAATGGTGCCGGTGCTTAAATGGTGCTCGAACCGGTGCTTAAAGAATGGAAAACACAAACTTTGTCCAAAAACCTCTCATGTTTACCTTTTTTTTGTAAAACGATATCAATGTTAGCCTTTTTTGCAGCTATAGGGCATATACGGTATCACTCTTGGCTGGAAGCAGTGCTTAAACAATGGATAATACACAAACTTTGTCAAAAAACCTTTCATGTTTAGCTGTTTTCCACTTTTCCTTTGGTCATTCTAGCCTTTTTGGCCAGGGAGAAGGGAGTATCTGCCATCAAACAAGAAGACCGCCTGTAACTGGGATGGTGTTTGCTAGTTCACCTACATGCATTAATTTAACAACGTGGTTAGCCTACTCAACGTAAATTACACACGAACAACATTAAGCTACTCGCCCAGAGAAGTACGGCTGCTGCTGCCATCATCATCCGTCATCATTTCTGCTACACTGGCAGGGCTAGGGGCCAGGACTCTACTCTTCGGGTTCTTAAGGGATGTTGCTAAATCCGGGTCCGATAACAAGCACCACACCCGCAGTAGATGTGCTCGATGTGAGGTCTCGCAGCAAGCTATCAAATACGGTGCATTTCTCGGCTTTTAAAAAAAATGCTATGTGTCGCCAGGTTCGTCGTCAAATTCGAGGTGTTACTTCCTTTGCACAGTATCACAGTATCACCTTAAAGCACTTGTTGCAGGCTGCTGAGTTTGCATCTTTTGCTGTGAAGTACAGCCAGACTTTTGACCGCTTCGCCTTGGGCATTTTTAATCGGCAGTTCTGCTCTAAAAGAATGTATGTACCTGGGCCTGCCTACTATCCTTGCAAAGGTAAAATGATTGGCTAGAATCCAAAAGTGTATGACATCCCAAGAAAAACAAAGCACCGAAATAAAGCATCAAATGTACGCTGCTTTTCGGTCTGGTTACTACCATTTATGTCAGAACCAGTGCCATAATGGCACCGGATACCGGTACCCATCCCTATTCATCACACATATGAACAAATTTACTAATTAGAAACTGTTGAGCTACAGTTTGATGTTTTGAGTAATTTGTTCTTTTGCAGCTGATTAGGAAAAGTGTCAGGGTTCCTAGGTGATTGACCCAGTATTTTCAATTTTGTCAGGTTCAGTTTATTTCCCACGTTCATGTTTCTCACTACCTGTTTTCTGTGCCAGCACATTGCCTGTGTATTGTGTTCCAGCTATTTCCATGTGTCATTAGTCAGATTAAGTTCAGCTGTGTACGCACTCACTCATCATCCAGCATGTATTTAAGTTATTTCCACCCCTATCAGTTAGCCAACACCCACACCTGTGCCAGCTCCGAGGACAAGGGCAGCTCTGACTCAGTCCACTCCTGCACCCGTTCTTGTTCCTTGGGTGTCCAGCCACCTCCCGTGCCTGTCCCAGCGCCCAGGCTGAGGGCGGCCAGGGTCCAACCTGACCCCCCTAGAGGCTCAGTTGAGGCTCTCCAGCCAATGTCCTCACGGTCTGAAGGCTCGGAAGATCTACCCTGTCCACCCGCCAGTTCACCACTTCTACCCCCTCCTTATCCACTCCCTAGCTCAATCCCTAGTTAGGCTGATCTGATTCCAGCTCAAGCACCAGATTTGCTAGCCCAGGCTGTGGCACTGTCACCATCTTTAGCTCTGCCAGTATCTCCGCCAGCCTCAGCTCAGCCATTAGCTCTGCCAACCTATGCTCATCCATTAGCTTCTCCAGTCCAGTCAGTTCACTCGCCTGCTGTTCAGCTTCCATTCTGGTCAGTTCACTCACCTGCTGTTCAGCTTCCGGTCCAGTCAGTCCGCTCCTCAGCCAGGGGTTTCCGCACCCGCTTGCCTGGCCACTCCGCAGCCAGGGGTTTCCACACCCACTGGCCCGGCCACTCCGCAGCCAGGGGTTTCACCACCTGCTGGCCCCGACTGTCTTCAGCCAGGGGTTTCCGCACCCGCTGGCCCTGCCTGTCTTCAGCCAGAGGTTCCCGCACCTGCTGGCCCTGCCTGTCTTCAGCCAGAGGTTCCAGCACCTGCAGCTGCTCCTCCGTCACCACCGGCTTCCACGCTGTTGCCTGTAGCTGCTCCTCCGCAGGCTCCCAAAGTGTCGTCCTCAGCTGCTGCTCCGCCGCAGTCTCCTTATCCACACCGGATTCATTGTTAGCGGCCACCTTTCAGGCCGCTGACTGGACCTCGTTGCCGGCGTGGTCGTCCTCCGGACCTGCTCAGACCTCTGCTCCTGGCCGCCGCCCAGCACACAATGCACCCGACCCCTATGGCGCCTCCTGCGGGTGGTGGGCCTGCGGGAGGATGGGCCCATGTCTCCTCTTCGGGCTGTGCCCGGCTGGGCCCCATGGACTAAGGCCCGGCCACCAGACGCTCGCCCTCGGGCGCCCTCCCCGGGCCTGGCTCCAGGGCGGGGCCCCGGTAACCCTATCCTGGGCAGGGTAAACTGTTCCCTCGATATTCTCTTGATAAGGGTCTTCTGAATTGCTCTTTGTCTGGTCCCTCACCCAAGACCAATTTGCCATGGGAAACCCTACCAGGGGGAAAAAACCCCCAGACAACATAGCCCCTGGGATCCCTGGGACACGCAAACCCCTCCACCACGATAAGGTAGCGATTCACGGAGAGGACTTTAAAAAAATATATGATAAATTTATTGCAGCCAATATTAAGGCCTAATTAAAAAATGTAGTATGGTGATAACTTCTTTGTAGATCATTTAATGATAAAAACTGAAATGAGTGCTGTATCTGTGGTGTTTTTCAGTCATCAAAAAAAACTTTAATTAGGACCTTGATTTGAAGCGCAGTTTTCAGAAAGTGACTTAATTTGATGAAGGCAAAGAGGTTTTTGAAATCCAAAAGACCCTACGTGAAGAATTAATTGTCCTTAAACTGCTGATCTTGAGCCACTCTAATGTGAAACAACAAACAACGAACAAAGTCAGGGACATCTGTAGGTCTGGAAAGGTTTATACAGACCTTTCTAAGGATTTGTGGACTCCTGTAAACACAACCCCTCACAGAAGTTGTAGGTGAAAAGACCAAAAACAGTGACTGGCCAAAAAGAACTCCTTAATGTGAGAAACCCTTTCTCACATTTGACTAAAAACATCTTGATTATCACCAAGGGCTGTGCTGACTCACTGCACTAAACTGAGTCTCCAATATATTGAGAAACATTTCCCAGCACTGTACCTCAGACAAACCTTTACTGAATTACCAGAATTGAGATGATCATATCAGCAGTCTAGAGAAAGGAAACAATGAATCAGATCACTGTTTAATGATTCAGACTGTTGAGCCTCTTCACACACAATCCAATTTACTGTAACATAAATTAACTAGTGAAATCCTCAATTTCTTCAAGCCTTAACGAAATTACTGTACTCACTCTAAAGAGGACAACAATTAATTTGGGGCTCTCACATGGCTATAGCATGTGAAAAACCACATCTTTTAATGTGACTAATGTTAGAAACAAAGAGAATTTTTTTTCCATGGTAAAAAGCAGAAAACCTCATCATAGTTTAGTTGGGATTTACATATTCAGACCAGACTATAATACATGTAAATATTGACATGTTACAGAAACAGAGGTGGACTTTAAAAAAAAATCAAATGAAAATTTCTTAAAATATTACTTTAAAAAGTCCTTCCATTGTACCTCTTGCTAGGAATACTTATGTATTTTGCAATATGTCCCTTTTTGGCAACATTCCTCAAGGTCTGGATTTACCTCCAGATCTCGAGAGCCAGTGTCCTGTAGGTTTTAGATATCATCCTGGGTCAACACACCTGAATCAAATAATTAGTTCATTACCAGGCCCCTGGAGAACTTCAGGACATGTTAAGGAGGTAATTTAGCCATCTGAGTCAGCTGTGTTGGATCAAGGACACATCTAAAGCCTGCAGGACACCGGCATTTGAGGCCTGGAGTGGCAAACCTCTGCACTAAAAAGTCCTTCCATTCTATCTTTTGCTGGGAATATTTATGTATTTTGCAATAAGTCTTTTTGTTTTGTTTTGTTTGTTTGTTTGTTTTTTTTGCAAAATGTATATTTAATTTTAAAACACATTATATTCATCAAATAATCAAACTAATTAAACTCACTGGTTTTAATAAAGCACAGATTGTCCACTCACAACTCTGGTTCTTTTAGTTTTTATTATTGCTTAAGTGTTTATGATAGGACTAATATTCACTCACAAAATAACACTTTCATAATTTTGTCTGCTTCTGAAATACACAAAAAAGGGGTAATACAAAAAACTGCATAAAGACATCACTGACATTTAGCTATGTTAGGAGTTGATACGCGTCCAAAATAAATCACACATAAATGGTCTATTAAACTTCAGGGACAGTTTCAGGTAAGGTCAGAGGTCCTGTGTTGGGGTAACATTTGAATTACTTTATTCTGGTGATATGGTACTATAAGATGTTTAAGACAAGATAGGGCCTAATTATTCAAGATGTTATATGTGAGAAGAAGGATTTTAAATTTCAATCTGTATTTAGCAGAGAACCAGTGAAGAGAAGACAATGGTTATCAGTTGGATCCTATTGAGCTGGAAATTTTACTCTCATGGACCCAACTCACCAAACCTTACCTGCATTCTGTATTTTGTTTTCTCTTATTTTGACAAATATTTTCCTCTTTACATGAGCACAGTCCGTATTAAGGAAATGGGCTCAAATACTTTTTTTTAAATTTTGACCATTCTCCAGAACCGTATTTGTGAAGTCAGAAAGAGAAGGTCCTGCTCACAGTCTCCACTTTACATACTCCCAAGGATGTTCTATCTGGTTAAGGGCAGGACTGTGCAAGTCAGTACGGTTTTTCTACACCAAACTCACTCATCCATGCCTTTGAACCAATCCACAAAGCAACTTTCATAGAGTCATGCTGGAACCGGAAGGGGCCATCCCCAAACTATTCTGTGAAATGTGTAACTTCTCTGTGTTGTGGCAGATTTCTTTTCTCATGTATTAATCACATATTTTAACCATATCACTTTAGTATAGTAAGAGTACTCCTGTAACATATTTGTATGGATGTGGAATGTGATCACAAGTGGGGCACAAGTTTTATTGCACCTTCACAGCAGATTCATTTTCCTCTTGAAGTTGTGAAGGAGGTGACAGTTGTTTGGAGCTTTTCTTAGGCTTTCAGTGTGCCCCAGGGCAGCTGAGGCTACAATGTAGCTTGCCATCACCAGTGTGTGAATGGGCGGATGACTGAATAGTGTAAAGCCCTTTGGGGTCCATAGGGACTAATTCAAGCACTATACAAATACAGCCCATTTACCATTTAACAGTTAAGGATCTGCTAATAATCTATCTGCTGTGGAATGTTCTTTGTTTAAGAGTGTCTGTGTCTGCATATATAAGATGTAAGGGCGGTGGCCAGAATTCAAAAATGGTCCTAGTGTTGCACTGGAATGCTCACTCCACATTGCAATGTGTTTATTCAACCCACTTCAAATCAAGCTCACTGGGTGTGTTGCAGGTTATTGTTAAATTTTCCACAACTTCTGCATGAACCTGTATAAAAAGTCTTGGTATTGTAACAGTCACAATGGTGTGGTGTCCCTTTAAGACACTCAAGTCGAGGGTTGATGGTGTCATCAGTTTGTGCCACTGCTCTCTCTCTCTCTGTGATTCCCTGGACATGTGCTTGCACGCTAGTGCATGAGGAGAGACCTTTCTTTTGTTTTTCTTTTTGTTTGCAACGTATGGGTTGTACGAACACTGCGCATTATGTTTGTTAAGCTGCAGCCGTTCAACCGGGCTTATATGGTTGAAGAAGAGAATGTGCATTAAAGGATACGCTGTGGAATTCCTAGTACCAGTGTGATCGTGTATTCTTCCTACTATCCTGCTAAGGTTTCTACCGCCTCCTCTCAACCACGCAACACAACCCAACGTTACAAAATGGCGCCCGAATATCTTCTCTTGGACCTCAGTATACAGTATCTTCGAGCAGCTGATGATTGATACATTACAAGGTACATCGCGGCAAAGTAGATGTCTGCCATACTTCGCGGAAACAGACCAGGCTGGCCTCGACGCGGACGTCGGGAAGATCACCGATTCACCGGATCACGGAGGTGTGTTTCCACGGCAACGGGTGAAGCCGCCGCAACGCTGTTTTCGGGATATAATATCGTTATCTGCTGAACACCTTTACCGCGACGTTTTTGGATTAACGTGGATTCACGCTACCTGGACACAAGACGGATGCCGCTTCTTCATAGTTTCTGAGGTGCATGTATGCGAGGTGAAGCGCACCGGATTGTTTTTTTCTCTCCCCTTCACCAGCCAAGCTCACGCTGCAGACTTTGCTTCATCCGTACGGTCTCTGCAAGTGGGAACTTTTCCCCGGGACAAACCTCTATGCCGTGTCAGGACTGGACAAGTTTGGAGTCGGCTGGAAAATCACCGAACTGATGTTGTGAGTGTATATATTTGAAAAAAGAAAAAAAAAAACGCTGTCTATATTTCAAACTGATTGACTATTGATTCTCACTGACTTAACTGTTCTTATTGAGATGCTGTTTTATGTGCATTTGACTTGAAAAGGTGTTACTCATACACAGTTACTCATAAGTTTGGATCAGTTTTGCAGCAAAACGCTTTTGATTCAGGGTGTTTACTTCTTCTGCCTCCACGTTTCAAAGTCAGATAATACATTTGCTGCTTAAATTAAGAATTCACATGGTTTGGATATTTTTGTGTGATCGGAACTGAAGTTGATTTTGATAAGTGTGTATTATGGCTACTCATCCTGACTTGACTGACATGTGTGATGATATAGACTTTATGTTACACCCCAACCGAGTTCCTGCTAGACATAGTGCTGCTGACCTTGGGCATAAAGTGCAAAGTCTACAAGCAGAGGTTGATATGCTTCAGCAGTGCCTTCATGAATCTTTGGACCTCCAGAGGAATATTTTGGAGCAGTGGACTCAACAAAAAAGACCAGTCCCAAAAGTACCAGCTGCCCAGATTACTCACCCTTTTCCTCAGGCCTCCTCTACTCCATATGTGCCAGGCCTGCCAACCAGGGAAACAGGGCAATCTATCTCAGCACCTGGCCCCACGCAGCCCGCCAGGGTTCTGTCCCAATCCCAATCAGATTCGCTGGAGCTAATTAATACAACCAGAGTCCTTGCTGCAGCATTGCACCAAGCTAAATTAGAGCCAGTTGTGTTCGCTAATGATGGCAGTCTTCACCCAGAAGAATGGCTACAGTCTGTTAATGCTTATAAAACCTCCTTAGACTTAACAGACGCCCAAATCCTCAGAGAGCTACCACACTTCCTAGCTAAGGAGCCAAGAAAGTGGTTTAATGTGCTCATTCCTCATGTATCTACATGGGCTAAGTTTTGTGAACTTTTCAGAACTGTCTTCTTGCCTGCTGATAACCAGGAGCAGATTTTGAGAGGCATCCTGGACCGTTTCCAGCACCCCGAAGAGCCTCTGCCAACATTTGTTGCCCATATGCTCAGTGAATTTAGGAGACTGAGGAACCCACCATCTGAACAGGAGCAAATTGAGCTCATCTGTAAACACGCAGTGGAGAAGTACAGAGTAGCACTGTATGGAACGCCTGTAAGGTCAGTAATTGATCTAGTGCTTCATGCCCATGAGCTGCATTCTGTTCTTGGCACCAGCCTTTCACAGCCTTCCCGAGCTCAACTGAAAAACAGAGCTGAGGGAGGACCCCGCTGTTTCAAATGCGCCATGCCTGGTGTTACATCTCGTACGTGCCCTAACTGTTCCACTGATTTTCAGGGAGCTCGACACTCTCCCAGGACGGCTCCGGAACTTCCTCAATCGCTGCCTCCTGACCACCATCCAGTAACTCAGCCTGCAGATCCAGATGAAACTGGCATTGTCAGGGAGACGAGACCACCTGGCAGGAGGCAGGGAAACTTCAGGGGGGGGAGAGTGTTTCACAGGGGCAACCCTCCCCCCAGCCAATAACTCAGCCCTCATTGCCTATGCCAGATCCAAGTGTGCCACCTGTGCTCAATCATGTTGAGGATGGAACTTCGCAGTCATCGTGGAACACCCCTCTCAGAATTAAAGTGAACTTTAATGGGGCAGCTCTGGATGCCACACTAGATACAGGGGCATCTCTTTCAGCAGTAAATGCAGACCTGTTACCTGAGAAAAACCAAAATCAGTCATTGAAGAATCCGTGGGATTCTCCACCCATAAGACTGGCCAATGGCACTAACTGCAGTCCATTGGGAATAACCTGGTTAACCATTGGATTTATGGGTAAGCGAGTCTATCAGCGGTTCGTGATAGTGCAGGACCTGTCATCCCCCTTTGTTCTTGGGATGGACTTTATGACTCGCACTTCACTAACATTACATGTTCCAACAAGAACTGTGATTATGGATGATAACCCCCCATGTCTTTATGAACTCTTTGAAAATGGCTTTGTGGAAGCTGATCTCAAGTGTGGAACAATGACTCTGCAGGGCACCCCGCAGCTCTCCCTCCAGGATAAGGCTGGAGAAGCTAACTTGGATTCTGAGGGGAAGGAAAACCTGTTAGAGTTGTTAAGTAGTTTTGGTGACCTGTTTGATGGCCACCTTGGTCGCACTTCTCTGACAGAGCATGTCATTGTAACTGGAGATGCAAAGCCTGTTAACTTGCCACCATACCGCACCTCACCAGCTAAAAAGCAAATCATAGAAGAGCAAGTGAAAAAAATGTTACAGGATAACATCATCGAACCTGCATCGGGACCATGGGCAGCCCCGGTGGTCATTGTGAACAAACCCCCCCGCGAACCGCGGTTCTGTGTTGACTTCCGTGGTCTAAATCAGCTGACCGTGAAGGATTCTTACCCACTCCCGCGAGTGGATGAATCACTGGACTTTCTGTCGAGAGGGAAGTTTCTCACAACACTAGACCTTGCTAGAGGTTACTGGCAGGTCCCCATTGCTGAAGAAGCTAAACCAAAGACTGCTTTTATCACACACTGTGGCCTGTTTCAGTTCAGAGTCCTTCCTTTCGGCCTGTGTAACGCCCCTGCGACTTTTCAGCGGCTTATGAACAATGTTCTAGCTGGCCTGATTTATAAGTCCTGCGCGGTGTATCTAGATGACATTGTTGTCGCATCACCGACCTTTGAGCAACACCTGCTTGACTTAAAAGAGGTACTTGGTAGGCTTCAGTCCGCTGGCCTCTCTTTAAAGCTGAGCAAATGCCAATTCTGCCTTTCCGAACTCACCTTCCTTGGTTATCGTGTTACGCCGGCTGGCATTCATCCTGACCCTGACAAGGTGAGAGCCGTGACTGAGTTCAAAGTGCCGACCACAACAAAGCAGGTGCGACAGTTCCTTGGCCTAACTGGCTACTATCGCCGCTTTGTACAGGACTATGCCCGCCATGCAGAGCCACTCTTTGCCCTCACTAAAAAGGATGTGCAGTTTCACTGGGATGACAAGTGCCAGGCAGCTGTGGACTTTCTGAAACATTCTATAACCTCAGCACCAGTCCTCAGGTTCCCAGATTTTTCGCGTCCATTCTTCATTCACACTGATGCATGCGATGCTGGTCTTGGAGCAGCATTAATGCAGAAAGATGAGGATGGCAAAGACGTTGCTGTAGCATTTGCTAGCCGTGCTATGCACAAATCGGAAAAGCCCTACTCGACTCCAGAGAAGGAGTGTCTGGCCGTGATCTGGGCCTTGGAACATTTCCGACCCTATGTCGAAGGCTTGCACGTAACCATTTACACTGACCACAGCAGCCTCAAGTGGTTGATGTCTCGACCAAATCCCTCTGGCAGGCTTGCTCGGTGGTCTCTTCGCCTTCAAGACTTTGACTTCAGCATTATCCACAAACCTGGAGAACGTAATAAGGTGCCCGATGCCCTTTCACGTAATCCTCTACCAGATGTGGATGCCCCTATTGATCTTCTCCCTCCCTATGCCATGATTGGGAGCATGGACCTTCGTGCTCTGCCTTCTGTAATTGTTTCGGACCGCCCGCAGGTTCGTCAATTGCAGCTTGAAGACCCAGTCACAGGCTCACTGCTCAATCAGCTGGAGAGTGACCAACAGACTGGGGAGGATAATCGAGATCTGGAAAGTACGTTGTCCATGATGGTCTCCTCTACTTCCTCGACCCAAAATCGAAATGTGGTCTCCACCCGCTCAAGCAGCTTAAACTGTTTGCTCCTACTGCACTCCGTGGTTATCTGCTCAAGTATTACCACGATCACCCTACAGCCGGACATCTGGGCATTGCAAAAACGCTGGCACGCTTGCGTCTCAGATTCTTCTGGCCACACATGAACTCTGACGTGAAAAAGTATGTGGTCTCATGTTGTTCATGTCAAGCCACTAAGCCAAGCCAAAGGAAAACAGCAGGCCTTATGGTCCCTATCCAGCCACAAAGACCATGGGAGTACGCTGGGGTGGACTATGTTGGCCCACTGCCCCGCACACAAAGAGGGAATGCTTATATCCTTGTTTTTGTGGACTATTTCTCAAAATGGATCGAGGTGAGTGCTGTGAGAGAAGCCACTGCTCAAGTTGCTGGGAACAAGTTCATTACTGACATTTTTGCCCGACATGGTGCCCCCTCCTACCTTATTTCTGATAGGGGAACGCCTTTCGTCAGTGAACTCTTTGAGCATGTTTTGTTGACTCTTGGGACTGAACACAGACTAACGACCGCATACCATCCTCAAACGAATGCAACTGAGCGTGTCAATCGCACTTTGAAAACAGCTATTCGAGCATATGTTGGGGATAAGCACACTTCCTGGGACAAATATCTTCCCCAGATCTGTTTTGCACTGCGCACTGCGCCTCACGAGAGCACAGGCCTGAGCCCGACCATGATGCTGTATGGGCGAGAGTTGGACACGCCCTTGGACCTTGTCACTCAACCCTCCTGGGAAGGACTGAGCGACCCTGAAACGTCTTACTCAGATGACCTGAGAGCTTCACTTCGGGATGCTCATGAACATGCTCGCTTGGTGCTCGAAGAGAGTCATAAAAGGCAAAAGCACTACTATGATCTGAGACGTCGCACAGTCTCTCATGAAGTTGGAGACCTCGTCAGAGTAAAGTCGCACCCAAAATCAGATGCATCGTCCAACTTTTCTGCAAAGTTGGCCCCCCTTTACACTGGTCCCTACCGCATCTCCAAGAGGATGTCTGATGTGAATTACTGTCTCACCACAGTGGACACTGGGGAGAAAGTTGGAGTTTTTCATGTTGCAAACCTGCAAGCATTCTACACCTGGGCCTCAGCTTTATCTGGCAAGCAAAACTAAAGGCTGCAGCAGCTTTGGATCTTAGTGTCCCGGACAGCAGCTTGCCTCCTGCTCTTTCAACCCCAGGCTGCATTGACTGTGACGCTGTTGACACAACTCCCACGGTCTTTAGCAACGCCCCTGCTGAGACTGACTTTGACTGTACTGACACTGTCCCGCTTTTCGTGGACCAGAACTCTTTCCAAGAGACTGCTGACAATGCTCTGGAGACAGAGGTTAACGGTTCACCTCCTGCTGACAATGGGTGTGCTGTTAGAGGTTCTTATGACCTCAGACCAAGACGAGTTCCTAGAGTCACCACTGACTGGTCAGTCAATAGGTGGACCAACCCTTTTCATACTGACAGATTTGACCTAAAGTGACCTTATTTGCTTTTTGATGTGTTTTATGTGGTCTACTGTTGTGACAGGACCGTTGTTTGAGTTTTCTGCAATACATGTTGATAATGTTTTCATGTTTTGGTACGATGTTCATGCTTACTGTTACAGTTTTTGGGGGTAAAGGAGAAACGCAATGTAAGAAAAAGAGGGAATTTCATTCTGTAATTGTCCTGGCTGTCCTGAGTTTATTTTCTTTCTTAAACATTTATTTAAATGGGCATTCACCATGTGGGACACTGTCATGTATGCCAGTTTGTCGATATTGCACTGTACATTTCCCTGTTTTGGTTTCATCTTCTTATCCTGCTGACCATGTATGGAGGCTGGTTAAGTTTGGACTGTGCCTTTGCTGTGTTCGGCTGGGGACAGCCTTTGTTTAACCCGGGGGGAATATGTAACAGTCACAATGGTGTGGTGTCCCTTTAAGACACTCAAGTCGAGGGTTGATGGTGTCATCAGTTTGTGCCACTGCTCTCTCTCTCTCTGTGATTCCCTGGACATGTGCTTGCACGCTAGTGCATGAGGAGAGACCTTTCTTTTGTTTTTCTTTTTGTTTGCAATGTATGGGTTGTACGAACACTGCGCATTATGTTTGTTAAGCTGCAGCCGTTCAACCGGGCTTATATGGTTGAAGAAGAGAATGTGCATTAAAGGATACGCTGTGGAATTCCTAGTACCAGTGTGATCGTGTATTCTTCCTACTATCCTGCTAAGGTTTCTACCGCCTCCTCTCAACCACGCAACACAACCCAACGTTACAGTATGGTGAAGTATTAAGAGTTCTTTGAAATGAAAACCCCTCACCATAATCCACTCTTAAGCACTCGTCCATCAGATTGCCATATCCATGACTCACAATCAACTTTTCAATTAAAAACTATGTTCATTAATAACTTAGTCACCATTGCACTTTGGCTGAATTCTTTTCCCCCCATTGGCAGAAATCCTAAACTCATAAAGAACATAAAAGTATGCCTACTTTCAGTGCCAACATAAACACAGAATATAAAAGCCAACCTGTCACCTTGACAGGCATTCATTAAGTAAATAATAGACATTCACAAAACAAGCACGCTTGTTTTCCTTTCTTTTTTTCTTTTTCTTTACTTGTTTGATTGTATAATGCTAGAGACACACGTATGTCAACCATGTGACAATATCTACTGGAATCTCTACAGATAAGACTTTTGTAAGTTGCCTTGCAAAATGGATAGTTTCTTTTTTTGAAGTAAGTGTTGAAGTTAGACAAAAACACCATCAGTTGGATCTAAATGTCACGTCTTTTGTGTCTGTTGTAAACATAGTTACTGATCCATTAATACACATTAACCCAATTTAGAAACTGACAGTTTGCACACAAAGAAGAATGTTTTCATATCTGATTTTCTTTGGACTATCTGAATATGTAACTGCCTCAGACCTTGCATGCACATACAGGATGAAGGCTTGACTGTCTAAAAGAATTCCAAACCCCGTTGAAACATCCCATGAGAGAGACTACACCAAAGTTTACAAATGCCTGTAGACACAAATTGAAAGTTTGAAATTTGGATTAATTCAATTTTAAATGAAATTCAGTTCAGTTTTATTTATACAGTGCCAAATCATAAAAAACAACAATGACTACAACTGCCTCAAATCACTTTATACTGTTAGGTAAAGACTCAACAGTAATACAGAGGAAACCCCAAGGGTCATATGGCCCCTATTAGCAAGCGCTTTGGAAACAGTGAGAAGGAAAAACTCCAATTTAACAGGAAGAAACCTTCATTAAACTAGCCTAATCGAGGTGCACCCAAAGGACATATTGTGGAAGAGAGGCAAACATTTGTAATAACTTAGTATAACTAATGTGTGTGTATATATATATTTATATATATGTAAAGCCAGTCCATTGATAAATGAAATTAACATTCTTTTAACTAATTTTTTATTTCTCACTAATTAGAATAGAATGGTGTATTCTCTGTAGCAGAGCGGCCTTTGCTCTTGTTACTGGACCTTGGGGAGTGTAGAAATGTTTTGCTTATTTTAGAGTTTAGATATGTAGGAATGTTTAGTTTGTTTTAGAGTTTAGAAATGTGTTAAGATAGAATGTAGAATTATGGTAGATTCACTGACACTGCCCTGGATATAAATAAAGGCCTGACTGTGTCATGAACTTAGGAGTAGATCTTAGGAGATCCCCCCCCCAGTTTGAACTGTGAAGCTAAGACAGAAAGGATTTAATGTTAAGTGGAAATTCCTCAGGGCATACCTAGGTGGGGGTCTCAACATTTGTAACTTGATAACTGTGGTCTGGAAGGGAGATGGTTTTTATGGCCCCTAGGAAGAGACACACACCCACAGTGTTTTAACTGTTACACTCACACATCCACATGCACACTCACTCACGTGCACTCACACATACACATGGGTACGCGCACACACAGGCACTCACGTGCTGGTGTACATAGACACAGACACAGAGTTTGCAGCACACTGTGGGGGTTTTATGATGGGGTCGCTCCTATAAAGCTGCCTGGAACTAACAAAGGGGTGAAGATTGTTACAGAGGTACACCAGCCTCGTCTTCCCTTCTAGAAGTGCATGCTTAAATGAAGATGAATAAAGATGAATAAAGTTTTTGTAAAAATGACTACTGGGTCCGGTGCCATCTCTGGAGGCCCGAGGAATAAAAAAGAACCGGGGTAAAACTGATTTCGCAACAGGAGACATTGTTTTTCCAGAAAGACCTTTAAGATATCAAGACAAAGGTTAAGTTCAAACTGTCAATGTCAAAAAGAAACATAGCTGGAACATTTGCTGTACCCAGAAGTGAAAGCATCAGTAATTATGGTACAAATGCCAACACTGGATTTTTCCTGGTCTTTCCTGTTTTGTTTTGTTTCTCTTTTATTCATATGCATGATCTCACAAAGACTCTTCTGACACCTGCCCCTTAACTAAAACTGAAACAATTATCTTCCAGTAAATTTGATTCATGCTTGTCCATGTTAGAACTTACTGCTCTCAGAAATTTTAACTGTCAGCAGATCGAAACATCTGTGCAACTTCCTTGTGGGAAAGGAACGCACACAGGTGAATTGTGCAAGAACATTTGTTTGCATGTGGTGAAATTGTAGATTGCAAATGTACTCATGGACATCAACCCTATTATATTATCTTCTAGGTTGCCTGGAGGACTCTGTTGGTGTCCTGTTGTGTGATGGAAATACTAGATAATACTTATAATGTCTTTTAAATCGAATTTACACTGGAATACAAGATTAACATGTCAGGTTTAAACGGGAGATGAAGAAATACATTAACTAGTACACTAAGTATATTTAAGTACTGCATAATTTAAAGTAGCATGTAATTTCATGGACATTCTGTGAAAACAACAATTTCCCCATCTGGCATAGTAACACATGGGAATTACACCTTTAGTTATAGGCCATTCATAAAATGTTACCAAACATGAATATCCCTTGGACCCGAGCAGGCACCCTCTATACTCACAGACTGTCAAAGTACAACACTGGGTTAACAGAGCTGCAAACCAAACACGATATATTCTTGGTCAATCAAACATAGCTGAACAGCACTTGCACCTGTGCTGTAATTTTGCACTGCTGGCAGCTGACTCTGGACTCATCTGCATCCTAATTCTCCTTGACCTTACAGCAGCTTTTGACACTATCTCCCACTGCATCTTTCTTCACAAATTAGCATCTATTGGCATCAATGGTACAGTACTTGCCTGGTTTACCTGTTATCTTTCTGGCTGCTCACTGATTGTTCAATTACTCCCTCACAGATCAGTATCTATTCCAGTTAATTCTGGTGTACACCAAGGCTCTCTCCTGGGTTCTTTACTTTTTATCATCTATCTCCTACCCCTGGGTTATATTTTCAGGAAGCCTAACATCCAGTTTCACTGCTACGCAGATGACACCCAGCTCTACCTATCCTCCAAACCTACAGCTACTCTCCCACCCACATCAATTTCTGACTGTTTAAGTGAAATCAACGTCTGGTTCACTCACAACTTTCTTAAACTTATTGGCAATAAAACAGAATTCATTTTAATAGGCACCAGATCAAAACTGACTAAAGTCCCAACCAGAAGTCTTTCATTATCCATCGAATACTCTGTTGTGACACCCTCCCCTCAGGTTAAGAGTCTTGGTGTCATCCTCGATAGCACTCTGGCCTTCACAGCACATATAAATAATATCACTCAGTCTTCCTACTTTCATCTCCGTAATATTAACATATATAAGATGTAAGGGCAGTGGCCAAAACTCAGAGATGGTCCTAGTGTTTCACTGCGATGCTCTGCCCACATTGCAATGTGTTTATTAAACCCACTTCAAAATCAAGCTCACTGGGTGTGTTGCAGGTTATTGATAAATTTTCCACAACTTCTGCATGAACCTGTATAAAACGTCTTGGTATGGTGAAGTATTAAGAGTTCTTTGAAATGAAAACCCCTCACCATAATCCACTCTTAAGCACTCGTCCATCAGATTGCCATATCAATGACTCACAATCAACTTTTCAATCAAAAACTATGTTCATTAATAACTTAGTCACCATTGCACTTTGGCTGAATTCTTTTCCCCCCATTGGCAGAAATCCTAAACTCATCCAGAACATAAAAGTTTGCCTACTTTCAGTGCCAACATAAACACAGAATATAAAAGCCAACCTGTCACCTTGACAGGCATTCATTAAGTAAATAATAGACATTCACAAAACAAGCACGCTTGTTTTCCTTTCTTTTTTTCTTTTTCTTTACTTGTTTGATTGTATAATGCTAGAGACACACGTATGTCAACCATGTGACAATATCTACTGGAATCTCTACAGATAAGACTTTTGTAAGTTGCCTTGCAAAATGGATAGTTTCTTTTTTTGAAGTAAGTGTTGAAGTTAGACAAAAACACCATCAGTTGGATCTAAATGTCACGTCTTTTGTGTCTGTTGTAAACATAGTTACTGATCCATTAATACACATTAACCCAATTTAGAAACTGACAGTTTGCACACAAAGAAGAATGTTTTCATATCTGATTTTCTTTGGACTATCTGAATATGTAACTGCCTCAGACCTTGCATGCACATACAGGATGAAGGCTTGACTGTCTAAAAGAATTCCAAACCCCGTTGAAACATCCCATGAGAGAGACTACACCAAAGTTTACAAATGCCTGTAGACACAAATTGAAAGTTTGAAATTTGGATTAATTCAATTTTAAATGAAATTCAGTTCAGTTTTATTTATACAGTGCCAAATCATAAAAAACAACAATGACTACAACTGCCTCAAATCACTTTATACTGTTAGGTAAAGACTCAACAGTAATACAGAGGAAACCCCAAGGGTCATATGGCCCCTATTAGCAAGCGCTTTGGAAACAGTGAGAAGGAAAAACTCCAATTTAACAGGAAGAAACCTTCATTAAACTAGCCTAATCGAGGTGCACCCAAAGGACATATTGTGGAAGAGAGGCAAACATTTGTAATAACTTAGTATAACTAATGTGTGTGTATATATATATTTATATATATGTAAAGCCAGTCCATTGATAAATGAAATTAACATTCTTTTAACTAATTTTTTATTTCTCACTAATTAGAATAGAATGGTGTATTCTCTGTAGCAGAGCGGCCTTTGCTCTTGTTACTGGACCTTGGGGAGTGTAGAAATGTTTTGCTTATTTTAGAGTTTAGATATGTAGGAATGTTTAGTTTGTTTTAGAGTTTAGAAATGTGTTAAGATAGAATGTAGAATTATGGTAGATTCACTGACACTGCCCTGGATATAAATAAAGGCCTGACTGTGTCATGAACTTAGGAGTAGATCTTAGGAGATCCCCCCCCCAGTTTGAACTGTGAAGCTAAGACAGAAAGGATTTAATGTTAAGTGGAAATTCCTCAGGGCATACCTAGGTGGGGGTCTCAACATTTGTAACTTGATAACTGTGGTCTGGAAGGGAGATGGTTTTTATGGCCCCTAGGAAGAGACACACACCCACAGTGTTTTAACTGTTACACTCACACATCCACATGCACACTCACTCACGTGCACTCACACATACACATGGGTACGCGCACACACAGGCACTCACGTGCTGGTGTACATAGACACAGACACAGAGTTTGCAGCACACTGTGGGGGTTTTATGATGGGGTCGCTCCTATAAAGCTGCCTGGAACTAACAAAGGGGTGAAGATTGTTACAGAGGTACACCAGCCTCGTCTTCCCTTCTAGAAGTGCATGCTTAAATGAAGATGAATAAAGATGAATAAAGTTTTTGTAAAAATGACTACTGGGTCCGGTGCCATCTCTGGAGGCCCGAGGAATAAAAAAGAACCGGGGTAAAACTGATTTCGCAACAGGAGACATTGTTTTTCCAGAAAGACCTTTAAGATATCAAGACAAAGGTTAAGTTCAAACTGTCAATGTCAAAAAGAAACATAGCTGGAACATTTGCTGTACCCAGAAGTGAAAGCATCAGTAATTATGGTACAAATGCCAACACTGGATTTTTCCTGGTCTTTCCTGTTTTGTTTTGTTTCTCTTTTATTCATATGCATGATCTCACAAAGACTCTTCTGACACCTGCCCCTTAACTAAAACTGAAACAATTATCTTCCAGTAAATTTGATTCATGCTTGTCCATGTTAGAACTTACTGCTCTCAGAAATTTTAACTGTCAGCAGATCGAAACATCTGTGCAACTTCCTTGTGGGAAAGGAACGCACACAGGTGAATTGTGCAAGAACATTTGTTTGCATGTGGTGAAATTGTAGATTGCAAATGTACTCATGGACATCAACCCTATTATATTATCTTCTAGGTTGCCTGGAGGACTCTGTTGGTGTCCTGTTGTGTGATGGAAATACTAGATAATACTTATAATGTCTTTTAAATCGAATTTACACTGGAATACAAGATTAACATGTCAGGTTTAAACGGGAGATGAAGAAATACATTAACTAGTACACTAAGTATATTTAAGTACTGCATAATTTAAAGTAGCATGTAATTTCATGGACATTCTGTGAAAACAACAATTTCCCCATCTGGCATAGTAACACATGGGAATTACACCTTTAGTTATAGGCCATTCATAAAATGTTACCAAACATGAATATCCCTTGGACCCGAGCAGGCACCCTCTATACTCACAGACTGTCAAAGTACAACACTGAGTTAACAGAGCTGCAAACCAAACACGATATATTCTTGGTCAATCAAACATAGCTGAACAGCACTTGCACCTGTGCTGTAATTTTGCACTGCTGGCAGCTGACTCTGGACTCATCTGCATCCTAATTCTCCTTGACCTTACAGCAGCTTTTGACACTATCTCCCACTGCATCTTTCTTCACAAATTAGCATCTATTGGCATCAATGGTACAGTACTTGCCTGGTTTACCTGTTATCTTTCTGGCTGCTCACTGATTGTTCAATTACTCCCTCACAGATCAGTATCTATTCCAGTTAATTCTGGTGTACACCAAGGCTCTCTCCTGGGTTCTTTACTTTTTATCATCTATCTCCTACCCCTGGGTTATATTTTCAGGAAGCCTAACATCCAGTTTCACTGCTACGCAGATGACACCCAGCTCTACCTATCCTCCAAACCTACAGCTACTCTCCCACCCACATCAATTTCTGACTGTTTAAGTGAAATCAACGTCTGGTTCACTCACAACTTTCTTAAACTTATTGGCAATAAAACAGAATTCATTTTAATAGGCACCAGATCAAAACTGACTAAAGTCCCAACCAGAAGTCTTTCATTATCCATCGAATACTCTGTTGTGACACCCTCCCCTCAGGTTAAGAGTCTTGGTGTCATCCTCGATAGCACTCTGGCCTTCACAGCACATATAAATAATATCACTCAGTCTTCCTACTTTCATCTCCGTAATATTAACATATATAAGATGTAAGGGCAGTGGCCAAAACTCAGAGATGGTCCTAGTGTTTCACTGCGATGCTCTGCCCACATTGCAATGTGTTTATTAAACCCACTTCAAAATCAAGCTCACTGGGTGTGTTGCAGGTTATTGTTAAATTTTCCACAACTTCTGCATGAACCTGTATAAAACGTCTTGGTATGGTGAAGTATTAAGAGTTCTTTGAAATGAAAACCCCTCACCATAATCCACTCTTAAGCACTCGTCCATCAGATTGCCATATCAATGACTCACAATCAACTTTTCAATCAAAAACTATGTTCATTAATAACTTAGTCACCATTGCACTTTGGCTGAATTCTTTTCCCCCCATTGGCAGAAATCCTAAACTCATCCAGAACATAAAAGTTTGCCTACTTTCAGTGCCAACATAAACACAGAATATAAAAGCCAACCTGTCACCTTGACAGGCATTCATTAAGTAAATAATAGACATTCACAAAACAAGCACGCTTGTTTTCCTTTCTTTTTTTCTTTTTCTTTACTTGTTTGATTGTATAATACTAGAGACACACGTATGTCAACCAGGTGACAATATCTACTGGAATCTCTACAGATAAGACTTTTGTAAGTTGCCTTGCAAAATGGATAGTTTCTTTTTTTGAAGTAAGTGTTGAAGTTAGACAAAAACACAACCAATTGGATCTAAATGTCACGTCTTTTGTGTCTGTTGTAAACATAGTTACTGATCCATTAATACACATTAACCCAATTTAGAAACTGACAGTTTGCACACAAAGAAGAATGTTTTCATATCTGATTTTCTTTGGACTATCTGAATATGTAACTGCCTCAGACCTTGCATGCACATACAGGATGAAGGCTTGACTGTCTAAAAGAATTCCAAACCCCGTTGAAACATCCCATGAGAGAGACTACACCAAAGTTTACAAATGCCTGTAGACACAAATTGAAAGTTTGAAATTTGGCAAACATTTGTAATAACTTAGTATAACTAATGTACACACACATATATATATATATGTATATATATATATAGAGAGAGAGAGAGAGACACACACACACTATATATTTTTGTACATATATATATATATATATATATATATAGATAGATAGATAGATAGCACAGAGGCACTAATCATGGCAGCACAAGAACAAGCTCTGAGTACACGATCTATAGAGGCTGGGGTCTATCACACCAGGCAAGACCCCAGGTGCAGGCTGTGTAAAGATGCCCCTGAGACAATCCAGCACATAACAGCAGGGTGCAAGATGCTAGCAGGCAGGGCATACATGGAGCGCCATAACCAAGTGGCCGGCACAGTATACAGAAACATCTGTGCCGAGTATGGCCTGGAAGCTCCCAGGTCAAAATGGGAGACGCCCCCAAGGGTGGTGGAGAATGACTGGGCTAAGATCCTGTGGGACTTCCAGATACAGACAGACAAAATGGTGGTGGCTAGCCAACCGGACATAGTGGTGGCAGATAAACAGAAGAAGACGGCCGTAGTGATCGATGTAGCGGTTCCGAATGACAGCAACATCAGGAAGAAGGAACACGAGAAGCTCGAGAAATACCAAGCGCTCAGAGAAGAGCTTGAGAGGATGTGGAGGGTGAAGGTGACGGTGGTCACAGTGGTAATCGGAGCACTAGGTGCAGTGACTCCCAAGCTATGTGAGTGGCTCCAGCAGATCCCGGGAACAATATCGGAGATCTCTCTCCAGAAGAGCCCAGTCCTAGGAACAGCTTAGACACTGCGCAGGACCCTCAAGCTCCCAGGCCTCTGGTAGAGGACCCAAGCTTGAAGGATAAAACCGCCCACAGGGGCGTGCTGGGTGTTTCTTTTATTATTATTATTGTATATATATATATATGTATGACAGGGGATTTCAAAAAATCACCCTGCAGTTCTTCAGCTGAGACACCTGAGTTAGAAAACACAAACAGTGCAGTTGTCTTTACTCGCGAGGACGGTCACAGAGCGCTCGTACCAGGAGACACTCACGGACTCGCGCTTTGTCACCATCTGCATCCTTTATTTATACAAGCTTACGTGTGTACAAAGTCACTCAGAGCTGCGGGTTTTTCAATTTTCTACATCTGTATGTTCTCATAAAACAGGAAGCGGTTAGTAGCTGAATAAGTTCATCATCACAAGAGTTATTAGGTGAAAAGTCACGTAGACATGTGGTTTGCTTAGTGATCCAAAAAAGAGCACATTTCATGTAGCTGATCACATCATGTACAATTTTCTTTTAACAATATATATATATATATATATATACCAATATTTTTCAATACACATGTCCATATTTATGTTTCCAGATTGTTTGTATAGTGCACTTTCTATACTGTACTCTTTGTACAGTTTTTATTTTTGCTTTGTTTACTCAGATCCAAGGCAGGCTAAACCTCTGTGTTACAACCTTCAGAAATTCCTGCTGTATCGATACAAAAGACACATTCACAATATATGGGTACGCAAGTCTGTTTTATTTCAAAGTGTTTCAAACTTTACAGCGTTTGCAGACCTAGTGTCCATCATCCCTGCATTTGGCACAGGTGAATTTGTGACATGTTGCACAGGTAAACAGGCCACTTCTAAGCACTGAAGTGGAGAATACCTCTCGCTGTGCAGTGTCTTTTGCAAGTTGAGGAAGTTCAAGCCGGACTTTATTCACCGTGCCCAGTAATGTTGTTTTGCTCTGCAGCAGTCTGTGCGACAGTGACAGTGAAGTAAAGAAATTGTCCGTTGTGATGTTTCTCCCATCATCCAAAAACGGCTCCATCAATTTCATGACCACGCTCTCTGCCAGCCTCTCTCCCTTCGGACAACTGGGGTCCTTTCCCAAGTGAGGAGATGCGTTGCAGACATATTTGGTCTCCAAATCCGTGGCCATCCAAAACTTGCTTCCAAATCTCTCTGGCTTGGTTGCGATATACTGTGTGAATGGACAACGAACCTTGGTAGGGAACGTTTATCTATGGTCATGTGTTCTCCTGGAGTAAAACTCTTAGCACAGTTCTTGTTGAAGCATGCCCAGATGTCGGAGATCGCCGCAAATTTGTCTGTTTTCACCCGTTCTGCCCACGTCCTTGTCATCAAATCGAAGGTGTGGCATAATTGAAATGAATCTATCTCGGGGCATTGTCTCTTTGATTACTGGCACCAGAAATCCTACTGACCAGCAATCCACAATGGCACCGACGGGACACATGATTGCTCTAACAAACAGAATTGAAATGAATGCCATCAGTTCAACAATTGACAAATTCCAGTCCCGCTCTGTTCTGTGGGCTTGATGGACCGTACACTCCCTGATGGTCTGCAGCATTCCCAGGTCTAACAGGCAAAGGAAGCTTTGGAGCACACTTGTAATTTTACGATGTCGGAAGATAAACAAATAGAGAATGGTAAATTTACATGAACCTCACTCTAAAAGGCTTGATATAAATATCATATCTACTATGGCAGTGACAAACCTTAGCAGACTCTGTGGGTCCAGCTTGCGCAGTGAAGCACAAGTTATTTGCTACTGCACTGGGCATTCCAATGTCCTCCTCTACCCACACAGTGCCGCCTTTTGCCATATGGCTCTGGCTGGGCTTTCCAGTATAACGGTGCCTCTTCCGTGGAGGCATGTAGGTTTCTTGTTCCATCTGATTTTCCTATTCTTCTGAGGAGGTATCAGTGGCCTGCTGGACAAATGAAACCTCTCCTCCATCAGAATCTGCTTCGTCCATTTCCTGAAGCAAGGCCAAAGCCTGTTGCGCGGAGAGGTTCTTCCTGCGTGGCAGTGATACGGAGGCCATCCTGATGTGTGTTCTCAGAAATGCGAACAAGAAATGATTCTCCCACCTGGGTCGGTCTGCTTTTATGCACAGCACTGTGCTGTAGTCAAGCAATGCCACTTCCTCACATACACAGTGACAATGGAACAATGGAAGATCTGTACTGAGAGTCAAGGAAGGTGTTAATGTGTGTCTTTCATATTTGCAGGTCAGTCAGTGTGTGGGATATTTTGTATAGATACGGCAGGCATTTCTGAAAGCTGTAACACAGAGGTTTGGCCTGACTTGGATCTGAGCAACTGTGAGTGAGCAAATGCAAATGTGCCAGGCCTCAAGGATAATGGGTGGTTTGCACAACAAAAGCTGGACGAGAAACCAGCTGATGACCTGTGAAAATCTCAGCAGGGGTGATTAACACCTCGAGACTTGCACCAGAGAATAAAAAAAGCCAGTAATTCTAGTAAGTGTTGGGTTGAGGGAAATTATGCAAATTTGTGCAGGTTTAGTAAATCTAATGTTAAACCTGATTACATAATAAAATAGTCCATTTAAAAAACGTGGCGCTTTTCCTCGACATTTTGCGTCAAATAAGACAAGGCACTATGTGTGTATGTGTGTGCACGTGTAAGTGCACACACATACTCCTCTTCTGCTTTTCTATCATTTTCTATCATCACTACAGAATACTGGAACTCAAAATGGTCTACCATATATAATCTCAAAGGGTGTCAGACCGTTCTCTGTTGGAGTAATTCTCATGTACATCTTAACTAATTCTACAGTTTTCCCATGTCCTGCCTGTCTCTTCCATTGATTTCCTAAGTCTTAGCTTTACTGTCCCATTAGTTCTTTCTACGAACCCTGCACTTTGTGGGTGATATGAACAGTGATGTTTTAGTGTTATCCCTAGATACTGTGGCATTAACCCAATCACTTCATTTACAAAGTGTGGGCCATTATCACTATAAATAGTCTCTGGAATCCCATGTTCCATGATGATAATCTTACATATTGCTTTGGCAACCGAAATACCATCTGCTTTCCTAGTTGGGATGATTTCTAGATACTTTGAAAAAGGGCACACTATCGCTAGACAGTACTTATAGTTATTACAGTTGGACAGCTCTATAAAGTCCATGTGAATAACTTAAAATGTGTGACTGGGTCTGGGGAATTTCCCTCTTGTAAGTCGTCAAAGGAGTTTGCAAAGAAAAGCGTCTGGACTTCTTTAAGTTGCTTGAAGACGTTTCACCTCTCATCCGAGAAGCTTCTTCAGTTCTAAGGTCAATTCACATGACAAGGTGGGGCCAGGTTTCACAATGGGCTCACCCGAAACCCTGGCTGATTAGGTCCCACACCCGCTTTCACACCTGGGCGCATGTGATTAGAGGATCACCAGGGGGTCCTTTGTCCCTCCTTGGGGGGATACTCCCACTGGGTTTAAATCTGGGACTCTCGGCCATTTGACCTTAGAACTGAAGAAACTTCTCGGATGAGAGGTGAAGCGTCTTCAAGCAACTTAAAGAAGTCCAAACGCTTTTCTTTGCAAACTCCTTTGACTACGATGACCTGGATGACTGAGAACCTTCACAGACCTCTTGTAAGTCTCAAATTACCCTGAGAATTGTTCTTGCAACATATCATACAAGACCTGCAGAATCTTTTTGAAAAAGCACTCAATCCTAGAATATGAAAATGTTGCTCTACCGCTGCCATCATCCCCCCAGTTGAGACATGGCACGGCTCATGGTTTAAAATCGCAGCAGTACTATATAAATTCTTAGCCAGTATTGGTTTATTACATAAATAATAAATAATAAACAACATCTTGGAGGCTCGCTCCTTTTGTGAGTGTTAAGGTTCAAAAGTTGGAGAAAAGGAGTACGGAGGGCTCACAAGCAAATAACAACTCTGGTCCGGAAGATGTGATCAAAGCAAAGATTTATTGATTACACGCGTGGAGTCCGAAGCTGGGCAAAGTCAGCAATCGAACTGAACCCACAATGATTAAACAAAGGTTTTATATGGGTACAATAACAAAGCCCCCCTCTTTTGCAAAAATGGACAAAGTACAGCTTACATCACTTAAACCACAAAATGTTCCTGCTAACTTTAACATAGTTTTACAGAACATCACGTCTCATCTCCATCCCGGTGTCGCCCCACGTACGCTTCCTTATCTTCCCGTAGATCAGGTATACTTCCTGTAAGCATCTGACAATCTGCCGGCACAATTTGCAATTGCAGCAAAAACACATCTTGACTTCTTACCTACCAAAATAGATCTGTTATGGTGTGTGTGTGTGTATGTGAGAGTGTGTGTATGTGTGGGTGCCTGCTGTGTAGGCTATGTATGTGTCATGACCCCCGTCTGCACCTTTGCTAACCTCACACTGCTCGTCTTAGCCAGACATCAGGCCTGTGCACCTACACAGCTGAACTCTGTGTAATTTCTAGGGTAAATGTCACACTCGAACCATGAAGGAAACTTACTCAAACTGAACTGAAACTTAAAACTTACTCAACAGATATAAGGTATAAATGATAAAAACTTAAATCTTAACTTTAAAGAATATAAGTAATAAAAGATAAAAAATCACTCCAGGCGTATGTAAGCAGGTGTGTTGCCATTTCTTTCAGAGCTCCTGTCCTCCTCACCGTGTATTGGCTGATCCTTACCGCCTGCCAAGAGTTTCTGACCTTCACCTGACCAGGAGCCACAGCTCTTTAATAAGCTCAAATGCAACCATGTGTAAAAGATTAAAATCATTTTCATACCAAAAGTTCTCTCTTCTCAGATGTACCAATATGTTTGCTCGTCTCTACTACAGTTCAATCATTGAAAATTACACTGATCAGCATACTTTGTGGAAATTACAGATTACATCATGGCAAAAGCATTTTCCAGACCTCTCACTCCCCCTTTTGACCTCTGACTGACCAGAGGTCACCATACTTTCAGGTGCTTCACTCCTCGTCCCACACAGCGACTCCCATGTCCATCAAAGGCATCATGGGTATGTGGGCTTCTGCTCCTGGATCCACTGCCTTCGTGATCACCTTTTCTAACAGAGCTCGGGCACAAGGAATGAGACAACAGCCACAGGTCACCAAAATACCCACCATCACAGCTAATGAAAGCATAATGGGAAGTACAAACCCTTTCCACTGTCCGAAGACCGAGGTCATCCAGCCCTCCAGCGGATTCTCAATTCCCGAATGTTCGTGCATGGTCTTAGAGAGCGTTTTCAGCCCCTCTAAAGCTCGAGTGACTGACCCGTCTGGAGCCGTGTTATTAGGAATAAAAGTACAGCATTGATCACCGAACATCGCACATACACCGCCTCGTTCTGCTAACAGCATGTCTAAAGCCATTCTATTCTGCACCCCCATCAACGAGGTCGGACCCACTTGCTCCACTAGCCCTTCCATCCCATCTCGAGTAAGGTTAGAGAGTCTCAGCAGATTATAGTGAACATAATTAATTCTATCCACATTCTTGTTAGGGGTCACAGGAAAGAGAGCAGCGAGTATTGGAATATTTTCAAACCCGGCAGCTATTTGATCTGCAAGCTTATACTCATTTGGAACTCCCCTGGGCACTCCTATTGAGTCTATCCAGGTCGGCGAGTCCATCCTAGGATCATAAGCATGTGTTCCCTCAGCCCCTCTTTTTCCCAGAACGTGTCTCTTGCGCCTAGCTGTCAGTGTGCGTGTGTCGTGCTTTGGGAATGCCTTCACCCGGTTTCCTATTAACATAAGTGGCGCACCTAGCCTCACCATTGCGCACGTCCCCACGCTTCCCAGAGGAACACGAGCCAAAAGAGTTTTGTGTCCACAGTAATAATAAAGCCCACTTCTAGCCCAGGTCCCAATCAAAGTGTTTGCATCACTTACATTGTTTGTGGTTCTCCCCGTTTTGGTAACCGAACACCAACTTGGGTCAATTTCTCCCACCTCATATTTCACTTGATCTGTGGAGAACTTAAAACACGTATAATTATCTTTTTTCGGCATAAATGGTCCCGCCTTGGTATGTTTATCGGTTGGGGGAAATAAACTGGACAACACCGTGCAGTTTCCAGTGCTCACCACTCCTCTGGTCAGTTGCAGCATACAGTCATAGCCCCACTGATCCTCTGGATGTAGTGGTGCTGGTTCTGTGAACAAACGTGGTCTAGCCGACGCACAAGCCACACAATTTGACACCTGCTGCTCCTCGGCATTTAATGCCATCCAGTCCAGCCACAGGTTGCTGTCACTGAACCCGGTGGCGCGTTCTATCAAATCCTTTGGTTTTAACCTCGTATAATCTACCGTGAGGACTCGCCTGGCTTTTGGTTCCCGTTCCTCTGGTGCTGCGGTGGACGACTTGTTTCCTACTGGCTTGGGTTTTGGGTTGACAAGATTTATCCTAATTACCCCTGTCGGATCTGTTCCCACCATATCTATCCCGATTACCAGGTAAAACACACCTCCCGGACTTTCTGACCTAGGGAGAGCATTCCAAGGACCCAGGGAAAGAGTAATGGGGTTCTGAGAAGTGGAAAAATCCCTCTGTATTGCTATCCCTTTTAACCCTTCAGGCACTTGCGGCTGCCACCCCACTCCGGTCCATCCTACCACATTTCCCCAACCAGGAATACACCACTGGCCTGCAGTATAAGACCCCAGGACAGCGTGACTTCCCCGACTGGAGTGAGGGCTCCCTCCCCGTGTGCATATGGCAGGGTGACTACAAATCCACACATCATATCCCCTCCAGCTGCTATTTACCCCTTCGCAATCTATCACTTCACATAAGTCAAACGTATACGCACTTGTGGACCCTTTAACGTAGTCCAGCTCTAGCCCCTTATATCTGCTGAGACACCCATCCTTTATACCCGAGATTTCACGCTTTGTTCTCACCCTTGGCCCCGTTCCGGCGAACGATCCCTCTTGTGGTGCTGGAGTGGGCTGGCCTCCGGGTCCGGACAGTTCGCTTGGGTTTTTCTGCAAAGTATAAACGAGCAAACATACGGCCATAATTAATATCATCACAGACATCAAACTCACAATAACAAGTAATATTTTAATTTGTGCCCTATCTTCATGAGGGTCTAATTCACGGCGTGGCATTTTTCAGCGTATATTTAATGATTAAAAATAAAAGAATACAAAGCGTGATTTTTCTGAGTCTCTTTGCTGCTTGCTTTTTCTCTTTTTCAGCTACCCTTCTCCGGCCACTCAGTTTGTGGTTGCTCCTTTCTGTAGGCGCGGCGACCTCCTCCTCAGCGGTTCTTCTTGCTTCGGCCTTTCGGGTAGACTACCGATCGGCCCGTTGCACGGGGGAGAGGATTTATTTTGCCTCTTAGATTTGTTGCTCCCCGTGTCCGGTGGAGCCGGGTCCTCGTCTACTAGGCTCTCGTCTGCTGCCGCACACTGCGTCCAATGGAACCAGGTGTCGCCTTTCCCTTTCAGCTGGACCGCTGTAGCCGTCCGCCCTGTCACCTCGTATGGACCTGTCCACCTGGGTTCCTTCCACTTGCGTTTGATGACCTTTAGCCACACCGCCTTGGCGTCAGGGACCTCTCCTTTCTCTCTGGGGTTCTCACACGTCACCTGTTTTGTGAAACTGGACACAAGGGCTTTCAACTCGTTAAAATATTCAGCATGAGACCTGTTCCTTTTCTGGGGCTGCTCCGCCGAGACCACTGTCCAAGGGGCCGGAAACTGTCTCCCGGTCAGCAGCTCGAACGGGGTAAAGCCTGTTGACTGATTCACAGAACATCGTATGGTCATCAAAGCAATGGGGAGTGCAGCTACCCAACTTAACCCTGTTTGTGCGCATATTTTAGCCATCTTATTTTTTAAGTTCAGATTCATTCTTTCTACTTTTCCCTGAGACTGGGGATGATACACTGTCCCAAATTTATGCTGCACTCCCAACATTCTCTCTACTTCTTGCAGATCCTGGTTTTTAAAGTGTGTGCCATTATCTGATCTAATCCTTCGGGGAAACCCGTGTCGCGGAATGTAATGGTTAATCAAATACTTTATTACACTCTTTGCGTCTTCCTTCCGGGTTGGCCAAGCCTCGGGCCAGCCGGTCAAGGCATCAACACACACCAACAAATACCTCACACCACCGGGACCTGTCTCAATCATGTCAGTGAAATCAATAACAATCTCCTCTCCTGGTCTCTCAGGGATCAAAAACTTACCCGGCTCTGGTTTCACTGCTGGTTTGGGATTGTGTGCTCCACAGATTAGACATGTTCTGGCCTTCTCCTGTACCATGTTCCTTAATTCCGGGTGCCACCATCGACACAAGTTTTTCTCCATCTGTTTTATACCCACGTGGCCCAGTCCATGAGCTTCACTTACCTTCTGCTTTGCCATTTTAGTCGTCAAAACTGGACGCCCGTCCGGGCTCCTCCACAGGCCTTCCTCCTGCCAGGCTCCTCTAGCCTGAACATCTCCACACCCCCTTTTCCTCTGGGGATGCTTCCTTCTGAGCCTGTCTGACCTCCTCCAAGGTGTTGGTGCTCCCCTCTTCTTCTGCCGTTACCTGCACCATTTGTCTCTGTCCTTTGTAGCCTGCGGCCTTTTTTGCAGCTTCATCCGCTGTCCGGTTTCCTCTTGCCACCGGATTGTCTCCCTGTGAATGTCCTTTGCATTTTACAATACTCACCTCATCTGGATCCTCTAGGGCTTTCTCCAGTTCCTCCATTTCCTTCTTGTGGCAGATCGGTGCGTTGGTTGCAGTTCTGTATCCAGCTCTCTTCCACTGAGCCAGCTCCACCTGTGCGGCTCCAAACGCATATGCTGAGTCAGTGTAAATGTTCACTTTCAGGTTCTTGGCCAACCGCAGCGCTCGGATCAGGGCTATCACTTCAGCTCTCTGGGCTGACTGCTGTCCCTCAATCCTTCCTGCCTCTATTACCTGATACTCCTGTCCTACTCTGCGAACTACAGCATACCCTGCTTTAAGTCCTTCTTCATCTCTGTGGCAGCATCCATCTGTGAACCACTCCTCTGCTCCTGCTATGGGTTCCGCTTTTAGATCCTTTCTCACTTTCTCTTCAACCTGGGCTTTCTTCACGCAATCATGTGGTTCCCCTGACCCCATTAAATCTGCCATATTAATGCCTTCATGTGTGAATGTCAGGTTAGGTGCATCTAAAACTTTGCTCAACCTCTGTTGTTTCAGTGGGGTCATTGTGAACGCCTGTGAGTTCACATAAGCCACTACACTGTGTGTGGTGAGCACTTTCAGTGGATGTTCCCTTACTATGTGTGCTGTTTTCTGGATGATTTTTGCGACCCCTGCTGCGTGTCGTGTGCATGTTGGATGTCTTGCTTCTATTGGGCCCAGTTTTATGCTAACATACATGAGCACATCTCTACTCCCCCCTTTTTTCTGAAACAATACACCATTTACAATGTCAATTGTTTCAGAAACATCCAGGTAGAATGGTTCATCGTAATTTCCTAGAATATGAAAATGTTGCTCTACCGCTGCCATCATCCCCCCAGTTGAGACATGGCACGGCTCATGGTTTAAAATCGCAGCAGTACTATATAAATTCTTAGCCAGTATTGGTTTATTACATAAATAATAAATAATAAACAACATCTTGGAGGCTCGCTCCTTTTGTGAGCCACAACTGTTTTTCAGTCGTAGGTGAGTGGACCTGCATTTCTGCCAATACATCTCATGTAATAGGAATTGTCTGCTGGTGTTGCACTACTAAAGTGCAAACAACTGGATCTGATCTTTTAGAGTAGTAAGCTTTTAGTAAGCTACTGGCTTCATTCTTTCCTCGCTGTCTCGTGCTAACATTGAGGTCATGAAATGAGGTTTGCAGTCATCTGTTTAGACAAACGGCTTATTATAATTAGGCAATTCTAACACAGTCGCACTTGTCAACCGTTGTTTCAACATGCAAAATGCCTGCTCTCCCTCTGGAGTCCAGAATAGACTATCTGACATTGCTAAAGACTCGCTATACATTATGTCTAACAGTGGTTGAGTTACTTCGGCAAAGTTGAGCAGCCAGGAACGACAATAATTAGACAATCCTAAAAACTGCATGGCAAAGTGAAACACCTAAGGTGATCTCTGCTCCTCACTGATCCTCCCAAAGCCTCTCTCCTGGCCTCAGCTTCCATCTTGTGGATGGAGAAAGCTTATATATTTTGCTTAAGCCTGATAGAGTATAAATTAGAATGTATCATAACATTAAGAGCAGCAAAAATGAAATAAAATGTTATACCAAGAACAGGTTATAACAGGAAATGTGAGTTCTAAAATACAGTTAGAGTTCAGCTTTTAGCTATGATGAAATTTATTTAGGAGCTATTGATAATGTGCTTACACGTAGTGATTAAAGTGGTTGTTTTTTCTTTGATCCTTTAGTAGAATAAGCAGTTATAGTGATTTTCTTGATACATTTTCTTGTGATAGGTGACTTTAGATGAGAGTTAAGGCACTTGCAGCAGCGACAGTTTTGTGCACAGGAGCAACAGGAAGCACATGCAGAGACGCGCAAGCAGCGCTTTAAGAGTTTTACAAAATGATGAGTAAGGTTGAATAATATATAGAAATAAAAGTCAAAAACCAAATACGTAATTAGGTTCATGTTTTGAGTAACATTAGGTTGAATCAGGTTTGAATAAAGAGAGCAATTGAGGAACAGAGTAAGTTAGAGCCGTAGGAGGAGAAGGTGTTTTCTATCCTTTGCAGGAGGCCAGATTTCCACGAGAGAGGGACCAAGGAAGAACCTAACTTTACCCATGGAGGGTTCTTAGGGGGGAGCTGGCATTTCTAGAGAGGGTCAGAGTAATGATATAAGTGGTGTGGTGACCCTCTTCGAGGGCCACCACAAGAGAGGGAATTGTCAAGAGGAGAAATATTTTACTGCTATTATTTGCTGCTATTAGTATAATCATCATTACCATTTCATTATTAATAGTGATGTTGCATGCAGATGCATTCAGATGTTCAAATATATTGGTATTATATTAGTCTTTATTACAGGTCCAAGAAGAACCACTTTAAACTGTTGAGTTGAATTTATAATCTTAAATGTTTATATGCAGACTGCATGGTGAAAGAAAAGGCCCCCACGTAAAGTAACTCTGTGCCAAAATGAGACAGGAAACACTTCTGCAAGGCATGCTTCTGCAGAAGTGAAACCGAAAGCAGAGTCTGAGTGCAAGAAGTTTGAGCAGGTTATTTTATTATGCATTTATCTTTGATTAAGCTTTGATTATGCTTCAAGTAGTTGTATTAGATTGAAACATTTGTTTTATATATTTTATATATCAGTCAAGATTATTGCACACATACACACACACATAGTTTCAGTTGTGCTGGCCTTCTGTCTAGTGGAAAGGTTACAAGGTCTAGCTGGGGAGCTGAGAGGTGAAACAAAGGGCAGCAGAAGCTGACACATACATACACACATATTAGTTAGACTCATTTATATAGGTAAGAGTTTAATTATGTTTTGCTTGCGACTGCAAAGTTGTGCATGAGTGACAGTTTGTGCAGAACGTGGACCTGATGTTCCAGAAGATAAGCCTGGGCAGGATGGTGACAGGAAGCACCTGGGGTCGAGCCGAAGACGATGTTCTTTTAAAACTATGACAAAGTTAACTGAACGTTTGTGGTTTTGCATTGACGTATGCTGTATTGAGTCTGCTTGGCAACAGAAGGGGGGGGGAGCAGTATCACCCCCAACCCTATAAAACCTTTGTCTGACTATTGTAAGATAGTTCAAGACTGCTTGGGCTGTTGGATTCACACATGTGTAATTCATTAAAATGTCGTCTAATTGCACCAGCCCGGATCAGTGGTTATTTTTGGATTCCCCTCAATATCTGAACCTTAACAATCTCCTCAGTCATTCCTTCTCATGGCACCTCACGAAACCTGCAAATTAAAAATTGACCACTCTTTTGCCACACGGCTCTCGCCATGTGTCAACTCCCAGCCCGTTCTCACTCCCGAGGCACAACATCTCAACGTTTTGTCACGTCCCATGGCGTTCCTGAGGAATGTGACAGGTGACCGTCCTCGTTCTTATGGTACATGCCGGGTTATGGATGAAATCGAGTGCAATGACAGTCCCACGGTAAAAGACATTCCGGCCCTGTATTCCAGCACTAAACCTAACCTTATCCCTAACCATAACCGTAACCTTATTCCTAACGGTAACCAGCACTTTACTGATATGAAATAGAGTTTTCCCAAGGTATTTTAAGAAAAAGAGCAAACATGTGTAGATTGAGTCCAAACGGTTCCCATATTTCCTCATTTTTGTGATGTAGTCATTTAGGATTGTGTTGGGTAGGAACGTCAATTGTCACTTTTCTGTGTGTGCTGAATCCTTTACAAGCATTCTTAAAGAAACATTGGCAGTAGCATCCTAGGTCAGGCCTAGTTCACCCAGATTCCAGAGGTGCTGTAAAAGACCCATAAAGTTAACTGTCACAGTTCTGGGTCATTTTGACCCAGCTTCTTCAGTTTTTTGTATTTTGGTATATTTCTATAGTATTGATTATTATTCTAGATTAAGTTCAGTGTCTGTCTGCCTCCTTGTAAATTGTTTCTTGTTTCCTGTTTTACTTTGGAGGTTCGTGTCTGGTGTCAGTATGTTCGGTTTACGTTTCCCCTGTCTCGTCAGCTGTGATTTCTCCCAGGTGTGTTCCCCTCCTGTCTCTCATCCCTTGATTACTGCCGTGTGTATATTAGCCCTGTGTTTCCTTTGTTCTCTGTCGCATCGTTAATGTCTACTCACCCTCAGTCTATGCTCTGTGTTCCGGTCCCTGTGTATCTGCCTCTTAGTTTATATTTTCCCAGTGTAGTTAGTCTGCTGTTCATCGGCAACCTGCAAATAAAGCTGTTTAATTTGAGTTCATCTTCGCCTCACTGAAACCTGTATTTTGGGTCCTTCTCTCCTTGCCTGCGGGTACGCAGCCATGAAAGAACGATGCGACCATTTCCTGGACCCAGCGGTTTCATCCCAGGAGTATGATCTTCTCCCGCATCCACAGCCTGGTCAAGCGGATTTCCCACTCTAAGGACGTTAAGACAATGGCAGTTGGGATTAACGCCATCATAGTGATCCTGGAGGGAAATCCTCATCTGCGGCCACTAAAGGGATTCATGGGCTTCATAGACCAGCTGCACGAAGCCCAGGAGGTGCTACAAGCTCGGGAGCTCGCAGCTTTCGCCCGCTCCCGGTATTCCGTCAAAAAGCCCCCACAGCAGCAGCAGCGGGGCACGGAGCTTTCCACCACACACCGGCGACCGCCATTAGAGAGGGGAATCTCTACGCAGCTGCTGCGGAATTCCTCCTCGTGCCATTCTGTGCCTAACTCATTGGCCTCCTTCCTGGCAGCAATGTGGTCAGAGGAGGAGGAGCCAGCCTTCATTGCTCCACCATCACCAGTTTCCTCCGTCTCCTCTGTTACCTCATCAGGGAGGAAATGTTGGTCACGCCACCGGCACCCCATAACTCAGCCAGATTCTGGGACTTCTGAGCAGCCGGCTGGGCTTGCATTTCCAGGGACTACTGAGCTAGTGCAACCCGCTCCTCTCTCCGCTGGCAGCTTAACTGAGCCGCCTCTGCCTCCTGTTTCTGCTGTGAGCCCAGGTGAGCTCAGCCAACCTGCAAAAGACTGTTGTTTATCTCTTCACTCGGAACAGAAGCCTCTGAGACAGACTGTTTTCTGTGACCTCATCCCGCCATCACCAGCGCCTGCAGCTTTCGCTGGGGGGACCGAGGAGCCCGTCCAGCTGTCACCGTCATCAGGGGGCTCAGGGACCGCTTCAGCCTGCTGATTTCGCTGGGGGTAACGAGGAGCCCGTCCAGCTATCACCATCGCCTGCAGCGCCACCACCTGCGGCTCCCACGCTCCTTATCACATAATGAGTTTCTTCTCATGTAATCAAATTGTGCCATGTTAGAACTTCTTCACAAATCCGATATTCAACAATCAGCTCACACAGCTCACTCATTCAAGATCCCTCATCAGCATTCTGTTTTCTCCCTATGATGCAATGCTCGTTCCTCCAAAATAATATTAGACACTAGTCTATGTATCGCTTTTCATCTTACTAATGACTTGGACAAGATGACAAACAGAATCGCATGCTTAGACGCTGTCTGGTCTTCATGAGTTTCATTGTATGTGTATGTAGGGTTATTATGGTTAATGCATTTTCTGTTTGTGTGTGCTTTCGTGCACCTCTCTCATTACATTTTCATTATTCTCATCACTGCTTCAAACAACACACATGTTTCTCTCTGTTTTTTGATCTCTCCTTTCTTAAAAACAGAAAGACGGATTGCAGTCCTTTCAGGCTGAGAAACACCAAACACTCTTCATACTGTCATTGCTTTTCTTTTTTTTTCATCAACACAACTATTTTATTTCTTTTGTGTCCACTGGGCAGAAGGCGGCCTGCAGAATCATGTCTGCCCCAGCTGGAGACCGCTTCACACACACACATCGTGATATCAGACACATTCACCTGCTTTTCTTTTCGACAAAACAAATATGATGCTGATGCTATAAAAGCCTTACACACATAAATCAGAATGCAAGAAAAACTGCTGCCCATCTAAGTGTGAGGAAGAAACTGAACTCAATTCAATTCAATTCAATTTTATTTATATAGCACCAAATCACAACAAAAGTCACCTCAAGGCGCTTCATAGGCACAGAGAAAAACCCAACAATCATATGACCCCCTATGCGCAAGCACTTTGGCGACAGTGGGAAGGAAAAACTCCCTTTTAACAGGAAGGAAGTTCTCCGGCAGAACCAGGTTCAGGTAGGGGCGGCCATCTGCTGCGACCGGTTGGGGTGATAGAAGGAAAAAGGGATGAAAGACATGCTGTGGAAGAGAGACAGAGGTTAATAACAGATATGATTCAATGCAGAGAGGTCTATTAACACATAGTGAGTGAGAAAGGTGACTGGAAAGGAAAAACTCAGTGCATCATGGGAATCCAGCATATTGAAGCATAACTAAGGGAGGATTCAAGGTCACCTGGTCCAGCCCTAACTATATGCTTTAGCAAAAAGGAATGTTTTAAGCCTAATCTTGAAAACAGAGATAGTGTCTGTCTCCCAAATCCAAACTGCAAGCTGGTTCCACAAAAGAGGGGCCTGAAAACTGAAGGCTCTCCCTCCCATTCTACTTTTAAATACTCTAGGAACAACAAGTAGGCCTGCAGTGCGAGAGCGAAGTTCTCTAATAGGGTGATATGGTACTACAAGGTCATTAAGCTAAGATGGGGCCTGATTATTTAAGACCTTGTATGTGAGGAGCAGGATTTTGAATTCAATTCTGGATTTAACAGGAAGCCAACGAAGGGAAGCCAAAACAGGAAAAATATGCTCTCGCTTTCTAGTACCTGTCAGTACTCTTCCTGCAGCATTTTGGATTAGCTGAAGACTTTTCAGTGAGTTTTTAGGACATCCTGATAATAATGAATTACAGTAGTCTAGCCTGGAAGTAATAAATGCATGAACTAGTTTTTCAACGTCACTAAGAGACAGGATATTTCTAACTTTAGAGATGTTGCGCAAGTGGAAGAAAGCAGTCTTACATATTTGTTTAATATGTGTGTTGAAGGACATGTCCTGGTCAAAAATGACTCCAAGGTTCCTCACAGCATTACTGGAGGCCAAGGTAATGCCAATCTCAGTCCACGAGGGCCGGTGTCCCTGCAGGTTTTAGATGTGTCCTCGAACCAACACAGCTTATTTAAATGGCTAAATTAGCTCCTCAACATGTCCTGAAGTTCTCCAGAGGCCTGGTAATGAACTAATCATGTGATTCAGGTGTGTTGACCCAAGGTGAGATCTAAAACCTTCAGGGTCACCGGCCCTCGTGGACTGAGATTGCCCTCCCCTGATCTAGAGTGTGATTAAAGTGGTGGGTGGGTTCTTTTACATTTTGAGAGAAGCCAATTGAGTCTAATAACAGATTGAATGCCATGTCGAGGCTGTCATTTTTAGCATCTACATGAATGTTAAAATCACCCACAATAATTATTTTATCTGAGCTGAGCACTAAATCAGATAAAAAGTCTAAGAAATCTGAAAGAAACTCTGTGCACTCTAAAAAATGAAACATGGGCTTTTTAAAAATTAATTCATAGTTTTATGTTCAATATACTTAAAATTGTTAATCTTATGTGTATAATTAATATTTTTAAATTTGATTTAATTAATTCTAAACCGTTTTAATGTTAAATAATAGTGATATTTTCAATTTATTGAACACATTTAATTAAATCCAAAGAGCCCTTTCCACATCCTTTCTGAGCATGCGCAGAGAATGAAAAAAATCTTCGCGCATACGCATTCGCCTTCTTCATCTACGCCACAGTGTGCTTTGGCCACGTGTCTGGAAAGAGGGATTAATCACAATTCATCCGCTGGAGTTAAGGTAATTTCTTCGTATTTTTAATAGAATATAATTTAACTAGTACTTTGTGATAATATATGGCGTATATTTTTCCGGTAAATATATGGGCCGTGTGTGTTCTGTAGGTTTTAGCATTTTGTAGCATTTAGCTAGCATTGGAAACATTGATTTGCATATTCGATGTTACTGCACATTTGAATATTGCCCCATCTGCGTTTAAAATTTCATTCGCACTCCGAATAGCACACTTATTTTATTTGTTTTATTGCAGTATCAAGTTAGGAGAATGTTAGCTGTCCACTGCTTGCTTAGCTTGGCCTGTGTGAGTGTGTCACGCAGGCGACCTCTGAAGGTGACCCCCACTTACCCCCAAAAATAAAATCAAGTATACTGGGTGGTTAATGCTCCGTTTGTGTCGGTTTGTGCTGTTATAATCATCATTTGTATCACTATGGTGTCAAAGTGATTACACTTTTATTTCATAGGTCATTCAGAGTTCACCAGTCCAAGCAACACAAAAACGGCCCAAAATAGGACAAAAAAAACATGCCACAAAATGCTCTGCTTGGTTAGTGCTTGTTTGTGCCGGTAAAATTAACATTTGTGCTGCTACGGTTTTGCAGTTATTAATGTTTTAGTTTTTCGCGATGACGTAACGGGCGTCGAGCACGCTCCCCGTGCTTACGGGCGCGAGTGAGCGTCCGGGTGATGTAGACGTCGTAGGGAACGCTCGCTCGCACCCGAGCATTTTGTGGCATGTTTTGACCTATTTTGGGCCATTTTCGTGTTGCTTGGGGGGGCTCGTGAACTCTGAATGACCTATTAAATAAAAGTGTAATATCCTTGACACCGTAGCAATACAAACGATGATTTTACCAGCACAAACCGACACAAACGGAGCACTAACCACCTAGTATACTTGATTTTATTTTTGGGGGCAAGGGGGTCACGTTCAGACTGGGCTGCTCCGGTATATAATGGTAAACGTGGTCACATGAACAGAAGACAATCGATTGGAGATAGAAGGCATGATTTATGAAATGAGTTACAGAAATGTTGGAGCATTTGAAATTTAACTTGTATTATTAATACATTTTAAAAGAAACAGGGGTGTTCTTAAGTTTAGACCATCTCCGTGCAACCCCTTGCATGTGTCTCACTGTACACAATTTTTTGTGGTTTTCTTTTTCTCTCAGGTTGCTGCTTGTGGAATTTGGAGCTGTGGAGATTTGAGCTGTGCTCCAAAAGTGCATGTAAAGGTACAAAATGCTTTCATATTATTTACTTTCTCCTTAATATGCAATTTTACATTTTGAATTCTCTTATTTGGTCTTTTAGGTTATAAATGTGGTGTTGTAAGCTTTGCTCTTTAAGTGTATCTAAAAGGTACCAAATTCTAAAACACTTGAGACTTAAACACTCAATTCTTGGTCTGAGACGCTCATATCCGTGCATTTACAGTCATTGTCTTTGTACTTTCAAAACATGGGGTGGTCTTAGGACTCATCTAAGTCGTGCACATGTTGCTAAGCCCTCTCACACTGTAGAACATGTTATTTTGACTTGTCCTTCTTGTTCTGAAAGCCACATATCAACAAGCAGAGAATGCTTCCTCCATATTAATAAACATCTCAAGAGGTTTGAGACAGTAGATTGTGTTTATCAAAATTGTTCTTTCAAAACTAATGTATATGGTACTTTCCAGACACAAGAGTAGAAAACATTCATTCATGCATGCTAAGAGATTTCAAAAATGAAATAGTGAAAAGAACCGAATTTACAAGTAAAAATGATCTTTCTGAGGAGTCTGCAGATGAACGGTCCTCTGACTTGCATTGTGAAGCTGGTGTAGTTAGTGAAAATTTGGAGGAAGCTGTAGTTAAAAACCTTGCCTTGGTTTTATTGACGTTGGAGGTCTTTTCACATGTACCAACATCAGCAATCGACAATTTAATCGAGGGGCTACATTTTCTATTCACTACTTCTGCTTTACCCTTAACAAATAGTTTAACTTTGGCTGTTCTCAAGGAGTATAATAATATTGAGGTTAGTGCATTGCTAGTGAATGAGTTGTGCACTGCATTATACACTGGAAATCCACTACTTAAAAGTATTGCAAAAGGAGGATCACTTGAAACAACATTTAAGCGCAAGAAGTTTTACTATGAGAAGTTTAATGTTGTTGAGCCAGAGGAATATGTTCTAGAGGAAAAAACAAAAAAAACCTTTCAATATATTCCACTGCTAAAGTTATTGGAGCAGTTACTTCAATGTGAAGATATTGTTGGAAAGCTAGTTGACATATAATCTTTATGGGAATGAATTTGTAAGCTTCTCATTCTCTAACACAAAATAGTGCTTGCTTGCAACGTGTTGCCCCCTAATGGCAGAAAACTACACACTATCACTTTAAATATTAGAATAAAATCTGCTTTGCCCTTTAGTATATTTTGGAAAAGCAGACATTTGTGAAAGTAGGTGTCTGCTGTGCATCCAGTTAAAGACCATACATCTAGATTGTCAACTAGCAGGCTACGTTACATTACTGTGACATTGTTTCTCCCTGCAAGTTGTGAAATGAGGGTTATAAATTCATCTTTATGGGGAAAAAGCATGTTTAAAATTACTTACAATTATGAATTGGTTAAACAACAATAAAAATTGTCTTTTTATGTTTGTGGGGGTCTCTACTAACATCAAAACAGTAATTGCCCTGCATGTGTTATTTTGTTTAGAGTTCCCGAATCGAAGTGAAGTGAAGTGTGAATGCATCCTTCAAGCTGTGATTATATACCTGAATGAGAACCCTCAAAATATCATCAAAGAGTACATGGTAAGTTTATTTTTAAAGAGATATTTTCACCCCTCGGTAAAATTTTGACTGTCATATTTCCCAGAGTTTTATAAGTTGAAAAATGCTGCCAGATCAGGCATTCTCCTGATCTGGCAGCAATCATTTTTCTTTAAATTAGCTTACAACAATAAAGTGCATGGGAACTACTAGGATTTTGTTTCCATTCACTTACATTGTTTTATGCTAAACTAAAGAAAATAACCCTGGTCAGCACAATATTAATATTATTATTAATAATATAATTACTTTGGCACAGGTCCATCTGAGTGAGGTGTAAATTAACTCTTCAGTCAGTGTAGAGGGCAAAGTACTCACCACCTGTTGTGTAGCAGGTAGCATCCAGCTGCTGCTGGATCCAACCCTTCATCTTACAGCCATTTTATTGTTTTTGTTATCCTTTCCGTTACAACTCACACAACTATTGAAAATGCCCCCTCCTTGGCCAACTTGGTTATTTACTCCAAAGTCACATTTTATCTCAAGAGGGTTTGAGATTTGCCGTTTGCCCTGGGAATGTTCGCGTGAAAAATGTGCTCATAGGGTGTTTCATTAGCATCGTGCGGCTGTACACCACACATGGTGGGGTCACCCACAAGTGTCAGTTTTTTAGTTTTGTTTTTGTCATTCGATACGTGTGCGGTCTGGAACTCTCTCGGCCGTTTGAAACTCCTGCCGTGTGAACCGGGCTTAACGATGTGCACCGCTGCATGCTCCTTCTGCCCAGTCCATGTTTCATTTCTCTTCTTCTTGGTCTTTATTTGGTGATAGTCTTAAATCCGCACTTTTCTTTGGTCTGTTCTCCTCAGTCTCATTCAGGGATCTGTGTAATTATGGTAGTGTGGACCATTTAACTAAAATGGAGTCAATAGACAGATGATGGGATGACCAAAATACAACGGATTTAAAATATTTCTGTCCTTTTCAGGATTTCAACGTGATGGACGCTGAAGAGCTCGAAAGGATGGATTTGGGGTGTTTATAAAATAATCCACGAAGGAGCACAGCCTGATGACTCCCTTGAAGATGTTGGCATCTTTATCGAGAGATGCACCGTCTTGCAGGATCTTCACGATGTGGCGAGCAGGTGTGCACTTTTGTTTGGGCTAATTAACTGCCTCAATCTGAGTTACCCAAAGCCACTTCGCTACACATTTGAGTTCCTCCAGAAGGTACTCATGGGACTGGAAGACAAAAAACTGTCTAACAAAATACAAGTGCTGAAGAACAAACTCTGCCAAAAGGAGACGCATTGACTCTTCCAGATCGAAATGTCCCCCAAAATAAGTGCTCTGTTTTCTTGCTGATCCTTGTTTGTAAATATTTTGTCATAGCTTTTAATATTTAAGAGATTTACTGAATGCTATTTTTCTTTTGATTGTGGAAAAGAAAACGTAATTCAGAAACAGAGTTTTTTGAACTGGGGACAAAATTACCCAGATGGATATATTTTCTTGTTTCACAACATTTTCTTCAGTTTGAGTTGCTGTGGTAATTCTGCAGACTGTAGCCATTGCAGACCTACAACTGTAGATCCTGAAATCATTCTGGCAGGTTTGACATCCTACTCCTCACTACACTGTCACTTAGTTGAAACTGGAAAGTTGTTTCAGATGTTTACATTTTGTTTTACACACTTCATTTAATGTTGCATTATGCAGTTTTGTTTCCCTGTTTAAGCTTTGCCTCATTAAAGGCTTTTGTTCAAGTTGTTAAAGCAACACAATTTTTTTTTGTATTTACACTTCATATTAGCTCTGGTGTACCAGGTTTCCATTGTAGGTCAAGGATCTTGAGTGTTATAAATGTTAAAGTGTATGTGCAAACAAATGTGAAAAGGTTCTAAGGTTGTCACCTGTACTCAAGTTAAGTGCTGGATTTTTGGTCTTAGCATTTAATTAAGAATATTTTGAGATTTGCTATATGCATTTTTTTTATTGTAAAATTATTATTTTTATTATAAAATTTATTATATAATAGAAAACTTATAATTCTGAATCAGATTTTTGGAACTGGGAACTAAATTGTCCAGATTTACCTTTTTGTGTTGCTAATTGCATTATACAATGATTTTTAAGTTGCTGTGGTAAATCTGCAGATCTGACTAGAATCACAAGTTGTTGTATTGAATTTGACATCTTACGGCACACTACAATGTCACTTTGTTGAAACTCGAAAGTTGTTTCCAATGTTTAAATTTTGGTCATGCACTTTAAGCATTTAATATTGCCTTACGCGGTGTTGTTCCCTGTAGAAGCTTTGCCTTGTTAAGGCTTACCGTAAATAAAGTTGTTGATGCAGCACCCTTTTTTGCATTTACACTTTATGTAAGCTTTAGTGTAAGAGTTTTCTATTGAAATGCAAGGATCTTGAATGTTACAAATGTTAACGTGTGAGCAAGTGCAAAAAGGTTCTTGAGTTGTCACCTGTACTCTGTAGTTAAGTGTTAGACCTTTGCTGAAGACCTCTGAAAGGTCCAAACACCTAATTACAATGTATAGATAATAACTCAGGAACCTTTCTAGACTTGTTTTGTTGATACCTTCAGTTCAGTTCAGTTCAGTTCATTTTTATTTCAAACATATACATTCACCAACATTTCATAAAATCATTCCATGCAGTTGTTTGAAAAGGAGTAGGCAGAAGTATATACTTATTTAGCCCTACCCCTTAGGTTTACATCCTCATCATCTAAATTTGAACAACAAAATGTTTACAATGCCTTCAACTTAGAACATAATAATCATCACAAAAAAATAAAAAAAATTGTCATGTTCAACAAGAAAATCAAGAAAATAAACATCAGTTTGACTGCTGTCTTGGGTTAATTGCATTTTCTTCATTCTTATACTTATTTAAAATTTCTTTTTTGAGTTTTATTTTAAACTGGTTTATATCACTACTGACCTTTATTTCTTCTTTTAACTCATTCCAAAATTTAACTCCCGCTATTGAAATAGACATCCTTTTCAATGTTGTTCTTACTTTTTGTAATTTTAAATTCCACTTCCCTCTAAAATTATACCTCCCTTCTCTTTCTAAGAACCATTTACTTATTTCGATTGGGAGCATCCCTTTCCTTGCCTTATATATTATTTGCACTGTTTTAAACTTCACCAGATCCTGGAATTTTATAGCTTGCGTCTTAATAAAGAGCGGGTTTGTGTGAGCCCTATACCCCTCCTGATTTATTAGTCTAATAGCCCTTTTCTGCATTATAATTATAGTCTGAATATTACTTTTATATGTATTTCCCCAAACCTCTACACAATAACTCATGTATGGTAATAGTAAAGCACAATATAGCATATACAATGTTTTCCTATCCAAAAATTGTTTTACTTTCCCCAAGACAGCAATGCCCCGTGCTAACTTTCCCCTCACATAAGTGATGTGTGATTTCCAACAGGCCTTATGATCAATGATCACACCAAGAAATTTTATGGTATTAACCCTTTCTAGATATACATTATCAACACAAATTTCAATATTAATGTTTTTCTTATAGTTTCCGAATAACATAAATTTTGTTTTATTTAAATTTAAGGACAATTTGTTTCTATCAAACCACTTCTTTAACATCTTTAACTCCTGTGTGATCACCTCCAAAACCTGTTGAAATTCCACACCTGAACAAAGTATATTGGTATCGTCTGCAAAAATTACAAACTTTAGTATCTTCGATACTTCACAAATATCATTTATATACATAATAAACATTTTTGGTCCCAATACTGATCCTTGAGGTACTCCACATTCAATATCCATCAGTTTAGATTTAAAGTCATTTATTTGTACATATTGCTGTCGATTCATCACATAGCTTTTTATCCAATCTAATACCACACCCCTAAACCCATATTTTTCCAGTTTGATTATTAGAATTTTGTGGTCAACAGTATCAAATGCTTTTTTTAGATCTAGAAAGACTCCAAGTGCATACTTCTTCTTATCCATACATTCAGTTATTTCTTCCATTAAATCCATCAATGCCAAAACTGTTGATCTGTTATTTCTAAACCCATACTGGCAATTTGCCAACAATTCATGTTTATCCACAAAGTTATCAAATCTCTTTAGAAATAGTTTTTCCAGTATCTTAGAAAACTGAGAGAGTACCGACACTGGTCTATAATTTGTAAAACAATGCTTTTCACCTGATTTATAAATGGGAATAATTTTTGCAACTTTCATTTTTTGTGGAAAAACCCCTTCCTGGAAAGACAAATTAAAAATATATTGTAGCGGTTTTACAATACCATCAATTACTCTCTTTACCGTTACCATATCAATATCATGACAGTCAGTACTTGTTTTGTTCTTAAGTCCACTGACAATATCATATATCTCCTTCTCTTCCACTGCTCTTAAAAACATTGAACTTGCATTCCTTTCAATGTTTCCTCCAGTGTCCCTTTCTATCATATCAACCTTTATTTCCGCAGCCAATTTTGGCCCTATATTTACAAAAAAATCATACCTAAACATTTAGCATATAGATGAAACTATTCATTAAATCATTATTAGTCAAATTAATTAGGTCCAAAACACAATCTAAATGGTGCCATTAAATTCAAATTAATATTGTCAATTGAATCTAAAGCAATACAGTTAATAAAATGAACAAAGTGCTTAAATTCTAATTAATAGTGTTAAATAGTAACAATGAAAGGAAAGCTGTTGCTTTTATAGAACAATTTCACTTCTGATATACATCACCATTGAAATTGCAGATAACAACCATATTGATTTATGTTTAATTGACCAGGTTTTGTGGAAAAGATTGCCTTAACTTTGTCAATTAAATCCAACGTTTTATTTCTTAGAGTGTGTAAGGCCCAGGTGGACGATATATGATAACAAGTAAGACTGGTTTCTGAGTTTTACAGCTGGGGTGGACAAGGTTAAGCATCAGGCTTTCAAAAGAATTAAAAGTCTGTCTTGGTCTTTCGTTAATTAACAGTCTGGTGTGAAAAATTTCTGCCACACCGCCCCCTCGGCCTGTGCTTCGAGATTTCTGGTAGTTAGAATGACTCAGGGGTGTTGATTCATTTAAACTAACATAATCATCCTGCTGCAACCAGGTTTCTGTAAGGCAGAGTAAATTGATTTGTTGATCAATTATTAAGTCATGTACTAACAGAGACTTGGAGGAGAGAGACTTAATATTTAATAATCCACATTTCACTGTTTTACTCTTTGGTTCAGATGTGGATACCGTACTGTTCTTTCTTTGTGATTTTTTATGTTTAAGTTGTTTATTGCTGGTTTTTCTTTTTTTTTTTGTCTTTTTGGGAGCTGACACGGTCTCAATGGAGATGGGTTTTGGGGGGGTTAGCAGGAGGAGAGAAGCTGCAGAGACGCGTGTAAGACTGCAACTCTGCTTCCTGGTCCCAACTCTGGATAGTCATATTTTGGGGGGTTTAATACATTTGTCCATATTTCTAGAAATGAAAGCTGCTCCATCCAAAGTGGGATGGATGCCATCTCTCCTAACAAGACCAGATTTCCTCCAGAAGGTTTGCCAATTATCTATGAAGCCCACATCGTTTCTGGGACACCACTCAAACAGCCAGCAATTTAAGGAGAACATGTGGCTAAACATGTCACTCCTGGTCTGATTGGGGAGGGAACCAGAGAAAACTACAGAGTCCGACATTGTTTTGGCAAAGTTACACACCGATTTAATATTGATTTTAGTGACCTCCGATTGGCGTAACCGGGTGTCATTACTGCCGACATGAATTATGATTTTACTGAATTTACGTTTACCCTTAGCCAGCAGTTTTAAATTTCCTTCAATGTCGCCTCCTCTGGCCCCTGGAAGACAATTGACTATGGTTGCCGGTGTCTCTAGCTTGACATGTCTGAGAACAGAATCACCAATTACCAGAGTTTGACCCCCGGCGGGTGTGTCGCCGAGTGGGGAAAAATGGTTAGACACATGAACAGATTGGTGGTGTACCTGGGGCTTCTGTTTAGGACTATGCTTCCTCCTCACCGTCACCCAGCCGCCCTCTTTCCCCAGCTGCTTGGGGTCTGCCAGGGAACAGCTAGCGGGGCCTACGCTTTCTTCGGCTGCACCAGCTACAGGGGCCTGGCTAGCTACGGGTGAATGAAGGGTGCGAAGCCGAGTCTCCAATTCAGTAATCCTAGCCTCCAGAGCTGCAAATAAGCTACACTTGTTACAGGTATCATTACTGCTAAAGGAGGCAGAGGAGTAGCTAAACATCTGACACAATGAGCAGGAAAGTGCAGGAGGGACAGGTGAAGTAGCCATGGTGCTAACGAGTCGGCTACGAGCTAAGCTAAGCTAGCGAAACAGTACAGAGACAGTGAGTGAATACTTTGGCTATAAACTAGGTAGTGAGTACACAGAAAGTGTGCTTCAGATGAAGCACGTGAAGATTATACTATGAAGAAAGAAAGTTTTTTTTTTTTAATATATATTTTTATTAAATTTTCTGCATCCATTTTTGCAAAAGACAAATTGAACAATATGCCGTTTTCCTTTTGAAGAACATAAAACAATATGAAACATACACTCCCACCTCATAATTATAGGAGGACCAGTGGGTATACAAAATGAAAAAAGAAAGGGTCCAGTCTAATAATACGAATAGTAAACCCTGGAGTACAAGATAACAGTTCCTGAGTGTACAGAGAGATGTGGAGAGTTTCAGAGCCCACACCCTCACACAGACACAAAAAAAAGATGGAACATTTACATATGTCATTTGAATGGAGATGGGCACAAAAAAACAAAACAAACAACAAAAAAACAACAAAAAACAAAAACAAAACAAAAAAAAACATAGTGAGTGGTCAGCTTAGTTGTAAAGATAGGTCAAATCTGTAAGAGAAAAGAAATATGTATAAAGTAGGTAAGTAGATACCATCATAAGGCGCAGGCACAATAGAGTCCATATACTTAAACATAAGATGAAATAAAATAGAGTAAAGTCTGAGCTGGCTAATTGGGAGCGTTGCGAGACCGCAAAGTCTGAACATGGTCAAAAAAGGGTTGCCAGATCTTAAAAAATTTGGCCATAGACCCACGCAGGGTGAATTTAATCTTTTCGAGTTTGCTAAAATGCAAAGCGTCTCTGATCCAGATTTCCCAGGATGGGGGAGAAGGGGATTTCCAACATAACAATAATCTGCGTCTTGCCAATAAGGTGAGAAATGCTACCAAATCCGCTTGGGGCGTCGGCAAGACAACTGTATCAGGAAGAACCCCAAACAAAGCAGTTAAGGGCACAGGTTGGAGGGTTAGCTGGATGATCTTTGATAAAGTCAGAAAAATATTAATCCAGTATTGTTTGAGGGATCGACATGACCAAAACACATGTATTAGAGAGGCAGGTGTTTGATGACAACGGTCGCAATCAGGGCTAAGGTTGGGGTATATTTGAGCTAATCTGGCTTTAGTCCAGTGTACGCGGTGCAAAATCTTACATTGAATCAACCCGTGTTTGGCACATAGTGAGGAGCCATGGACCCGGTAAAGAATTTTATCCCAAGAGTCATCCTGAATCACACACCCCAAATCCTGCTCCCATGCCTTTTTAATAGCTGAGGTTGAGAAGTTGCGAAAGGAACATATTCTCCCATACAGACAGGAAATCAGGCCCTGTGATGGAGGGGGAGGTGACAGAAGGTTATCAAAGTCATGACAAGGAGATCTAGATGGGAACTGAGAGGATTTCTCTTTAACAAAACTCCGGATTTGTAAGTAGCGAAAAAAGTGACTCTTTGGAAGGCCAAATTTCAATGAAAGCTGTTCAAAGGAGGCAAATGTATTCTGAATATACAGATCAGAAAAAGACCTGATACCCAAAGAGGCCCACAAATAAAAAGCACCATCAACTAACGAAGGCTGGAAAGAGGGATTTTTCAAAATAGGTGACTGAAGGGAAAAAAGGGTCAACTTAAAATAACGACGAAATTGATACCATATTTTCAAGGTAACTTTGACAATAGAGTTATTATAAAAACCTGCACTCGGAGGCTGCTTTTGGGCATAAATCAGGGCTGGTAAAGAGGATAAGGCACAAGAGGAAATCTCCAAGCTCAGCCACGCCGGGGCATTATTCATGCCTTCCCCCTGTAGCCAGTACCTGAGAATACGAATATTACATGCCCAATAATAGAACATAAGGTTTGGTAAAGCCATCCCTCCCATCTTTTTCGGTCTTTGAAGATATGTCTTGCGTATTCTAGGGTTTTTTTTGTTCCAAATGAACCCAGAGAGAATCTTGTCTAATTTAACAAAAAAGGAAATTGGGATAAATACAGGGACACACTGAAAAAGAAAAGAAAATCTTGGGAGGATGTTCATTTTAATTGTATTTATGCGCCCTGCTACAGACAGATGGAGTAGAGACCATCTGTCCAAATCCTGCCTAACTTTCTTCACAAGTGGGTCAAAATTAAGCTTGAAAAGAGCATGAAATTGATTTGTAATTTTAACCCCTAAATATGTAAAGTTGTCCGATACAGCTCGAAAAGGCAGTGTTGTACACTGATATTTCTGTGCAGCAGCATTCAGGGGGAACAGTTCACTCTTGGTGAGATTCAGCTTATAGCCAGAAATAAGGCTAAACTGTTCAAATATTGAGAGCACCATAGGAAATGAGGATGCTGGTTCTGAGATATAAAGAAGCAAATCATCTGCGTATAAGGAGACCCTTTGTTCTATACCATATCTAGTAACCCCGGTGATATCTGGGTTTGATCTCAGCGATATGGCCAGGGGCTCAATTGCAAGTGCAAAGAGCAACGGCGACATGGGACAGCCCTGCCTAGTCCCCCTAAACAGAGGAAAAAAGTCAGAACATGTGCCATTTGTTTTGACAGCGGCAAGCGGGGAAGTATAAAGAAGTTTCCACCAGGAGATGATTATTTTACCAAAGCCGAATTTCTCCAAAACATAAAAAAGGTATCCCCACTCGACCCTGTCAAAAGCCTTCTCAGCATCTAGACTGATCCCAAACTCAGGGCTGTTGGAGTCTGAGGGATTGTAAAGAACATTAAACAAACGTCTAAGGTTAGAAAAGGCATATCTCCCTTTAATAAAGCCTGTTTGATCCGGGTTAATTACAGATGGCAAGACTGCTTCCACACGCATCGCTAAAAGTTTAGCAAGGATCTTATAGTCCACATTTAACAAAGAAATGGGATGGTATGAGCCACATTGTAATGGGTCCTTATCCTTTTTTAGGATCAATGATATAGATGCCTGCAGTAGAGAGGGTGGGAGGGATCCAACTTCCAGTGAATGCTTATACATATTTGTCATGAGCGGGGCCAGTTTAGGCATAAATTTACGATAGAACTCAACAGGAAACCCGTCCTGTCCGGGACACTTAGAACACTGCAATTTGCTGATAGCTTGCAGGATCTCTTCTACAGTTACTGGTCCCTCCAGCTGAAGGCTATGTGTCTGATCAATTGATGGCAACTTAAGATGATTGAAAAAGGAGTCCAAAGCCTCAGTGCTAAATGCGCACTCAGACGCATAAAGAGATGAATAAAAGTCTCGAAATTGGTCATTAATTATTTTAGGGTCCGTAGAAACACCGCTTGATGTCTGAATCCAAGGAATGGAATGTGCAGCTGCTGCACTACGAAGCTGATGGGAGAGCAGTTTACTGGCCTTTTCCCCATACTCATACTGGGAGTGCTGACACTTCAACAACATCTCTTCAGTCCGAGCAGAGGACAGGTGATCAAATTCAGTCTGCAAAAACAGCCTGTCATTATAGACCTCTGGTGCTGGGCAGACAGCATTCAACTCATCTAATTGCGATATGCGTATTATGAGCTCAGCAAACTTTGCTTTTATTTGATTTGCCTCAAAACCAGCATAAGATATAATATGTCCCCTGATAAAAGCCTTAAACGTTTCCCACAAAATGGAGGGTGATATTCCTGGTGTAATGTTTGTCTCTATAAATAAGTCTATCTTGGAATTCACAAATGTGATGAATTTATCGTCTGACAGCAAGCGTGTGTTCAAACGCCATGGAGCTGGTGGAGAACTTTGGGCCACTGCTAAATTTAGAGTCAACGGAGCATGGTCTGAAATGACAATAGCACTATGAGAGCAAGAGTGAATCTGTGAAGTAAGTCGACTGTTCAGTAGAAAGTAATCAATACGAGTGTATGTATGATGAACAGGGGAGAAAAAGGTGTACTCTCTACGTGTGGGATTGAGAAAACGCCAGGCATCAATAACAGAAAATTCTTCAAGGAACATATTAATAATTTTGGAAGACTTGGATTGCCTACCAGGCTTATTTGAGGATCGATCCAGCGGCTCGAGCCAACAATTAAAATCGCCACCAAGAACCAAATAGTGGGAAGACAAGTCAGGAATTTTAGTGAAAAAAGTGCTGAAAAAATTTGGATCATCCCAACTGGGAGCATAGACGTTGGCAAAAATAAATTTAGTGTTCAAAATACTACCACTTACAATAATGAATCTGCCATTCTGGTCCGCTATAACATTAGAAGAAACAAATGGCACTGATTTGTGTATTAAAATAGCAGCACCACGAGCTTTGGATTTAAATGTAGAATGATAGAGTTGGCCCACCCACCCCTTACGAAGTCTAAAATGATCTGAAATTTTTAGGTGTTGTTAGGGTTCAATGTTGAGAGAGGAATCCATAAATAATCACAGATCCGGTCCAGTGTGCAATTAGACGACATTTTAATGAACACATGTGTGAGTCCAACAACCCAATCAGTATTGAACTGCTTTACCATATTCAAACAACGGTTTTATAGGGTTAAGATAGTACAGCCCCCTTTTCTGTTGCTAGGCAGATTTAAACAAAGCATACGTCACTCCAAAACCACAATGACTCTTAACATAGTCTAAAACAGAACATCTTCTTCGGGTCAACGGCAGATGCTTCCTGTCTCCATCCTGCCCAGGCTTATCTTCCTGGAACATCAGGTGCACTTCCTGTAACAGACTACCACGTACGCCTCGACTTTGCAGCCATAGCAAAACGTATTTCAACTCTTGCCTACTAAATGAGTCTCTCTAATTTGTGTGTGCGTGCACGTGCGAGGGCGCGTGCATGCTGTGTACTGCGTACGTGTCATGACCTCTCGTACTATATGTGTCTGTATGTGTGTCTCGCCCTTAAATGCTCTCTTTGCTTTCAGTTTCACTTCTGCAAAAGCCTGCAACTTCAAAAGCCTATAACTTCCTGCCTCTGCCCTCTACACAGAAACACTGAGATCATAGAAGCATTAAAAACATTTAAAATTATAGATTCAACTCAACCGTTTAAGGTGGTTCTTCTTGGACCTGTAATAAAGACTATAACCATATATTTGAACATCTGAATGCATCTAAATGCAACATCACTATTAATACTGAAATGTTAATGATGATTATAAAAATAGCAGCAAATAATAGCAGTAAAATATTCCTACTCCTCTCAGTGTGTTTCTTGTAAAAACACAACCTGGGCGCCCAAAAATTGCAAATGGTGGAAGACCTTGCTCCTTTTAATAGGTTGGTTCAGACCTTTACAATTCCAGCTACAGAACTTTAACGAGTGACCTGCTTGTTGATTATTAATATTTAATTGCGATACCATGTTAGAACATAGATTGAAAAAAACCAAAGCTGACCGATGAAAAACACAGAAAAAACAAAGTCAGTGTACAGTACAACAGTACAACATAAAAAACAAAAAACACCCAAACTTCCCCCTAAATGCTGAAGCATCTTCCCTAACAAGATGCGTCCACCATTTGACCTTAGAACTGAAGAAGCTTCTCGGATGAGAGGTGAAACATCTTCAAGCAATTTACAGAATTCCAGACACTTTTCTTTTCAAAATCTCTTTCATCATGCTGCTTGAACTAAGACTTACAAATTTAAGTAACACAATGACAATATTTAACAATGTGACTCCAACAATTACCCTGAATTGGGCTGTAAAGTTTTTGTATTGTGACAAGAAGATAGATTATTATGGCTAGCTTCCACAAGTCAAATCAGTGCTAAATCAGCTGTCATCCCCATTCAGTCAGTTACTTGGTCATCTTCCAGACTGTCAACCTGCCCCCTCATGAGAACAAAACGAACACAGACATTTTAAGTTATAAGTGCTATAAGTGACTTTAATGTCAGGGGAACACCAAAGCGGGCAGCACGGTGGCACGGTGGTTAGCACTGTTGCCGCACAGCAAGAAGGTCCTGAGTTCAATTCCACCATCAGGCCGGGGTCTTTCTGTGTGGAGTTTGCATGTTCTCCCCGTGTTTGCGTGGGTTCTCTCCGGGTACTCCGGCTTCCTCCCACCGTCCAAAGACATGCAGCTTGTGGGGATAGGTTAATTGGATAATCCAAATTGCCACTAGGTGTAAATGTGCGAGTGAATGTGAGTGCGAATGGTTGTCTGTCCCTGTATGTTAGCCCTGCGACAGACTGGCGACCTGTCCAGGGCGTACCCCGCCTCTCGCCCTATGACAGCTGGGATAGGCTCCAGCGCCCCCCGCGACCCTGAAAAGGATAAGCGGAAGCGAATGGATGGATGGATGGGAACACCAAAGCGTTCCCAGGCCAGCCGAGATATATAATCTCTCCAGTGTGTCCTGGGTTTGCCCTGGGGCCTCCGTTCAGAGGAACATGCCCGGAACACCTCTCCCAGGAGGCGCCCAGGAGGCATCCTTGTCAGATGCCCTAACCACCTCAACTGGCTCCTTTCGATGCGGAGGAGCAGCGGCCCTACTCTGAGCCCCACACTATCTCTAAGGGAGAGGCCAGCCACCCTTCGGAGGAAGCTCATTTCCGCCGCTTGTATCCGCGATCTCGTTCTTTCGGTCACTACCCACAGCTCGTGACCAAAGGTTAGGGTAGGGACGTAGATCGACCGGTAAATTGAGAGTTTTGCTTTTACACTCAGCTCCCTCTTCACCACGACGGACCGGTGGAGCGTCCGCATCACTGCGGCCGCAGCACCAATTCATCTGTCGATCTCTGGCTCCCTTCTCCCATCATTCGCGAACAAGACCCCGAGATGCTTGAACTTCTCCACTTGGGGCAGGAACTCATCCCCGACCCGGAGTGGGCACTCCACCCTTTTCCGGCTGAGAACCATGGCCTCAGATTTGGAGGTGCTGAGCCTCATTCCCGCTGCTTCACACTCGGCAGCGAACCGTTCCAGTGAGTGCTGCGAAAAGCAGAGACGAGATTCTGAGGCCACCGAAGTGAAAGCCCTGTGTCACTTGGCTGCGCCTTAAAATCCTGTCCATAAAAATTATGAACAGAATTGGTGACAAAGGGCAGCCCTGGAGGAGCCCATCACCCACTGGAAACGTGTCCGACTTATTGCCAGCAATGCAAACCGAATGGACGGCAGACACCCTATACCCCTGCAGCTCCTCCCACAGGACACCCTGAGGGACACGGTCGAATGCCTTCTCCGAGTCCACAAATCACATGTAGACTGTTTCAGCAAAACTCCCATGCACCCTCGAATATCCGCTCTGCCAGTCCAGGGGTACTGCCCCTGATATCCATGCAACATTGTAGAGGTGTGTCAACCAAGACAGCCCTAAAACGTACAGAGCCTTCAGGAACTCAGGATGGACCTCATCCACACCATGGATACAATTGATTCAAACCCGAATACCTGACCTGGTACTGGGCAGGGAATTCAACATCTTTCTCCTCCACCAATACCTGACCTGGTACTGGGCAGGGAATTCAACAGTTTCTCTCCTCCACCAATCAAAAATGCATGTGCCCTTGGTGGCAGAAATTCAGAGGAATTTGACAAGGGCTGGATATGTCACTGATTTCTAGAATCGATTTGTTTCCGATTCACATGGTCCCGATTCGATTCTATTCATTTTGATTCTAATTGATTTGATTTGGGAAATTTTGGCTTGAACAGTCAGAAATATTATAATACTGATCATTTTTTCAGTACTGACACTTGTGAGACTTCATCAGAGGTGTATGTGTTAAGGGTGGTGAGTTAGTGAACCCAGACGCGGACCTCTCGTTAAAGTTGAACAGTGTCTTTATTTACAGTGAAGCCAATCCACAGTTATCCACAGTGCAAAGTCCCTTCAGTGCTCCCCTCGTGTGTCCACACAGCTCTCGTGAACTAGTGACGTCTCTCCTTCCATCTCTCCGTGTCGTTCGTTTCCTGGGAAAAGGCAAACAGACGCGATTAGCCTTCCTCCGCTATCAAACACTTGTTTTATACTCGCTGAGCTCGAGTCACTACAAGGCTTGGTGCAATACTCCAGCGCTGTCTGTCACTCAGCCACACCATTAAATAGCTCTGCCAACGATGGTGGATGATTGGCAGCAGCTGGCAAGGAATCAGTCGCAGGTGGGACAGCTCAGAGTGGCAGCACTTCCGGGTCGGAGATCTCCCGTTGCTACGCAACCGCGTAACAATTGTAGCGGAGCCGGAGAGAGAAACAGAGTGAGAGAGAGGAGAACAAACACACACATACACACAGGGCGCCGGTCGGGGCACCGTCAGACCTGACAGTATGCATCACAGCAGATGCCTTCCTGTCACAGTAATTGAGGATAAAACAGAAAAACATGAAGGAGATTTTCCTGGCCTGGCTTTTTATAGCAGATAACCTAAAAAATATTCTGCAGTAGAAAAAAAAGTGGAAGAAAACCTCAACATTTGAGCATTACCTTATGCTGTTTAAGTGAAGCAGAGCAAAGTTACAGAGGTTTTATTGTGCAGTGTTTTGTATTTTTTCGTAATTTTAAATAGTTTACATTTCTTCAGTTTTGAACAGCAGAAATGAGGCATTCTTGTTAGAAGTCATTAAAAAAAACAGTACACAGAGAGAGGGAGAGAGAACTCTGCAGGAAAAGTGTCATTTTATCGCAGTGGAAGCAAACCAGCATAAGTTAGAGGGCATTCATGACGATGTTTATGTGAAGCGAAATGTGAAGCTTAGTTTGGATCTTTTTTTTGCTGATGATTCAGGCAATTTTGGTTGGAGAGTGATGAAACCTGCAGCTTGAAAATGTAGTGCAAAAAAATAGACGTAAACACAAAGCACGATGAGCTGTCAACTTTCAGCCACAGCTTTCCGTGTACGTGCTGTTGGGTTAGATAGCCACCATCTTACTCATTCTGAAGCGTCGGATCCGCGCTTTGTGTTCAAGTCTTTTTACGAAATCCATTTACCTGCTCTCGTTTGCTAATTTATCTTTTTGGTGGTTGTTGTGGGGCGACCCTGGCTCAGGGGGGTTGGGAAGCGTATCTGCAACCGGAAGGTCGCCGGTTCGATCCCCGGTTCGATGCCCGGGCTCTCTGTCCTGGTCGTTGTGTCCTTGGGCAAGACACTTTACCCTACCGCCTACTGGTGTTGGCCAGAGGGGCCGATGGCGCGATATGGCAGCCTCGCCTCTGTCAGTCTGCCCCAGGGCAGCTGTGGCTACAACAGTAGCTTGCCTCCACCAGTGTATGAATGTGAGAGTGAATGAATAGTGGCATTGTAAAGCGCTTTGGGTGCCTTGAAAAGCGCTATATGAAATCCAATCCATTATTATTGTTGAAATAGTTTTGTGGGGTTAAACCTGAGATTCTGGCGATTTAAAACTCGAACATCCAAATTCACCATTCTTTTTTCTAGGCATTGAAGCCATTAACTAAACCAAAGAGGTGGTAATATTAATTTTATCCGGGAAAAAGAGAAGCATTTTGGATATTCGTTTTAAGAGTCTGCACCCCAGAGGTATGAATGAGGATTTTTCTATCAATGAGTTTTTGTGAACTTAACCCTTTTGTTATTTTTTATGTTTTTATTCTAATTTTATCAGTTAAATTATTCTTGCATGGGCAATGTATTAAAGTTGTTCATCTTCCCTTAAGTGTTGCTGGAGTTACTGCATTGTGCATTTAAAAGGATTTTAATGAATCGATATGGCTCCGCATCAAACATGTACAGTTACCATCCTTTGGGAGGAAAACAGGCGGTGTCGTCGAGTTCGGTGCTTTAGGAAACACAACCTCAGAACAGTTATCAGCCATGTGTTTCATATACAACACTTGCATACACTTCAATTCATTTTGATCCTCTGTGTCACGGGCTGCGACGGCAGACCGTGGAGTTGCAGAGAAAGTAGGGCCCAAACGCGAGACTCTAGTGAAGGACAGTGGATTTATTTATGGTAAGTGGACAGAAACAACAACTACATACAATTCCAGCACTGTGACTCCTGTGTCGATTCCTCTATGAAGCCCACACAGTGCACGTGTCCATAACAGTGAAAAGGTGACAACTCCTAAAACCCGATTCCACTCCATGATTCCCCTTGTGACAACGTTCCTGACTCCTGGTGACACAAAAACAGACACAGCTCAGCAGGCAGCCTTTAGTAGCAAAGCTGTTCACAAACACACTAATCAACGGAGATACTTTACAGGTTCGACTTAGTATAATCCCGCGTCAACTGGAGCTCCGCCACCTTCTTAAATAAGACGCTCCTCATGAGGCTATCAGCTGCAGCTGGGGAAGGCTAATGAGCGGCAGGTGCGGCAGCCTCCAGTGCGGGAACACTTCCGGGTCGCAGTCCCCTCAGCGACCCCAAAACATCCGGGAGAACACAGGGAGAAAGGACAAAGGGAGAGAAAACCACCAAAAACATAACATACGGAAAAACATATACAAGTAATACATGAGCTCTGGGTCACCAGACCCAGGCCATGACAGTACCCCCCCTCTAAGGGCTGGCTCCTGAGGCCCCAAAAAAACAACAACAACCCGAAAACAAAACCAGCAGCAAGGCCAACCAACCCGGGTCGGGTGGTGGGAGGTACAGGATGGAGGGCCAGAAACACTCCAGCCAAAAAACAAAAAACAAGTCCCAGTTTAATAGTTCAAATACCTGGCCGCGCTCCTGGCGGGGGTTTGAAACAGTCCAGTTGGCCAAGCCGGCAGGCGGTGATGTTGGCGGCCCGACACAAGTCCAACAGTGAGAAAGTTCAGGTGGCCAACCACAGGCCCAGTGGTGGCGGCGTTGCAGCACCGGCAGGCAGCCATGGGTCAGGCAGCAGCGGCGAAATGGTTGTGGTGGCCTGCCACGTGTCCAGTGGTGGTGGCACTGCAGCTCCGCCAGCCTGCCACGGCTGCAGCGGCACGGGCCTGCACTGTAAAAAAAAAACTGTCAAATTTACGGTAAAATACCGGCAGCTGTGGTTGCCAGGAATATACCGTGAAAAAAATGTGGGATCTGTAAAAGACAATACGGTATACTGGTTTTGTAACCCTAAATTTTAAGGTAAGTCAACATATTATTTTACCAAAATCATGATAGAAAAAAACAAATATATTTGTCAATTATACAGCAATTTAATGTAAAAAATGCAACTTTCCATAGCTTTTTACGGATATTTGCAGTGAAAAAAAAAAGTTATAATATAATAATATTTACAGTCAAAGTCAAAGTCAAAGTCAACTTTATTTGTCAATTCTGCCATATGTACAGGACATACAGAGAATAGAAATTCCGTTACTCTCAAACCCTAGAAGAAGTAGCAATGAACATTTAAATATAAGAGAGAGATTAAAAATGCAAGTAAAATAATTAAAAAGTAAAATTTGAATAAATACAGTACAAGCTATACAATATACAATATACAATATTCAGGTAACGGTAACGGTAGATGACATTCAGTGTAGACCAGGCAGGGTAGTGCAAATAGGCAAATAGTGCAAATGGAGATTTGGTAATGTACGGTAGGAGGTAGTGTAACAGAACAAAGTCTTATGAGGTAATGGCAGTCCAATGCTCCACAGGTGGCTAATAACTGGTGCAGGCCAGTGAGTGAGTCAGAGAGTGTGTGTGTGTGTGTGTGTGTGTGACAGAGTTCAGTGAGACCGTGGAGGAGAGAGGGGAGAGGGGGCAGAATCGGGAGGGAGTTAAGCTTCCTGACAGCCTGATGGATGAAGCTGTCCTTCAGTCTGCTGGTCCTGGCTTGGAGACTCCTCAGTCGCCTCTCTGACGGCAGCAGCTTGAAGAAGCTTTGCATTGGGTGCGTGGGATCAGCCGCTATGCAAAGGGCTTTTTTAGTGAGACGGGTGCTGTAAATGTCCTGGAGGGAGGGGAGAGAGACACCAATGATCCTCTCTGCAGCTCTCACTATGCGTTGGAGGGTTCTATGACAGGACGCATTGCAGGCTCCAAACCACACAGTGATGCAGCTCAACAGGATGCTCTCTATGGTGCCTCTGTAGAAAGTGTACATGATGGGGGCTGGTGCTCCTGCTCTTCTTAGTTTGCGGAGAAAGAAGAGACGCTGCTGTGATTTCTTGGCCAGTGCTGTGGTGTTGTACGTCCAGGAGAGATCCTCTGTGATGTGCACACCCAAGAACTTAGTGCTGCTCACTCTCTCCACAGACGCTCCGTCAATGGTCAGAGGAGCATGTTGGGTGTGCATTCTCCTGAAGTCCACAACAATCTCCTTCGTCTTCTCCACATTCAGAGAGAGATTGTTGTCAACACACCACGTGGCCAGGCGTCTCACCTCACTTCTGTAGTTGGTCTCATCCCTGTTGCTAATGAGACCCACCACCGTTGTGTCGTCCGCAAACTTGATGAAGAGGTTGGAGCTGTATGATGGAGTACAGTCATGGGTCAGCAGAGTGAAGAGGAGGGGGCTCAGCACACATCCCTGCGGGGCCCCTGTGTTTAAAATGATGGTGCTGGATGTATTACTGCCGACCCGTACTGCTTGAGGTCTTCCGGTGAGGAAATCCAACAGCCAGTTGCACAGAGAGGTGTTGAGCCCCAACTGGACCAGTTTTTGAGTGAGCTGTTGGGGGATTATAGTGTTGAATGCTGAACTGAAATCAATGAACAGCATTCGAACATATGAGTCTTTTTTGTCCAGGTGTGTGAGTGCTGAGTGGAGAGCAGTGGAGATAGCATCATCGGTTGAGCGGTTGGGCCGATACGCAAACTGGAAGGGATCCAGGGAGGGGGGCAGGACAGTCTTGATGTGTTGCATGACTAGTCGTTCGAAGCACTTCATCAGGATGGGAGTGAGTGCAACCGGACGGTAGTCATTAAAGCAGGAGGGAGATGACTTTTTTGGAACCGGAATGATTGTGGTGGCTTTAAAACATGTGGGGACGACAGCCTGGATAAGTGATATATTGAAGATGTCTGTGAAGACATCAGTGAGTTCCACCACACAGTCTCTCAGTACACGACCAGGAATGTTGTCAGGACCCGGAGCTTTACGTGCATTGATCCTGCTGAGGGATCTCCTCACGCTGTCCGGGGACAGAGTCAACACCTGGTCGCCAGGAGGGGGTGGGGTCTTCTGTGCAGTGGTGCTGTTTTGGACTTCAAAGCGAGCAAAGAAAGTGTTCAGCTCGTTCAGCAGGGGGGTAGTGCTATCACAGGTCTGTGGTGGGGGCTTGTAATCTGTGATGGTCTGAATGCCCCGCCACAGGCTCCGTGAGTCTCTGCTGTCTTTGAAGTGATGAGATATTTTCCTGGAGTACTGTCTCTTAGCCTCTCTGATGCCACGGGAAAGGTTGGCCCTAGCTGTCCTCAGGCTCGCCTCGTCTCCTTCTCTGAAGGCAACATTCCGAGCTTTCAGCAGCCTGTAGACCTCTCCTGTCATCCATGGTTTTTGATTTGCCCGGACAGTTATGGTTTTTGTGACTGTTACATCCTCAATACACTTGTTGATGTAGGCAGTAACAGTCTCTGCGTACTCCTGGAGGTCAGTGGTGTTGTTATAGGTGGCAGCCTGCTTAAACATGTTCCAGTCTGTGATGGTAAAACAGTCCTGTAAAGCCTCTGAAGACCCTTCTGGCCACACTTGTATCTGCTTACGAACCGGTTTGGAGACTTTAACGAGCGGTCTGTAGGCAGGCATTAGAATATTTAAACAACAAAGGTTTAAAGTTAATTACACACGTTTGTTTGCACATGGGAGAAGTAAACACCTTATACACTGGCACTACCTCAGTGTTTGTTTCATATGCAACAAGTCAACAAGAAAAAATCCCGCTGTTTACATCTAGTTTTTTTTTTTCTTCACCTTAACTTTTCTGTTACAACACAGGATTGTGATTAGCATGACAGTGATATGGTCTGAGGCGCCGAGGTGGGGGAGGGGAAAAGCTTTGTAAGCTCCTCTCCGGGTGGTGTAAACAAGGTCCAGTGTGTTATTTCCCCTTGTTGGAAAGTCTATGTGTTGTTGTATTTTTGGAAACACGCACTTTAAGTCTGCATGATTGAAATCCCCAGCCAGGATGAGAAAAGTAATTTGTTGTTAATTTAACAGTAATAGGATAGACCCTATTATTGTAAATAACTGTAAAAATAACAGAAATATGTTAAACCTTATTAAAACCTTTGACAGTAAAAAACACAGTGAAATTGTATAACAAATTACAGCATTTTATTTTGACCAGATACATTTTACGGTAAATTCCTGGCAACCACAGCTGCCGGTATTTTACCGCTAAAAATACAGTACAATATGAGGAACATAAATGGTTTACCGTACATTTTACATTTGCAACCGCTAAATATAGAAAAATCTAAAGATGCTCATATATAACCAAGGTAGTGAATATTACTGATAAACAATGAGAAAATTTGACATACCATCTGAAAACAGACTAAACATATCATTTTCTCTATTCCTACAAAACAGCATAGATCTTGAGAATACAGCATGTGTCCATATATATGGCTGGTAATCCATGGAGGAATGAATAAACATGAAACAAAATATTACCTGCCCCTGACCTATCAACAGTAATGAGTCACTGGGTCCTGCCTTGTTGAAGGAAAGGACTCAGTGGAGTTTCTAATGCGCATGGTGTCGAAGATACAAGCTCTGCAGGAGTACTTCAATGTCCATCAGGAGTTCACTTTGGACTGGCAGGATCCCCTCTGCAGCAAAAAATGGACAAAGTTTGATCAGTGCTTGAGCAAAATGCACAGAAATGAACAAAACGTGCTGCCAAAAACAGATCTAATGATAAATGATTTCTTAAGTGTAAAATATACAGTTCTTAAAGGATAGCTATTGTCAAAATGCAACCTTGGCTGTTTTTTGTTTTTTTTTTAACTGTAAACGAGACAAACATATATCTATAAGCATAATTACGACAAACGAGCCGTTTTTGAGATTGACCGTGATTTTGTTTTGTGGTCAATAGCCAGTGAATGGGAATACTAGGGGGGCGGGGCATAAATTTGAGCACATCAAAATCGATACAGTAAAAAAAAAAAAAAACAGCCCAGGTTGCGTTTTGGCAATAGTTATCCCTTAAATCTACTTATGTAAAAGTGATACATACAGGGAGTGCAGAATTATTAGGCAAATGAGTATTTTGTCCACATCATCCTCTTCATGCATGTTGTCTTACTCCAAGCTGTATAGGCTCGAAAGCCCACTACCAATTAAGCATATTAGGTGATGTGCATCTCTGTAATGAGAAGGGGTGTGGTCTAATGACATCAACACCCTATATCAGGTGTGCATAATTATTAGGCAACTTCCTTTCCTTTGGCAAAATGGGTCAAAAGAAGGACTTGACAGGCTCAGAAAAGTCCAAAATAGTGAGCTATCTTGCAGAGGGATGCAGCAGTCTTAAAATTGCAAAGCTTCTGAAGCGTGATCATCGAACAATCAAGCGTTTCATTCAAAATAGTCAACAGGGTCGCAAGAAGCGTGTGGAAAAACCAAGGTGCAAAATAACTGCCCATGAACTGAGAAAAGTCAAGCGTGCAGCTGCCAAGATGCCACTTGCCACCAGTTTGGCCATATTTCAGAGCTGCAACATCACTGGAGTGCCCAAAAGCACAAGGTGTGCAATACTCAGAGACATGGCCAAGGTAAGAAAGGCTGAAAGACGACCACCACTGAACAAGACACACAAGCTGAAACGTCAAGACTGGGCCAAGAAATATCTCAAGACTGATTTTTCTAAGGTTTTATGGACTGATATAATGAGAGTGAGTCTTGATGGGCCAGATGGATGGGCCCGTGGCTGGATTGGTAAAGGGCAGAGAGCTGCAGTCCGACTCAGACGCCAGCAAGGTGGAGGTGGAGTACTGGTTTGGGCTGGTATCATCAAAGATGAGCTTGTGGGGCCTTTTCGGGTTGAGGATGGAGTCAAGCTCAACTCCTGGTCCTACTGCCAGTTTCTGGAAGACACCTTCTTCAAGCAGTGGTACAGGAAGAAGTCTGCATCCTTCAAGAAAAACATGATTTTCATGCAGGACAATGCTCCATCACACGCGTCCAAGTACTCCACAGCGTGGCTGGCAAGAAAGGGTATAAAAGAAGAAAAACTAATGACATGGCCTTCTTGTTCACCTGATCTGAACCCCATTGAGAACCTGTGGTCCATCATCAAATGTGAGATTTACAAGGAGGGAAAACAGTACACCTCTCTGAACAGTGTCTGGGAGGCTGTGGTTGCTGCTGCACGCAATGTTGATGGTGAACAGATCAAAACACTGACAGAATCCATGGATGGCAGGCTTGTGAGTGTCCTTGCAAAGAAAGGTGGCTATATTGGTCGCTGATTTGTTTTTGTTTTGTTTTTGAATGTCAGAAATGTATATTTGTGAATGTGGAGATGTTATATTGGTTTCACTGGTAAAAATAAATAATTGAAATGGGTATATATTTGTTTTTTGTTAAGTTGCCTAATAATTATGCACAGTAATAGTCACCTGCACACACAGATGTCTCCCTAAAATAGCTAAAACTAAAAACAAACTAAAAACTACTTCCAAAAACATTCAGCTTTGATATTAATGAGTTTTTTGGGTTCATTGAGAACATGGTTGTTGTTCAATAATAAAATTATTCCTCAAAAATACAACTTGCCTAATAATTCTGCACTCCCTGTAAATAGAAAGAGAAAACAAAATGTGTGGTTAGAGGCTCCATAAGTCTGACTATGTGTGTGTATATTAACTAATATGAACAAGCGTGGCTTGCGTGTGTGTCCTATAAGACTGTGTGCGCTGTGAGGTTGTTGTAAGTGTGCTGCCGTTGAGCGCATGTGTTTGGGTGATCGTGGTGTGTGAATATGCAGAAATAGAGGGTGTTGTTTGTAGGTGAGTGGGGAAGTAGGTGATCACAGCAGTGAAAGAAAAGAGAAAGAAAGAAACCAGGAGAATGGTGAGCCAAAAAAAAGAGAAAAGAAACGGAAACATTCCAATTAAAGCAATGACGGAGGGTGACCGTGTTATATCTGCTATGACATCATACTGATATTACTAGGTTAAACACATGTTAAAGGAGAGAGTGTGAATGAATAAGAAAAGAGTGTAGTGGGTTCTTATCTGGAGTGCAGTCAATATAACCACTGAGTGGTGCCGGGGTCGCGGTAGAGCTGTCCGTCCACGTAGAGCCGGTCCACGGCGATGACAGCGCGGGAGCCTCTCTGGATGAAGCTACGTCGAATTGGGAACAGGACCTTGCGTCGTTCCAGGATCTCTTTGGGGAACTGGTCGTTCACGCTGAAGTCCGTTCCTTTCAGCTCCCTGCCGTGACTCTTCACCTGTTCCTTCTGTTTGAATTGGCCGAATTTGGCCACAATTGGACGTGGTCTTCCGGTCGGCGACCTCGCGGCCCCCAAGCGATGCACTCTTTACGGTGTCCTCCAGCAGCTTCAGGTGGATTTTAATGAAGATTTTCACCGTTGCCTCCACGTCTTCTCTGGCAGATTCTGGAATACCAGAAAACACAAGGTTGTCTCGCATGCTACGGGCTTGTAGATCGATAACGGACTCTTTTATTTTTTTATTTTCTATGTTTAACTGGGTCACGTTATCGGTGAGAGATTTGACCGACTCCCATAGGGTGGCATTTTCAGCAGCAAGTGTTTCCACCTGCTGTTGGCTGAACTCCAGAGATTCTCTCAGAGATTTAAATTCCCGGTGTAAAATCTCCACCAGGGACAGCCTCGCATCGAAACTGGACAATCGCTTGTCGATTGATTCCATGTCTGCAATGTCTTTTCCGGCAGGCGATGTTGTGCTGGGGGAGTCTGCCGGGCGATATCTCTTCGATGACGGTGTCTCAATTTTGGCCGGGGAAGATGCACTCTGGGCCTTCTTCATTATTAAATCTTGGAAGCACCAGTCGATGTAATCTTGGAGAGCGTCTAAACTCTCCCCGTTGTCCTCCAGGGTGTTAGAGATGATAGAACAGATGTTGTTAGTTATATGACAACTGATTCATTTATTTGGCAATACTGAAGTTTAAAGAAACTTTGTTAAATTCTACCTTTTCCCGTCACTTACCTCCTCTCACTTCCGTCACTTACCTCTCACTTGAACTCTTACTTGTCTTCCTTTTTCTCTTAGGATCCAATAGCACATATCATCTCGTAGTGTCGTTTTTGTCCGTTTCCTTCCTCTTGGAGGCTCCTGAGTTCTTCCCTCCTTCCTTCCATTCTGAGTGTATTTGCTCGTATTCTTCATTAGCTTGTTTCTTTATTTGGAATATGGTTGCACTCCTGGGCATTGGTCTCCCCAAGACAAGATAATACATAGCCTTCTTTTATTCCACTTATCCCATCTCTTGTTTAATTTCTTTTCCATTGCAGATCTTGCTTTCTTATCTTCTATACCATCCAGTATCTGGTAATTGGCATTTCTTAAAATGCCCACCATTACACCTTTATTTAAATTCTCTATTTATTGTTTATGTTAAAATTATGATCCCTTTTTACTGTTAAGTTTTTATGTTGTGTTATGTAATTTTGTTTTTCTTCTAGGAATAAGGACTACAATGCTTCCAGGTCTACTTACATTTTTTTCTCCTATTGTTTGGGACTGGAAATGAAATTCAACTTACTAATTACTAAGAATTTGCCAATCAATCTCTACTTTGAAAAAGACAAAAGAATGCTTTTTCTTTTCCCGAAACTGCAGATTTCTATTTTATTTTAATTTTGAAATAAAACTGCAAACTTAATGGTCTTCATTTAAAGCAAGCAACATCATAGCTATTCAACCCAGCTCGTAATTAATTTAAAAATATACACATTCTACTAATCTAATAAAAGATGAGATCAACAATGTCAAAATACAACTCAGGAATGAGTTTTAAAAAAACTCAGCATTAATACTTGACAAGAAATTAATCAAATACAAAATAAGACTCAATTTAGCTATCAACTCAACAGTAATTATCTCATAATAAAAATAAACACAATAATACATTTAGAAATTGACTCACGTTATTAATTATATAAAACAGATAAGAGTCATTTAAAGAAAATCATACAGCATGTGAAAAAGTGGATGAGCAGTTGTCCCCTTTGTTTTGACCTTTTTTTTTGTTTGCACATTTTGCACATTACTCGGTTTCTATTTATTTGCTATGATTTACTATTCGTCAAGTAACATTGCTGCACTCACTGTCCCGGGTTTGTTTGTGTAAGCGTTCTGTTGCCAGCAAATCAAACACTCTGCAAAATAAGGCAAATACTCACTTACATGTTTCTTGAAATTTTATTATTTTACAGATTAAGTCATTTGTTCATACTTACTTTCTTTCTTTTCAGTCTTCATGTGGGTCAGGTGTGGGGAAACGCCTTCCTAGCAATTCCTCATGTTACAGCTGCCGAGGCGAGCCGTGAGGTGTTGTGAGAATGAGGACCCAAAATGCATGCAATAGACTGATGATATGAGTGACGTTTATTTACAAAGTGGTGGAGTGACAGAACAGGCAATGAGGCATGACAAATAACTGAAGAAACCTAAACTGGTCAAACTAATAGCAAACCTGAAAACCTGATAATAATGACAAAATGGGTTGAAGGGCAGAGAGACGCAGACCAGAGTACCAAAACACCATGAAACGCAGACGAGCCGACAAGGAACGCATACCGACACCCACTATATGGGTGGGTATGCAGAAGGAGACCAGGTAATGACACACAGGTGGGAAGCACAACTGATCCTAATACACAAGACGACCGAAGGATACAAGCTGAACGCAGTGACAACAGACATAGACCTTCAAAATAAAACAGGAAATCCACAACACGAACTCAGGGACACGGACAGGGCACAAGGGGGGATGGATACTAAAATCAGAATAAACTAGAACAGAAGACAATAATCATATTAAACACAAAACGGTGGGTCAACAACCCAGCACCTCTATTTAATCTATTTAATTATTGAAATTATTGATTTCTGTGCAATTTTTTTACACATGCATTAAATTAAAGTCAGTTAAATCAACTAAGCATTAAGGGGTGCACTGTAAAATATAACTTGTTGTTTCAACTTAAAAATATCAGGTAAAGGGCTGCCTTAAAATTTTAAGTTAAGTCAAGAAATAGAGTTTGTTCTTGTAACACAACCAAATGTTGATGAAAAATCACGTTGTCTAAACCTTCGTCTTAGTTTAGTTGACTGAGATTTGTTAGTCAGTTCAACTCCTTTAATTGTCATTTTTACTTGTGAAAACCCTTTCAGCTAAATTAAAATAATCTATTGTTTAAACTCTTGTCCTAGTTCAGTTGACTTGGGTTTTTTAGTTAATTCAAATACTTTAGTAGTTCTTTTAACTTAGGAATCTATTTTAGCTTAACTAACATAATCTGTTAGCTAAGTTGATTTAAGTTTATTAATTAACTGAGCTCCTTGAGGTAGCTGAGTGAACTTGTAAATCAGTTTCATTTTAATTATCAGAGTTGACTGGATGTAAAGAAAAATGTGTATTGAACATCTTAAGTTTTTTTTTTTGTTGTTTTTTTTTTTTAGCTTTCTAACATTCATTTCAGCAAAACTACCTGTTAGGTTTATCTTAGATCTCAGGTTTAAATATCTACATTCCTTTAAATTAATTTTCTGTTGTTTACAGAAAAAAAAATAAAAACCCACAGATTCCATTAAAGTGTATCTGATCATTTCAGGCAGAAAGTTTGTTTTAAGAACATGAGAAGACTATTACTCATGAGCACCCAACATTCACCATTTATTGTGCCATCTTAGTCATCTGAGAAACAGAAAAATCAGTGACGTAGCTCATCAGGCTCACAATCCATCAAAACTCAAAGGTTGCTCCCTGTGAAACAATAAATTTGAACTTGGTCTTGAGCCCAGTTTGGGTGAAGATTAAAACACAGACACACAAAAGCAAACAAACAAAAAGATGCACTTTACCTGCCGTTCAGCGAACAAGGAAGTTCAGAGAACAATAAGCTCTGTCTTGAAATCTTTTAAAGTAGAATGATTGTGAAAATGACTTATGTGATGTAAAACTTTAGTAAACGTGCGATTAAATGAACACTGAGTAAAAGGGCAAGTAACAATTTCCTCATTCCTCAGATGTTTACCTTGATGAGCAATACTGTTTTAGTCCAACTGCCTCATTAAAGTTACACAACAGGCTTTTTACATTAAAGCCAGCAAGTCCATTACATACTCCCTTTTTAGATCTGAAATACTGTGCACATTCTGTGTATATGTAGTGGACAGCAATTTACCCAAAAGAGTGCGAAGTTTGCAAGTCCACCTCACTTAAATGACAAAGTCAGATGTGATCATCTAGACCTGTGAAAATAAATTAATGACAAACCTGCAGTTATGGATGTTATTACAACCACAAGAACCTAAACAGTCTGCTCCATTGCTTTTGTTAATGAATCATTTGTTGGTAGCACATCTGAATATTTAGTTTATGCCACCTGCATGCGATCATCAATAGTGCAATATTACTTCTTAAGAAGTACCCTGACACTACAATCTTTATATCAGCAACAAGCAAGATGGCGCCGAGTATGGCAGCCTCGTCGTGAGCTCCGCCAAGCAACAGATGTTTTTTGTGTTTAATTTTACTTTTCCTTTATTTTTTCACGAGTAGCACATGTCTCCTTGTGTAAGACCAACAAACCTTACTGGACATAAAAGATGGACTTTCTCATCACTTTCCGGAGTTCAGGTTTTGCAACACGGACCCTCCGTTTGCAGACCCCCCATTCATCTTACCTGAGATGCCTTTGTTCTCTGGCCCTGGAGGCCGCAAACGCCGACACAGAGGGAGAAGATCTGGCGTTCTGGTTCGACTGAGACGGCACACTAACAGACCACCGTTACCCAGTTTATTACTGGCTAATGTGCAGTCTCTGGAGAACAAGCTGTGCGAGCTTCGGGCACGGATCTCATTCCAGCGAGAGATGCGGGACTGCTGCGTGATCTGCCTCACAGAAACCTGGCTATCGGACAAGGTACCGGACTCCGCAATACAACTACCGGGGTTCTCTGTGCACCGCGCGGACAGGTCACAGGATCTTACTGGGAAAAGCAGAGGTGGTGGTGTGTGTTTCATGATCAACAACAGCTGGTGTGATTATGCGAACGTGCACCCGGTCAAATCCTTCTGCTCACCGGACCTGGAGTACCTGATGATTAAGTGCCGGCCATTCTGGCTACCGAGGGAATTTACAGCAGTGATTATTACGGCTGTTTACATTCCCCCACAAGCCAACACTGACCGAGCACTCAGGGAACTGTGCAGCACGATCAGCAGTGAGGAAACCGCACACCCAGAGGCGGCGTTTATCACGACCGGGGACTTTAACAAAGGAAACCTGAAGAAAGTTTCACCAAAACTCCACCAACACATCCATTTCAACACTCGTGGAGACCGGCTTCTTGACCACTGCTACACCTCTTTCCGGGATGCGTACAAAGCCCTCCCCCGCGCCCCATTCAGCCAATCAGATCACCGCTCCATCCTGCTCCTGCCCGCCTACAGGCAGAAGCTGAAACAGGAAGCTCCAACCCTGAGGGCGGTGCACCGTTGGTCGGACCAGTCGGAGTCTACGCTGCGGGACTGTTTTGATCACGCGGAGTGGGAAATGTTTCACGTGGCTGCTAATGACATTGATGAGTACACAGACTCAGTCTGCGGATTTATCAGGAAATGCATGGAAGATGTCGTCCCATCCAGAACAGTTAAATCCTTCCCAAATCAAAAACCCTGGATTAACAGAGATGTTCGCACAGAACTGGTGGCACGGAGCACCACTTTTGCCTCCGCAAACACATCGGACTACAAACATGCACATTACCAACCCCGGAAGACGATCAAAGCAGCCAAACGTGAGTACAGGGACAGAGTGGAGCAACAGTTTGACAACCCTCGGAGTATGTGGCAGGGACTAAACACGATCGCAGACTTTAGAGGGAAAACCAGCACACCGCAGACCACGGCCTCTCTGTGTGAGGATCTAAACGTATTCTACGCTAGATTCGATACAGCGAACACCAGGAGACCGGACAGTGTGCGCACCGCGGATGACGTCAGTGCGCACACTGTGTCTGAAGAGGATGTGCGGAAGGGCTTCAGGAGGGTGAACACACGCAAAGCTACTGGTCCGGACGGGATTCCCGGCCGCGTCCTCAAGTCATGCGCGGCTCAGCTGGCTGGAGTGTTAACACACATCTTCAACCTTTCCCTCTCTCTGTCTGTAGTCCCAGCCTGCTTCAAAATGGCCACCATCGTCCCTGTACCCAAATCCTCCACCATCTCCTCATTGAACGACTGGCGACCTGTAGCCCTGACCCCCATCGTGAGCAAATGCTTCGAGAAGCTGGTCAGGGACTTCGTTTGCTCTTCACTACCCGACTCACTGGACCCCCTACAGTTCGCATACCGCCACAACAGGTCCACTGATGATGCCATAGCCCTGACACTCCATGCTGCCCTGTCACACCTGGAGAAGAGAGACACGTATGTGAGAATGCTGTTTGTAGATTACAGCTCAGCATTCAATGCCATCGTTCCCGACAGGAAACTGCAGGATCTAGGACTGAGTAGCTCCCTCTGCAGCTGGATCCTTAGCTTCCTGTCTGACAGACGCCAAGTGGTCAGACTGGGCAGCACCACCTCATCCCCCATCACACTGAACACTGGTGCTCCACAGGGGTGTGTACTGAGCCCTCTCCTGTACTCACTCTACACCTATGACTGCACAGCCACTAGCAACTTCAACATCATTGTGAAGTTCGCGGACGACACTACAGTGGTGGGTCTTATCACCAACGGTGATGAGACGGCCTACAGGGAGGAGGTCAGCGCCCTGACCCACTGGTGTCAAGACAACCATCTCACCCTCAACGTCACAAAGACAAAGGAGTTGATAGTGGACTTCCGGAGGTGCAGAGAAGTACACACCCCCATCACCATCAACGGCGCTGCTGTGGAGAGAGTGAGCAGCTTCCGCTTCCTTGGTGTACATCTGGCTGAGGATCTTACATGGTCAGGAAACATAAACAAAACAGTGAAGAAGGCGCAGCAGCGCCTCTTCTTTCTCAGGAGACTGAAAAGATTTGGCATGAGCCCCCGCATCCTCAGGACCTTCTATCGCTGTGCCATTGAGAGCATCCTCATTGGATGCATCACCACCTGGTATGGCAACAGCACCGCTTACAACCGCAAAGCTCTCCAGAGAGTAGTGCGGTGCTCTGAACGGATAATTGGAGGTGAGCTTCCCTCCCTCCAAGACATCTACAGGAAGCGGTGCCTGAGGAAAGCGGGGAGGATCATCAAGGACTCCAGTCACCCCAGCCATAAACTGTTCAGACTACTTCCATCGGGAAGGAGGTTCTGCAGTATCCGGTCCCGTACCAGCAGACTGAGAGACAGCTTTTTCCACCAGGCCATCAGACTGCTGAACACGTCATAGACACCTCACCTTCACTACTTGAACTTCAACATTATGCACTCCACACTGTACATTAATGCCACTGTTTTGCACATGTCCAACTACCAACCTCTGTATATTTTATATATTTTATTTTATTGTTTACTCTATTTAATTTGTAAAATATGTATACATACACACACACACACACACGTAGAAAAACATATTTAGTATACACATCCAGTAATGCATATACTCTTATATATTGTACATATATTTATTACTTTCAGATTTAGCCATTCTTATATTTTGCTTGTTTTACGTTATTGTATTTTTGCACAACTCTTTTTTTTTTTTTTTTTTGCCTGTCCCATTTGGTTCTTTAGCCGTCAGAATTGTTGTTTTGCACAACTCTGTTGCTTGTGAAGGTCGCACACAAGAATTTCACTCGCATGTACTGTACCAGTGTACCTGCACATGTGACATGACAATAAAAGTGATTTGATTTGATTTGATCATTTGTTCTACAGAGCTATTAAGTTACAATATAATCTTGTTAGGAGGCCTGGGTCGTTGACCCAGGGTTTTTGAGTTTGTTATATTATTTATAATTTCTAGTCTTTGGTTTCTTTGAGTTCTGTCTTATGGTTTATGTCTCTGTCGTCTCTAGTTGCTCTGTCTCCCCTGTCAGCTGTATCCCCTTGTCTAGTTCGCGTCTCTGTGTATCCTTAGTTGCTATATCCCCGTGTCCAGTCAGTCTGTGTCTGTAAGTTCAGTCTGTGTTGTGTTTCCTGTTTTACTTTGAAGGTCTCTGTCTTTTCTCAGTGTGTTCAGTTTACGCTTCTTTGTCTCGTTAGTCCTGATTTGCCCCAGCTGTGTTTCCCTCCTGTTGCCCATTCCCTGATTACTCCCTCTGCGTATTTAAGCCCTGTGTTTTCCTGTGCTCTCTGTCGCGTTCTACCGTTTACTATGCTGTGTGTTTCTGTCTGCTTGCCTGAGTTTATTTTGCACTTTGGAAGTTTGTTACTTTGAGTTCAGCATTAAAGCTGTTTTTGAGTTCACCTTTTTGCCTCCGAGAGTCTGCACTTTGGGTCCTCCTTACCACCACTCCTGCCTGCACACAGCCTACACCTAACAAATCTGTGGTGTATGACAAAATGCACAAATTGTAACTTACCATTTGACTCCACTGACAAAAATAAATCCCCAGCATCAAGTTTGGCTTCACAGACCTAAAATAAGTAAAATAAAAATATATGTTATAATTATATTGTTTTCGCCATTTATTCATGTTTGCTAATTTTCTGACATATAAACAATGTTAGTTTTGTTACAATACAAGGAATGCAGTTTAATTAAAAGGTAAATTATGCAAAAAAAAGACAAAACAACTTCTGCAGTATACCATGCCAAAAATCATTGTCTCTTATGCCAATTATTTTATCACTACAGCTCTTTTAGTATGGAAACTCACACAATCTAGTCATACTGATCACAAGAGTTCAAAAATAAGTTAAAATAGTGAGCTGTTGTTAAGCATAAAGCATTTCAGGGTAACAAATAACTGCACAATATAATTAAAGCAAAAAATAAACACACTGGAGGACTATCTGATAAAAACTAATATAATGCTGGTTTGTAGACCATATTTTTTCTCAATTCTCAGTGCACTCTTGCAGCTTAGCATGCAGCAGTTAATAACAACTTAAGTGATTACATAGGGGTAAACAGATGACAACAAGCATCGGAGTCCTGCCAAAAAGTTCTTTTTGAACCCAGTCAGTTATTGGAAATATTGCCAAAATGAACTTCCACCAAAATACAACAGCCTGTGAACTTGAAAGAAATTTACAAGTACAGAGACAATATGAAATAAGCTTTATTAATTAGCTGAGTTAGCTTGCTAATATCGCAACAGTGGTTGAGTGCACAACCTTAAAGGTAGCAGCACAATACTTGTGATTTGGTCAGTGCCACATTAAACCCATAAAAAAGGCCATATGTCAGTTTATTAGGTCAAGTTTGGTCATGACACACAAGCTGGACCTTGTCGGCTAAAGTTACATTAGCTAAAGCAAACATTTCGGTAAAAGAGAAAAACACACATGATGCCGTAAATTCAAAACATGTTCCACCTTTTGTAGCTCTCTTTCCTTATAGTTATAACAAATGTTACTCACCTTGAAAGCATGTTCCCAAGAAGACGATTAGAAAACGTCCAAGTAAAGTGAGCATGTCGTTAACCACCAATTCCCCATGATGCACCTCGATAGCAGTCACGTGGGACAGTTTTGAATCCTGCTGTGCTCAACTTACCCACATTGTCAAGTTCACATAAGTTGCTGATTTAGCTGGACATGAGTTTTCAAGTTAGCTTTTTTTGGTGTAATTGGGACGTTTTTAACTTGTAATTCTATGTTATAACAACAACTTCAGTCATCTATCGTCAAGCTGATATAGAATAATATGTTGAAATAAACATCTAGAATTACATTTTACAGTGTGGAGAGTGGTGACTGGTACCCTATTTTTTTTTTTTTTTTTTTTTTTTTTTTTTGCCAGGAGTTGGCAACCCTATTAGTTAGGTTACTTAATATTTCTGCTAAGTACTCTTTAAAATACCAGAATGGGAAGGATGGTGTACGTTTACGTTTATTAGATTGATCAGTATTGCTGAACTATGAAATATTTTGGGTGCATCTCCAAAAGTTAATTCTGTTCATCTGGATGTAGCATTTTCAGTGCAAGAAACGTTTTATCACTCATCCAAGTGACTTTATCAGTCTCATCTGACTGCAGGTTTCCCCAATCTTATAAACAGTACATTTGCATAATGACTGAAACCAGTCCACTGAAGGAACAATGGGCTGGGAGGTCAGTTCCTTTATCCTGCTTATGCAAATTCTCATGGCCATTGATTAACAAACACTGATCAAAGCCAATGGTTAAAGCCCACTGATCAATGGCCATGAGTACCGTTCACAGAGAGTTGGGGAATGGCTACAATCACACCATTGTAAGATGGCATAAGATGTACCCTTAGGCCCCCTCCTCAATTCAGATATGGTCTTCCCCTTTTCACATAAATGGCCTCCTTGACTCCACGCTCAAACCAGCCTAACTCTCTCATTGAAAGAGTGTCCCCTCGCCTGTAGGTGTAAAAAGACTGCAGAGTCCTGGTCTGACGAGGTGGCTCTTCTGTGTTGTACCATCCTCTTCACCAGAGGTTGTTTGGTTTCCCGATGTATAAGTCAAGTCAAAGTCAAAGTGAAAAAAACTTTATTTATCCCCAAGAGGCAATTAAGACAGATGATACCTTGCCAACCATACATACAATACACAAACATCACATTGGGTAGACAGGTCAGGCTAGGTAGCACTGGCTGGTCGACCACACGAGTAGTGACCCAAACCGAAACCATAGAAAACACAACATGAGGAAAGACGAGGAGAAAAAAGAACTCCCCCCGATATGGTGTCATTCCACCATATCGCTCATGGTTATATCCCTCTATCTTGTTATGTCTTATTACATTCTGTTCTTTTGAATTCTTTTGGCGACAGAGAAAGACTGGACTTAGAGTGGTCAAGCTCATAGAATAATCTTTATTTTACATTTCTGGAAATGGAGACCCGAACACACGAACACACACGCTCAAGTCTGAAAGCATTAAAACCCAGCATGGTTATATAGTTCTGCTGCACGTCACACACACAGACACAGCTAACTTAGTTCCGCTTTTTCTATACTTCCTGCTTTTTGCACAAGACGTCCAGTCTACTCTGTGACTTTTGGCCGACATTCTAACTCACAAGGGCGTTTTCTTACACTGGGCTCTATAAAACAATATAAACAGAAAATAAGCATTAAGAATATATATTTATACCGTAACAGTCTCTCCAAATTATGTGATTCCGGGTTCCCTCAATTCCACCAACACTTGTGAAAGGTCCACTCCTTCCAGGTATAATATAAACGGTTTGCAGACAGTTTCAAACAGCTCCTTCTTCCCTTTCAAAATATGGGTTATCTTTTCCATAGCCAGAAGTAAGGACATGTCCCGTAACCAATGCCCCACTTTCGGTCTATCAATTTTTCTCCAATACAATGCAATTAGGCGTTTAGCATGCAAGAAGCACATATTAATGAGGGTCCTGATCTCTTTTCGAATTGTAGGAGTTGGTGGATAAAGTCCCAATAAAAACAATTTGGGGTCTGGGTTTAGAGATATATTTACTACGCTATTTATTGCTAAGGTTACCTCCTTCCAAAACTTCTGTATCTCCTAACATTTCCATAAGCAGTGGAAAAGAGTTCCCTTTTCTATACCATATTTCACACATGTATCTGGGATATAATTATTATCAAATGAATGTAGCTTAACAGGGGTTAGATAAGTTTGCATGGACCAATTAACCTGTAAAAGCTGCAATCTTGTGTTTGTTTGAGTATGAGCTTTTAAGCACACTGATTTCCACTCTTCTAAAGATATATCTCTTCCTATATCATTCTTCAACACGTTCATCCGGACCAGCGGAGGATTCAGTAGAATTGGAAATAAACATATCGTACAGATATGAGATCTGCCGCTTGGTGTAAGGATAGTCAGAAACCGCCTTTTCTATTAGTTATAAGTCAGGTAGGGTCAAATTGTTATTTTTTGAAGTTGCCACAAAGCTTTTTTTTTTAACTTTATTTTTATTTATTTTTAGGAACAGGAACATTAACATTTACACAGACACGGCAAAGGAAAAAGCTAAACAAAATAAGTAGAAGTAGAAATAATAACAATAATAATAATATAAATAAGTAAGATAAATAAACAAAAAAAATGGAGGGGAGGGGTTCACCCAGGGCTATTGGAAGTTACTAAAAAGTAGTTTTTCCACTTGGAGACACACCGTGCATCTTGCTTGTTTGTATACACCCCCATACCTACGTCTATGTCCATACTCACACACACCTTCAAGTGTCTACATACACATCTAAATATACATACATAATACATATCTACCTGTGCACGCATGCATACTCACGCATGTATACCCTTTGACATATTTTTGTACATGTCTATACAAGTGTCCGTTCAGCATCATAAAGTATTAAGACCAGTCAAGCACCGGAAAATCAGGTTAAATGAAAACAGAATGGGAAGGTAATGAATAAGATCATTTCCCTACATTATTCACAACCCTTTTCCATACTCAAAAACCATTTTGACCAATATCTTTGAAATTTGTCTTTACAGAGTCTTAAAGAAAAGGTCATCTTTTCCATTTCACAAATCTCTTTTACTATGGCTGACCACTCTCCAAACGTTGGTGGGTCCTTGTCCAGCCATCTTCTAGTTATTGCTTTTTTACCTGCTGCCAGGAATATTTTAAAAAGGTATTTGTCTTTCATATTCATCTCAACTGGTACATTTCCCAAATATATTGTAGTAAAGCAAAACTCAATCTCAAAGCCCATTACTTTTTTTATCCTCATTAGTATTTCAGCCCAATAAGCTTTAATAGCTGGGCAATCCCAGAATATATGGTAGTGGCCAGCCATAGTCTTACCACATTGCCTCCAGCAGTTACCGGATTCAGGTTTGCCATTCTGAAGTGATTTATACTTAGGTGTAATGAAAAATCTCATACTGTTCTTCCAGGAAAATTCCCTCCAAAGAGGGGAGCTAGAGGTAGTTATGTTTATTTTACAAATATTCAACCAATCTTCATACGTAAGTGTAATATCTGCTTCATTCTCCCATCTGTTCTTAACATACTGGGTGGAGAGGGTCCTGTATGATTGTAAACATGAGTACACTTTCGAGATCAAATTTTATGTACTTTACCTTTATATGTGTCGACAAACATATCAATGAGCCCTCCCTCCTCACAGTCCTCCCTTGCAACTTTAATATTTTTATTAAAATGGTGTCTCAATTGTAAATATCTGTAAAAGTCTGTTTTATTTCATCCATAAGTTTCACTGAGTTGTAAGAAGCTGCCCATGTCTGTTTTGGTTGAGATTTTACAGTATGCTGTAATACCCTTCCAAGTCCATTCTCTAAACACCCCATCCAAATGTGCTGGTGTGAAATCTGTATCATATCCTACCCACCTTAGTATTCGCATTTTCCTTTCTAAATTGAATTTTTTACTTTGTTTAGCCCATGTATTTAAGGCTACTTTGGTGCACTCATGCAATTTACACGCGTTTTTTCTGTAGACTTATATCACCCAGTAAAGACTGTAGAGGTATATCCAATTGAGCAAGTTCCAAATCTTTCCATTTTGTGTCATATCTGTTATCACATAGTCTAACCAAATACTGAAGCTGTGCCGCATTGTAATAGTCCTCCAGGCTGGGTAAGGATAATCCACCTTAGTCTTTTGGCAACTGTAGCATTTTAAGTCGTACCCTGGGTTTTTTACTCTGCCAAATAAATTGTGAAATCATTCTTTTCCACTCATTAAATTGTTTTCTGGGAATTTCAATTCGCGGGAATTGAACAAGAAACAACAAACGGGGTAAAACATTCATTTTCACAATTTCTATTCTACCATACAGACCAATTGTCAAAGGTGCCCATCTTCCCAAGTCCACTGTTATATTTTGTGTGATGGCATTATAATTTAAATTATAAATTTCCGTCAAATCCTTTGGTATGATGCCTCCAAGATATGTCAATTTGTTAGTATTCCATTTGAAATCATACATTTTAGCCACAAAGCTTCTTACTTGTAAATATTTAAAGAAATGTGTTTTAGGTAAGTTAAATTTAACTCTCAGCTGTTCAAATGACATCATTACACCATCACAGAAAAAGGTCTTCTATCTTATTCAGCCCTTACCTAGTCCAAATTCGAAATCCTGTATCGATCAAACCAGGTTTAAAATATTAATTTCCCTGAATTAGACTAAAACGAGATAGGGGTTTCCTTACTCCCCAAAACATCATGTACTTTGTGCCATACAAAGGTAGTTCTGAATTGAGTAAGAACGATTCCATGTAAACCCATGCCGGAGGTGGATCAGATGAAAAACAGTACAGCACCATGTGCAATTGTGCAGCCCAGTAGTACCACTGAAAGTTGGGATCCCTGTCAAATGGCAGATATAGTAGAGTTAACCAAAGCTGGTGTCGCCAATTTTGCCAACTAAAATTGGTAATAATTTTGTTTAATTTAAGAAAGAGATCTACAGGTACCAGTATAGGGATATTCTGAAAGAAGTAGAGGAATTTAGGGAGTACACTCATCTTCACAATATTAATCCGCCCTATAGTTGATATCGGTAGGTGTGCCCACCTATCTATTGATTCAGTAATAGATTGAACAGTAGGGTCATAGTTAACCTCGGCTATCTTGTTAACATCTGGTACTATAGGAATTCCCAAGTAAGTCAAGCATTCCGATGGTTTAAATGTCCGAGGAGAGCTGGGATAATTAGCTTGCTCCATTTCATTAAGCAAAATAAAAGAGGATTTCGAGTTGTTTACTTTGTATCCAGAAAAGCGTCCAAAGGAGCTAATTATGCTTAATAAAGTTGGAATTGATCTACCTAGTTGTTTCAAGAAGAGCACAACGTCATCAACATAAAGTGCCATCCGCTTGTCTTGGTTGCCCAGTTCAATACCAGTAATATCTACGTGCTTTCTGACAGCCATAGCAAATGGTTCTATGGCCATTGTAAAGAGAAGTGGTGATAGAGGGCACCCTTGACAGTTCCCCGAGAGATATTAAAGGCGAGGGAGATATTATTAGTGAGAATTTCAGCAGTGTGCTGGGAGTAAAGAAGTTTTACCCATTTACAAACTTATTACCACATCCAAATCGAGCCAATACATCAAATAAGTAAGGCCAATCAACTCAGCATCTAGCGATAGAACTGTAGTATCACAAGCGTCTCTGTTTTTGTAGAGGACATTTATTAATCTCCTCACATATTGAGAGCCTTGTCTTCCTTTAACAAAACCATTCTGATCTGTATTAATCACTAATGGGAGACGTTTCTCCAATCGCAGGGCCAAAATCTTGGTAAGAATTTTCATGTCCGCATTCAGTAAAGAGATTGGTCGATAGGACTGACAAGCATCTCTGGGTTTTACAGATTTAGGGATTACTGTAATCAAAGCAGCTCTTAGAGAAGGTGGAAGCAGACCATTTTCAAAGGATTCAGAATACATATCTAGCAGCGGTTTTAAGAGTTTATATTGATGTTTTTAATAAAAATCCATAGGCAGCCCAGCAGGCCCAGCAGCTTTCCCTGATTTCAAAATGTCAACTGCCTCCTGAATTTCTTTAACTGTTGAATTAGCATCAAGAGTAAGCCAAAGGTCATCCGTAATAGAAGGAAACTCAAGATCATTTAGAAAGGTAGCCTGTAAATGACCTATATTCGGCATTCAGAACTGTATAAACTTAAATAAAGTTGCCTAAAGACTGTATTAATTTCCTGTGGTTGTACTACTAATTCATCTTGAATATTCCTAATTGAATTAATTGCCCTTTCTGTTTGCAGTTGTTTAAGATGCCAGGCTAATAGCCTCCCAGGTTTCTCCCCTTGATGGTAAAAGGCCTGTTTAACTTTCTTCAAGCTTTCTGATGCTTTTTCTGCAGTAATTTCGTTGTATTGAGCCCTACAGAGGAGTCATTCTTGTTCAGAGCATATAGACTTATAAACAAAAACTTGGATTTCCAGAAGTTTAATTTTGGTCTCAAGCTCTTTAATTGTTTGATTAATATGCTTTGATTTAGTGGTGGTGAACTTATTATTTGTCCACGTATAAAGGCTTTAAAGACTTCCCACCTAAAAGAAGAACTTGTTTCTGAGGTGTTAGTATCAAAGTATACATCGATCTGGGTATTAATAAAGTCTACAAAAGTAGAATTTTCAAACCATTTTACAGCAAAACGCCATCGTGGTCTGTCCGAAACAAACTCAGAATCAAAGTAAATTAAGGACAGAGGAGGATTGGTCTGAAATTAAAATACTATCATAAAAACAATATTTAATTTTATGGATAAGAAATGCTGAAATTAGAAAAAAGTCAGTCCTAGAATAGCAGTTATGTGTGGCAGGGTAGCAGGAGTATAATGTCTTATTTGCATTCAACTTTCTCCAGACTTCGAGAAGACAGGGCCTTCTACTGAAGTTGCCTGTGTGGGCATGTCCTGTCATCTCTCCTGTCTTAGGTGCCAACTTTTTCTTTTGTACAACTGACTCCCATCAGCAATTAAAGGTATTTAAGGCAAGAGAAACTTGAGCTCTGGTGCCATAAAGCCATGTTACCGGTTGCAGCCAGTGAGCTGCGTGTCGTTTTTTTTTGCTCCTAATGTGGTACCAGTATTTTCTCAGTGACAACCCTGTGGTACAATCACAGTAATCACTTTTTCAAAAAATCCTTCCCTGGGTGCACCCTTCTAAATGTACAAAGTTCACGTTCAAAATGAACCACAAACTCAATTACCAATGGCAACATTCATTTGCTACTTCATAGACTTTGTTAACAAATTGCAACAACCATTGAGCAGGAAAAATAGATCCAACCGCCCACACCCACTTCCCTTCCTGTTCGTTGGATGTATAGAGTCTGTAAAAAGTCCTTAAAATAAACCGTCCGAAAGTCCAGGGGGATGTGTGTGAAGAAGTTCAAAGTGCCATGGTGTGTTTTTTTGTTGTTTTTTTTTATGTTGCAGCTGGCCTACCACACTCTGCTGTGCAGCACTGAACAATGTGGTCCCGTTGGCTCCAGTAATGCCCCCCATGAGAAATTTCACACTACGCTCAGCCTTTGAACAAGTGTTAGAAATGGTTGTTGGGGACCTGTGCTTCGTACTGTGGAAAGTCTATTGAGTGAACTGTGACACTCACGCAGAAGAGACACACACCCAGTTTATAATGAGCTTGTTGCTGATTATTCAATGCTCACATGGGCAATGACAGCGAGACCTGGAAGGGCATGACTCAGAGAAGTGGCCTCTAGGATCTGAACCCAAGCGGTGTTTTGTTATTGGACTTCTGTGCAGCCACAGTTTCGCCATAACAAACACCATGTTCGAACATAAGAGTGTCCATAAGTGCACGTTGCACCAGGACACTAGGCCACAGGTCAATGATCAATTTTGTAATCGTACCACCAGAGGCTATATGTTTTGGACAATCGGTTAAAGAGGGGGCTGAGCTGTCAACTGATCACCACCTGGTGGTGAGTTGGATCAGGTGGCGGGGAAAGGGCGCTGGACAGACCTGGCGCACCTAAATGTATAATGAGGGTGTGCTGGGAACGCCTAGCCGAGTCCTAATGGACCATTTTCAGCATTTCCATTGCCGAAGCTGCAGCACTGAGCTGCAGCTGCAAGGTAGTTGTTGCCTGTCATGGTGGTATCCCCCGAACCAAATGGTGGACACCAGAGTTCAGGGGAGTCACCAAGCTGAAGAAGGCGTCCTACCGGGCTTTGCCTGTTAGCCTGTGGGACTCCAGAGACAGGTACGAACAACCCAAGAAGAATGCGGCACAGGCGGTGGCTGAAGCAAAACTCGGGTGTGGGAGGAGTTCGGAGAGGCCTTTTGGACTGCCTCGAAGAGATTCTGACAAAACGTCAGGCGAATCAGGAGAAGTAAACGGTCTTCTACCTGCACTATGTATAGTGCAGGTGGAGTGCTGCTGACTTCGACTGGGAAAATTGTCAGGCGGGGGAAGGGATACTTTGAAGACCTCCTTAATCCCACTCTGGGGATAAAGATAAGATAAGATAAGATAACCTGTATTAGTACCACACGTGGGAAATTTGTTTTGTCACAGCAGGAAGTGGACAGTGCAAAAGTTATGAAGCAAAAATTAGAATACAATAAGAATAAATACAGTACACAACTGTACAGAATAGAATAAAATAAAATACTATATACAGTAGAATAAAATAGAATAAAATATACAATAAGATAAAAATAGAATACAAATGCTATATACAACTGAGTAAAAATACAACAATGCCAGAAAAGATTATTGCACCTAGTGTTATTGCACATGTGTGGATGTGTGTGTTTGATCAGTTAAAGTCTTTGTTGTGGAGTCTGACAGCAGTGGGGAGGAAAGACCTGCGAAATCTTTCCGTCCCACACCGTGGGTGCCGCAGCCTGCCACTGAAGGAGCTGCTCAGTGCTGTCAGAGTCTCCTGCATGGGGTGGGAGATGTTGTCCAACAGTGATGACAGCTTAGCCGCCATTCTCCTGTCACTCACCACCTCCACTGGGTCCAGAGGGCATCCTAGAACAGAGCTGGCCCTTCGTATCAGCCTGTTCAGTCTCTTCCTGTCCCCAGCAGAGATGCTGCCGCCCATACGTACACCATAAAAGATGGCAGAGGCCACCACAGAGTCATAGAAGGTCTTCAGGAGTGGGCCCTCCACTCCAAACAACCTGAGTCTCCGCAGCAGGTACAGCCTGCTCTGCCCTTTCCTGTAGAGGGCGTCTGAGTTATGAGTCCAGTCCAGTTTGTTGTTCAGATGAACACCAAGGTACCTGTAGCTGTCCACAGCCTCAATGTCCATACCTTGGATGTTCAGTGGTTGCAGTGGAGAATGCTTGTGCCTGCGGAAGTCTACCACCAGCTTCTTGGTTTTACTGGCATTGATCTGGAGGTAGTTCAGCTGGCACCAGTCCACAAAGTCTTGAGTCAGTCCTCTGTACTCCTTGTCGTCCCCATCAGTGATGAGGCCGACTATTGCAGAGTCATCAGAGAACTTCTCCAGGAAGCACTGGGTGGAATTGTGGGAGAAGTGTGCAGTGTAGATGGTGAAGAGGAACGGAGCCAGAACCGTTCCCTGCGAGGCCCCCGTACTGCAGATAATCCTGTCTGACACACAGCCCTGGGTCCTCACATACTGTGGTCGGTCGTTGAGGTAGTCCAAAATCTAGGTAGTGAGGTGATGGTCCACTCCAGAGTTCTCCAGCTTGTCCTTCAGAACCGAGGGAAGAATAGTGTTGAAGGCACTGGAGAAATCAAAGAACATGATTCTCACAGTGCTTCCAGCGGTCTCCAGGTGAGCGAGGGAACGATGTAGGAGGTGAATGATGGCATCATCCGCTCCAATGCCAGGCTGGTAGGCAAACTGAAGTGGGTCCAGTGATGAGCTCACCAGGCGCCGAAGCTGAGCCAGGACCAACCGCTCCAGGGTCTTCATCAGGTGGGATGTCAGAGCCACCGGCCTGTAGCTGTTGAGGTCCTTGGGGCGTGAAGTCTTTGGCACTGGTACAAAACAGGAGGTTTTCCAGAGCAGTGGGACTCTACCCAGCCTCAGGCTCAGGTTGAAGAGGTGCTCCATCACCCCACACAGTTGGTCTGCGCAGGACCTGATGACCCTCGAGCTGATGCCATCTGGGCCTGCTGCCTTCTTGGCTTTAATCCTCCTCAGTTCCCTCCTAACCTGGGTGGTTGAGAGAGACAGGCTGGAGCCTTGTGTTGAGTGTGTGTTGGATGCTGTTTTGGGGGGTGGGGAGGCGTGAGCAGGGTGAATAGAGGAGGTGTGAAGTGTCTGAGGTGTAAGAGGTGGAACAGCAGCAGTGGGGGTGGGTGAGTCAGCAGCCGATGTTGGAGACTGCCTCATGGCTGAATCAAATCTGTTGAAGAAATGGTTCAGTTCATTTGCCCACCTCACATCCCTCCCAGGCAGAGAGTTCTGATGTTTGTGGCCTGAGATGGTTCTGAGGCCTCTCCAGACTTCACCAACGTTGTTTTGCTGAAGCTGGTTCTCCATCTTTTGCCTGTAGCTATCCTTCCCATTCCTTTTCAGTCCCCTCAGCTCTCTCTGCACCCTTTTCAACTCCTCTTTGTCTTTGGAGGGGACGACCCGCCAATCTCTGCAGCATGGATTATCCTCCAGTAGTAACCCAGATAGCAAGGAAACATTGAAACAATGTTGAGTCAATATCAGGCGACGTCATTGAAGCAACGTTGAAGTGTGACGTTGACCCAACATCACTCTTGCACCCATTTTTAACGTTGAAACAACGTCAGGTTTTGATGTTGAATCAATGTTGAAACCTGACATTGATTCGACGTTATATTTTCTAACACTGTTGACATTGAAAGATTCTGATATTGAAACACTGTTGAGCTATGGTATTGATTTTCCACCTCTTTCGCACAGTTGCTTTTTATTGAAAAAAAACAAAAAAGGTCAATAGACATGTATCATTTGCAAAATACTTTATTAAAAGACAAAGTTTCCTATTTACATTTCTATGTTTCACGTCACTTTTTATTATTTACTCCGGGATGGGGATGGATGATGTGCGTCCTGCGTGCCACCCGTACGATCTGGAGCATATCTGAGCCATTTCTGGACTGCTTGAGCAAAGACCAACTCAGACATAGAGTTCGCCCCTACCTGCTGCGCCAGGCCATCTAGGACAAAAATAGACACACACACAAAAAAACAAAGACAAAAAAAAGGGAATTAGAGCACATGAATAAGCTCTTGTTAATTGTCTTCAGCAGGGAGAAAGTATGTAAACTCCTAGGCTGATAAACATGAAAGTCACCAGGCGGAAATCAGCAAACTGCCGCATTTGATTCCCAAAGAGCTATAAGCTGAAAATGTGATATGTCTTAGCATGGTGTGCCGTGTATCCTTTAAAAAAAAAAGAAAACATGGGGTCCTCGGGCTGTACAAAGTGTACAACCCGAGGACAAAACAAGCCGAAGACCAAAGACTCCATCTCCAGATTAACCGGACATGAAAGTCTTGTTATTAAGAAAGACAAAGTAATATAGCAAAAAACAGACATAGGAAATGTGAAACGCACCCAGCACATCAATTGATCCCTTTATTGTTCACTTTAGGCTCATAAAACTACAATAAATGTTAAAACTTACCAAATATGCATCTGCACAGCGCTGTCTCTTTAAATGCCCTTTTTTGCTTTGTCTGGTCCTTGGTTTTTTTTCCCCTGCCCAGTTGAGTACAGAGGCCAGCTCCTTTGTAATGGCATAAACCATTACACGGCGGACTGGCACCTCCAGTGTGGTCCAGCAGCACCAATCAACGCAAAGCGTCTCACCTATAGACACATTTTATGAGATGGAATTAGCGTGTCTCATGTCTTAAATGTGTATGCAAGTGCTTGTGTGTTTACTTCATGTAATTGATGATAGAAACATGTCATTTAGTTTTCCCTAAAGCCTGATTTTCAAGTCATACAACGAATAAACCAAAGTATTGGCAGTACAATGTATTTCTATTCCCTTTTGTTGGATATTCATTTGTTAGTTCTTGTAACTGCTAAAAGTGTTTACTAGTTTTTGCCTGTCACATATATTTGTTATACCATGTAAACTGTGAAATTCCAAGATTTTCAAACTTGCCTTGTAATAGTGGCCTCACAGAGTCTCTGGAATCTGCAGAAAAAAAAAATCACAACAAGATGACATTCAGGAGTATAAATTGGGGTTTTTTTAGATAAGAGTACAATGAAATTGTGATGCAGCTTTAAAGCTTTTTTAAAAGCATACCATCTATAGGGAAGACATCAGACTCTGCATGCTGGCGAGATCGCAAAGCTGTGTCGGTTTGTGCCGGAGTGGCGAAAGGTGCCGGAAGCTGGGTGGGGCATTATGATGGTTGCTATCAGTGGGCTGGGGGGCAGACTGCGGAGTGATGAGGGCTGTTTAGAAAAAGATAATTTTTTTAAGTATTTAAGAATACAGACAACTTGTCAAAAAAGTTTCCTCGTGTCAGACACAGATATGTACACAGACACTAGACAGTATTTTATTACCTGGTATTTTCACTCGAGGGGCCTGGGGAAACCGTTTTTTTGTAGGCTGCTCATCCTCTGAGTCCGTATATGTGTACAGGGGATTTGGTCTATAGAAAAGAAATTAAAAACGGTCTTAAGTAATTGTAAATATGCTTTTGGCATATTGTTTCCTAAAGTTAGTTTGATTTCTAACAACACACACAGGAAACAGAGACGTGCAAGAAGGTACAGTATACAATGAATTTTTGAAGTGCACAAGTGTACACGGCTTTGCATTTTTAAAAAGTTTACAAACTTCCACTTTTTGGACTATATTATGTGGTGATATTGCAGTATGCATGCACCACAGATATGTATAAAAGACAAGATCATAAATTCTTAACAATCAAAGATATGTTTGTGAATAAAAAGGTTTTACTTGTGCTTTCTTTTAAGACTGGTCTGGGTTTCTTCTTCGGACTGAAGGTCAGACGTATCACAGCGTTCACGTGGATATCTCTGAAGACTGCGTTCTGCTTCGTGAAATGTGCCTGGAAATACAAACACAATGTACGGCCAGACATACATTACGTGTGGACAAAAGGTGCAAACGCATAGAAAAATCAGCGGTTTCAAAAATACGCTGGTACGTGTGGATGTAGCCTTATTCATTATTCAAGGCACAAACGGAAAGTCATGTACGCGTGCAACGTACAGTCACGTGGGCATGCTGCATGAGCATTCAAACTGAGTCTAAAGTTTTTGTGTGCGAATTGAAGCGAGTGCTCTCCAATCATCAAAAGTAACAAAGTCATTGAACACGTTTATACAGTTAACTTTACGTTTATCAATCATATATCACAGATTTAGAATTTTTTGCCGGATTGTAAGAAGTAGACACAATTTCGGGCTCCCACATTTTGTGGGAGCAACGTAAATAACAGTAAAAAAAACTCGTTAATGTACAACATTAACGAGTTTTTCACTGTTATTCAAATGCAAACATGGAAATAACAAGTAGGAAAAAAAAATCATTCATTCTTACCTTATACTAATCGTGGTGCAGGCCAGTGCAGTGGATGACCTGATGCCTTCTCCGGTCAATTCCGCTGAGAGTAAATCAAATGTCCCGCTCTACTGTAGAAGACAATGAATACCTGGGGGGATGTACCAATGTGAGAGGGGTGCTGCGCAATAGTCCAAGTGATCGCTGCTTAAATTTCGGTCAACTATACATAAATTGCACGTAGACACGATTTTTTAAAGCTGGTGAACTAGACCAAGTCATTGATAACAAATGAACAATAAATCTACTTTCTCTGGTACTTTATACCCGATCAGTTGCAATGCAATTTAATGCTCAACTACAAATCGATGGTTTTTGATGGTGACCGGAGCCGAATGATCGTCAACTATAAATAGACGTTTTCTCGACGTTGTTGTTGTCACTTGGTCGACTATAAATAGATCAAATATCAATGACAAAAAAACAACGGTGAATCAACATCGTTACAACGTCTCTATAGTAAGACCGTCGGTTTACCACAGTATTTCAATGTTGTTACAACATTGGCATTTCAACCCCGACCATATACGACGGTTCGGATGAAAAATCAACATAGATTCAATGTCGTCTTGCTATGTGGGAATTCCTAGAGATGGACCGATCCGATTGGTTACGTATCGGTATCGGTCCGATACTGACGTAAATTACTGGATCGGATATCGGAGAGAAATAAAAAATGTAATCCGATCCATTAAATATCAAAAAAGCACCTCACAAAACTTGTAACACGGCGTAACTCGGCTCATAACCGTAGCACGTTGGAGCAGTGTGCTCATGTGATAGAGTGGCTGTGTGTATTTGTAGCCTCGCTAGCAATCCAGCATTTCATCTCCGAGAAAGTTATCCCAGAGAGAAGTAAAGCAAGTGTGTAAGTTCATCTCTTAATGTTTGTAAAGCATTCCCACATTAAGCATATGACTGCCTCTCATTCTCTCTCCCTCCCTCTCCTGCTGCTACTTCAATCGTGAAACTGATTAATGATCAGCTGATCGGCTTTTCTGTCGCGAGTCCATCTCTCTCCTTGTTTTTGGCCCACTTTTCACCAGAAAGAGGAAACCAGCGGCTGAACAACAGCAGCACGTTTAAGCTTGATAAGCTGTTGTTAGAATTTATTTAGTATTACTTTCTAGACCAGGATCCTTTTCTACGTACCTGATGGCTGGTAACTGTGCAGGGGCGGATCTAGCAAAGTTTAGCCAGGGGGGCTGATAGGGCATTAACAGGGAAAAGGGGGCACAAAGACATACTTTTCTTTCTTATTCTCATTTAAAATGTCTAGCTTTTAATAAATAATTATCTGAATCTTACACCCAAAGTTTTAATCTGATGTAAAATGTATAGAAGTCCATTACTGTATATAGTAACTATTACCTGGAGGAAGTACACCTTGATGTACTTCATCATTTTTCATTAGTGTGTTTGACTCTATTGGCCCCTGTATTCTGGAAATAATTAATACTTCTCTTTATACTGGCTCAGTTCCCAGCTATTTTAAACAAGCTATTGTTGAACCAACATTAAAGAAACCAAATTTGGACCCATCTCTTCCAAGCAGTTACAGGCCAATATCAAAATTACCATTGGTGTCAAAGATCTTAGAAAAAACAGTTGCAGAACAACTTAACAACTTTTTGGAGAAGAACAATGTTCTGGACATTTTCCAGTCTGGTTTCTGCAAATTGCACTCAACTGAAACCGCTTTGCTTAAAGTATCTAGTGACATTTTGATGGCAGCAGACTCTGGAGAGTACACCGTTCTGGTTCTGTTGGATCTCAGCTCTGCTTTTGATACTGTTGATCACAGCATCATGATAAATAGGCTGAAGGACTTGTTCGGGATTACTGGTGTTGTTTTAAAATGGTTTATGTCGTATCTGTCTGAGAGATCCTTTACTGTCTGTATTAATCATGTGTTGTCTGAAACGTCAGTTCTGCCTTCTGGGGTACCTCAAGGATCTGTTTTAGGTCCTATTCTCTTTTTGCTGTATATACTCCCTCTAGGCCAAATTATCAAACGTTACAGTAATATTTCTTATCATCTCTATGCTGATGACATTCAGTTATACTGTTCTTTCAAAGCTTCTGAGTTTTATAAATTGTCTTGTTTAAATAATTGTCTGTCAGAAATCAAACAATGGTTAAATGACAATTTCCTCCAGTTAAATGCAGATAAAACAGAAACCTTGATTATTGCACCTGATCACATGCTCTCAGAAATTCAGCAGCATATCAGTTTTTTAGACCCTTCATTTCAGTCGAGTCTCAGAAACTTAGGTGTTATATTTGACAGTTCAATGTCTCTTGAGAAACACTCTAAACAACTTGTCCGGAACTGTTTTTATCATTTAAGAAACATTTCTAAACTCAGACTACTGGTGTCAAAGACAGAACTTGAGATGATTATTCATGCTTTTATCTCTTCTCGTTTGGATTATTGTAACGGTCTTTTTACGTGTCTCAACAAATCAGCTCTGGATCGCCTTCAGTCTGTAAAGAATGCAGATATCGGTATCAGTATCGGACATAAAAAAAGTGGTATCGTGCCATCTCTAGTAATTCCACAGCTGATGTAACCATTCCTCCTCTGAGGGAAAGTGTGACTCCTCTGAGTCCATTTTGTGGTTGTGTCATTCTGTCATGGCTTTGTGCAGGCAGGCAGAGAGGAAGGACCAAAAATGCAGGACTCACTGAGGCAACGGTGAACTCAAAACAGACCAAACAGAAGACTAACTATACTCGGGGAAAATGAACTATCAGGCAGGCAAAACAGGTAACGGAACCCCCTAGGCAGCATCATTAGAAGACATAGCAGAAATTTTCACTGCTATGCAGATGACACGCAGCTCTATCTATCCATGAAGCCAGGTAACACACACCAATTAGTTAAAGTGCAGGAATGTCTTAAACACATAAAGACCTGATGGCCGCTAACTTTCTGCTTCTTAATTCAGATAAAACTGAGGTTATTGTACTCGGCCCTGAAAATCTTAGAAATATGGTATCTAACCAGATTCTTACTCTGGATGGCATTACCTTGGCCTCCAGTAACACTGTGAGGAACCTTGGAGACATTTTTGACCAGGACATGTCCTTCAATGCACATATTAAACAAATATGTAAGACTGCTTTCTTCCACTTGCGCAACATCTCTAAAGTTAGAAATATCCTGTCTCTTAGTGATGCTGAAAAACTAGTTCATGCATTTATTACTTCCAGGCTGGACTACTGTAAGTCATTATTATCAGGATGTTCTAAAAACTCACTGAAAAGTCTTCAGCTAATCCAAAATGCTGCAGCAAGAGTACTGACAGGTACTAGAAAGCGAGAGCATATTTTTCCTGTTTTGGCTTCCCTTCGTTGGCTTCCTGTTAAATCCAGAATTGAATTCAAATCCTGCTCCTCACATACAAGGTCTTAAATAATCAGGGCCCATCTTATCTTAATGACCTTGTAGTACCATATCACCCTATTAGAGAACTTCACTCTCGCACTGCAGGCTTACTTGTTGTTCCTAGAGTATTTAAAAGTAGAATGGGAGGGAGAGCCTTCAGTTTTCAGGCCCCTCTTCTGTGGAGCCAGCTTCCAGTTTGGATTCAGGAGACAGACACTATCTCTGTTTTCAAGATTAGGTTTAAACATTCCTTTTTGCTAAAGCATATAGTTAGGGCTGGACCAGGTGACCCTGAATCCTCCCTTAGTTATGCTTCAATATGCTGGATTCCCATGATACATTGAGTTTTTCCTTTCCAGTCACCTTTCTCACTCACTATGTGTTAATAGACCTCTCTGCATTGAATCATATCTGTTATTAACCTCTGTCTCTCTTCCACAGCATGTCTTTCATCCCGTTTTCCTTCTATCACCCCAACCGGTCGCAGCAGATGGCCGCCCCTACCTGAACCTGGTTCTGCCGGATAACTTCCTTCCTGTTAAAAGGGAGTTTTTCCTTCCCACTGTTGCCAAAGTGCTTGCACATAGGGGGTCATATGATTGTTGGGTTTTTCTCTGTGCCTATGAAGCGCCTTGAGGCGACTTTTGTTGTGATTTGGCGCTATATAAATAAAATTGAATTGAATTGAATTGAATTGAGTTCAGTTTCTTCCTCACACTTAGATGGGCAGCAGTTTTTCTTGCATTCTGATTTATGTGTGTAAGGCTTTTATAGCATCAAGCCCGCAGAACAGAGCGGGACTGGAATTTGTCAATTGTTGAACTGATGGCATTCATTTCAATTCTGTTTGTTAGAGCAATCATGTGTCCCGTCGGTGCCATTGTGGATTGCTGGTCAGTAGGATTTCTGGTGCCAGTAATCAAAGAGAAAATGCCCCGAGATAGATTCATTTCAATTATGCCACACCTTCGATTTGATGACAAGGACACGTGGGTAGAACTGGTGAAAACAGACAAATTTGCGGCGATCTCCGACATCTGGACATGCTTCAACAAGAACTGTGCTAAGAGTTTGACTCCAGGAGAACACATGACCATAGATAAACGTTCCCTACCAAGGTTAGTTGTCCATTCACACAGTATATCGCAACCAAGCCAGAGAGATTTGGAAGCAAGTTTTGGATTGCCACGGATTTGGAGACCAGATTTGTCTGCAACGCATCTCCTTACTTGGGAAAGGACCCCAGTCGTCCGAAGGGAGAGAGGCTGGCAGAGAGAGTGGTCATGAAATTGATGGAGCCGTTTTTGGATGATGGGAGAAACATCACAATGGACAATTTCTTTACTTCACTGTCGCACGGACTGCTGCAGCGCAAAACAACATTACTGGGCACGGTGAACTCCGGCTTGAACTTCCTCAACTTGCAAAAGACACTGCACAGCGAGAGGTATTCTCCACTTCAGTGCTTAGAAGTGGCCTGTTTACCTGTGCAACATGTCACAAATTCACCTGTGCCAAATGCAGGGATGATGGACACTAGGTCTGCAAACGCTGTAAAGTTTGAAACACTTTGAAATAAAACAGACTTGCGTACCCATATATTGTGAATGTGTCTTTTGTATCGATACAGCAGGAATTTCTGAAGGTTGTAACACAGAGGTTTAGCCTGCCTTGGATCTGAGTAAACAAAGCAAAAATAAAAACTGTACAAAGAGTACAGTATAGAAAGTGCACTATACAAACAATCTGGAAACATAAATATGGACATGTGTATTGAAAAATATTGGTATATATATACATATATATATATATATATATATACATATATATATACATATATATATTGTTAAAAGAAAATTGTACATGATGTGATCAGCTACATGAAATGTGCTCTTTTTTGGATCACTAAGCAAACCACATGTCTACGTGACTTTTCACCTAATAACTCTTGTGATGATGAACTTATTCAGCTACTAACCGCTTCCTGTTTTATGAGAACATACAGATGTAGAAAATTGAAAAACCCGCAGCTCTGAGTGACTTTGTACACACGTAGGCTTGTATAAATAAAGGATGCAGACGGTGACAAAGCGCGAGTCCGTGAGGTTTTATCCTTCAAGCTTGGGTCCTCTACCAGAGGCCTGGGAGCTTGAGGGTCCTGCGCAGTGTCTAAGCTGTTCCTAGGACTGGGCTCTTCTGGAGAGAGATCTCCGATATTGTTCCCGGGATCTGCTGGAGCCACTCACATAGCTTGGGAGTCACTGCACCTAGTGCTCCGATTACCACTGTGACCACCGTCACCTTCACCCTCCACATCCTCTCGAGCTCTTCTCTGAGCGCTTGGTATTTCTCGAGCTTCTCGTGTTCCTTCTTCCTGATGTTGCTGTCATTCAGAACCGCTACATCGATCACTACGGCAGTCTTCTTCTGTTTATCTGCCACCACTATGCCCGGTTGGCTAGCCACCACCATTTTGTCTGTCTGTATCTGGAAGTCCCACAGGATCTTAGCCCAGTCATTCTCCACCACCCTTGGGGGCGTCTCCCATTTTGACCTGGGAGCTTCCAGGCCATACTCGGCACAGATGTTTCTGTATACTATGCCGGCCACTTGGTTATGGCGCTCCATGTATGCCCTGCCTGCTAGCATCTTGCACCCTGCTGTTATGTGCTGTATTGTCTCAGGGGCATCTTTACACAGCCTGCACCTGGGGTCTTGCCTGGTGTGATAGACCCCAGCCTCTATAGATCGTGTACTCAGAGCTTCTTCTTGTGCTGCCATGATTAGTGCCTCTGTGCTATATATATATATATATATATATATATGTACAAAAACATATAGTGTGTGTCTCTCTCTCTCTCTATATATATATATATATATACATATATATATATATGTGTGTGTACATTAGTTATACTAAGTTATTACAAATGTTTGCCTCTCTTCCACAATATGTCCTTTGGGTGCACCTCGATTAGCCTAGTTTAATGAAGGTTTCTTCCTGTTAAATTGGAGTTTTTCCTTCTCACTGTTTCCAAAGCACTTGCTAATAGGGGCCATATGACCCTTGGGGTTTCCTCTGTATTACTGTTGAGTCTTTACCTAACAGTATAAAGTGATTTGAGGCAGTTGTAGTCATTGTTGTTTTTTATGATTTGGCACTGTATAAATAAAACTGAACTGAATTTCATTTAAAATTGAATTAATCCAAATTTCAAACTTTCAATTTGTGTCTACAGGCATTTGTAAACTTTGGTGTAGTCTCTCTCATGGGATGTTTCAACAGGGTTTGGAATTCTTTTAGACAGTCAAGCCTTCATCCTGTATGTGCATGCAAGGTCTGAGGCAGTTGTGATAGTCCAAAGAAAATCAGATATGAAAACATTCTTCTTTGTGTGCAAACTGACAGTTTCTAAATTGGGTTAATGTGTATTAATTGATCAGTAACTATGTTTACAACAGACACAAAAGACGTGACATTTAGATCCAATTGATTGTGTTTTTGTCTAACTTCAACACTTACTTCAAAAAAAGAAACTATCCACTTTGCAAGGCAACTTACAAAAGTCTTATCTGTAGAGATTCCAGTAGATATTGTCACCTGGTTGACATACGTGTGTCTCTAGCATTATACAATCAAACAAGTAAAGAAAAAGAAAAAAGAAAGGAAAACAAGCGTGCTTGTTTTGTGAATGTCTATTATTTACTTAATGAATGCCTGTCAAGGTGACAGGTTGGCTTTTATATTCTGTGTTTATGTTGGCACTGAAAGTAGGCAAACTTTTATGTTCTGGATGAGTTTAGGATTTCTGCCAATGGGGGAAAAGAATTCAGCCAAAGTGCAATGGTGACTAAGTTATTAATGAACATAGTTTTTAACTGAAAAGTTGATTGTGAGTCATTGATATGGCAATCTGATGGACGAGTGCTTAAGAGTGGATTATGGTGAGGGGTTTTCATTTCAAAGAACTCTTAATACTTCACCATACCAAGACGTTTTATACAGGTTCATGCAGAAGTTGTGGAAAATTTAACAATAACCTGCAACACACCCAGTGAGCTTGATTTGAAGTGGGTTTAATAAACACATTGCAATGTGGGCAGAGCATCGCAGTGAAACACTAGGACCATCTCTGAGTTTTGGCCACTGCCCTTACATCTTATATATGTTAATATTACGGAGATGAAAGTAGGAAGACTGAGTGATATTATTTATATGTGCTGTGAAGGCCAGAGTGCTATCGAGGATGACACCAAGACTCTTAACCTGAGGGGAGGGTGTCACAACAGAGTATTCGATGGATAATGAAAGACTTCTGGTTGGGACTTTAGTCAGTTTTGATCTGGTGCCTATTAAAATGAATTCTGTTTTATTGCCAATAAGTTTAAGAAAGTTGTGAGTGAACCAGACGTTGATTTCACTTAAACAGTCAGAAATTGATGTGGGTGGGAGAGTAGCTGTAGGTTTGGAGGATAGGTAGAGCTGGGTGTCATCTGCGTAGCAGTGAAACTGGATGTTAGGCTTCCTGAAAATATAACCCAGGGGTAGGAGATAGATGATAAAAAGTAAAGAACCCAGGAGAGAGCCTTGGTGTACACCAGAATTAACTGGAATAGATACTGATCTGTGAGGGAGTAATTGAACAATCAGTGAGCAGCCAGAAAGATAACAGGTAAACCAGGCAAGTACTGTACCATTGATGCCAATAGATGCTAATTTGTGAAGAAAGATGCAGTGGGAGATAGTGTCAAAAGCTGCTGTAAGGTCAAGGAGAATTAGGATGCAGATGAGTCCAGAGTCAGCTGCCAGCAGTGCAAAATTACAGCACAGGTGCAAGTGCTGTTCAGCTATGTTTGATTGACCAAGAATATATCGTGTTTGGTTTGCAGCTCTGTTAACCCAGAGTTGTACTTTGACAGTCTGTGAGTATAGAGGGTGCCTGCTTGGGTCCAAGGGATAATCATGTTTGGTAACATTTTATGAATGGCCTATAACTAAAGGTGTAATTCCCATGTGTTACTATGCCAGATGGGGAAATTGTTGTTTTCACAGAATGTCCATGAAATTACATGCTACTTTAAATTATGCAGTACTTAAATATACTTAGTGTACTAGTTAATGTATTTCTTCATCTCCCGTTTAAACCTGACATGTTAATCTTGTATTCCAGTGTAAATTCGATTTAAAAGACATTATAAGTATTATCTAGTATTTCCACCACACAACAGGACACCAACAGAGTCCTCCAGGCAACCTAGAAGATAATATAATAGGGTTGATGTCCATGAGTACATTTGCAATGTACAATTTCACCACATGCAAACAAATGTTCTTGCACAATTCACCTGTGTGCGTTCCTTTCCCACAAGGAAGTTGCACAGATGTTTTGATCTGCTGACAGTTACAATTTCTGAGAGCAGTAAGTTCTAACAAGGACAAGCATTAATCAAATTTACTGGAAGGTAATTGTTTCAGTTTTAGTTAAGGGCAGGTGTCAGAAGAGTCTTTGTGAGATCATGCATATGAATAAAAGAGAAACAAAACAAAACAGGAAAGACCAGGAAAAATCCAGTGTTGGCATTTGTACCATAATTACTGATGCTTTCACTTCTGGGTACAGCAAATGTTCCAGCTATGTTTCTTTTTGACATTGACAGTTTGAACTTAACCTTTGTCTTGATATCTTAAAGGTCTTTCTGGAAAAACAGTGTCTCCCCAAGATCCAGTAACAAGAGCAAAGGCCGCTCTGCTACAGAGAATACACCATTCTATTCTAATTAGTGAGAAATCAAAAATCAGTTAAAAGAATGTTAATTTAATTTATCCATGGACTGGCTTTACATATATATATATATATATATATATATATATATATATATTGTCACGGGTTCAAAATATTGGGGATGGATACAGGAGGAAAACCAAAATAACAACAGTGGTCCGGCCGGGTCAAGTCAAACGATGATTTTAATGCACACGTGTGGGAGATGGGACACTGTACGCAGACAGCACCAGATCTCTCTCCGAAAACCACACAACAATAGTTTTTATGAAAATCAGGGTATTGGAACGCCCCCTCATGCGTAAAGTAGGTACAATACAATCAATGTTGACAACTTTTAACACATTAAAAGAACATCTTCTTCTTCCCGAGGCCAGATCCTTCCCAGTAATCTTCTAACTCTGCTTATCCCCTGGAACAAACAGTCTCTCCTGCAAGCATAATCAAACAGCTACAAGGCTTTGCAGATTGTTATTTAAATATTTGAACTCTCCCCTACACATGAGTTTAACTACTGCTTGTGTGTGTGTGTGTGTGCCTCGACCTCAGCCTTCACTCTGTCTATAAGGACAGAGGCCAACTCTTCATGTGTGCAATAACCTAACTGAAACCATACCTGTAGTCTGTTGAATAAATGTTCTAATCAAATGCCACTATTCAAAGCTTAATAAAAGAATATAAATGAATAAAGGATCATGATGAATAACATGGTATATGTGTTTTGTAAGCATGTGCGGCCTTCTACGCTCTACGTCACTTCCCTCAATAGATCAGCCAGACATCCCGCTGACTGTAGCTTTTAACCCTTACTGACGTGAGCACAACTCCATAATAAGCACCAAGCGGCAATATGTATAAAGATGATCATGGTTACACCTGCAATGAAAGATTATATGATTATACCAACACCTGTAAATAGAAGATTAACATGAGGTTATAACAATCACTGTAATACAAACGTTAATGTAATGTCAATAGCTTCAATAAATGCTTTAATGCCATGGTTATTATATGATTCTGATGCAATGATAAAATAACAGTAAAATATCCCTTCTCAATATATATATATACACATTAGTTATACTAAGTTATTACAAATGTTTGCCTCTCTTCCACAATATGTCCTGTGGGTGCACCTCGATTAGCCTAGTTTAATGAAGGTTTCTTCCTGTTAAATTGGAGTTTTTCCTTCTCACTGTTTCCAAAGCACTTGCTAATAAGGGCCATATGACCCTTGGGGTTTCCTCTGTATTACTGTTGAGTCTTTACCTAACAGTATAAAGTGATTTGAGGCAGTTGTAGTCATTGTTGTTTTTTATGATTTGGCACTGTATAAATAAAACTGAACTGAATTTCATTTAAACTTGAATTAATCCAAATTTCAAACTTTCAATTTGTGTCTACAGGCATTTGTAAACTTTGGTGTAGTCTCTCTCATGGGATGTTTCAACAGGGTTTGGAATTCTTTTAGACAGTCAAGCCTTCATCCTGTATGTGGATGCATGGTTTGAGGCAGTTACACATTCAGATAGTCCAAAGAAAATCAGATATGAAAACATTCTTCTTTGTGTGCAAACTGACAGTTTCTAAATTGGGTTAATGTGTATTAATTGATCAGTAACTATGTTTACAACAGACACAAAAGACGTGACATTTAGATCCAACTGATGGTGTTTTTGTCTAACTTCAACACTTACTTCAAAAAAAGAAACTATCCATTTTGCAAGGCAACTTACAAAAGTCTTATCTGTAGAGATTCCAGTAGATATTGTCACCTGGTTGACATACGTGTGTCTCTAGCATTATACAATCAAACAAGTAAAGAAAAAGAAAAAAGAAAGGAAAACAAGCGTGCTTGTTTTGTGAATGTCTATTATTTACTTAATGAATGCCTGTCAAGGTGACAGGTTGGCTTTATATTCTGTGTTTATGTTGGCACTGAAAGTAGGCAAACTTTTATGTTCTGGATGAGTTTAGGATTTCTGCCAATGGGGGAAAAGAATTCAGCCAAAGTGCAATGGTGACTAAGTTATTAATGAACATAGTTTTTAACTGAAAAGTTGATTGTGAGTCATTGATATGGCAATCTGATGGACGAGTGCTTAAGAGTGGATTATGGTGAGGGGTTTTCATTTCAAAGAACTCTTAATACTTCACCATACCAAGATGTTTTATACAGGTTCATGCAGAAGTTGTGGAAAATTTAACAATAACCTGCAACACACCCAGTGAGCTTGATTTGAAGTGGGTTTAATAAACACATTGCAATGTGGGCAGAGCATCGCAGTGAAACACTAGGACCATCTCTGAGTTTTGGCCACTGCCCTTACATCTTATATATGTTAATATTACGGAGATGAAAGTAGGAAGACTGAGTGATATTATTTATATGTGCTGTGAAGGCCAGAGTGCTATCGAGGATGACACCAAGACTCTTAACCTGAGGGGAGGGTGTCACAACAGAGTATTCGATGGATAATGAAAGACTTCTGGTTGGGACTTTAGTCAGTTTTGATCTGGTGCCTATTAAAATGAATTCTGTTTTATTGCCAATAAGTTTAAGAAAGTTGTGAGTGAACCAGACGTTGATTTCACTTAAACAGTCAGAAATTGATGTGGGTGGGAGAGTAGCTGTAGGTTTGGAGGATAGGTAGAGCTGGGTGTCATCTGCGTAGCAGTGAAACTGGATGTTAGGCTTCCTGAAAATATAACCCAGGGGTAGGAGATAGATGATAAAAAGTAAAGAACCCAGGAGAGAGCCTTGGTGTACACCAGAATTAACTGGAATAGATACTGATCTGTGAGGGAGTAATTGAACAATCAGTGAGCAGCCAGAAAGATAACAGGTAAACCAGGCAAGTACTGTACCATTGATGCCAATAGATGCTAATTTGTGAAGAAAGATGCAGTGGGAGATAGTGTCAAAAGCTGCTGTAAGGTCAAGGAGAATTAGGATGCAGATGAGTCCAGAGTCAGCTGCCAGCAGTGCAAAATTACAGCACAGGTGCAAGTGCTGTTCAGCTATGTTTGATTGACCAAGAATATATCGTGTTTGGTTTGCAGCTCTGTTAACCCAGAGTTGTACTTTGACAGTCTGTGAGTATAGAGGGTGCCTGCTTGGGTCCAAGGGATAATCATGTTTGGTAACATTTTATGAATGGCCTATAACTAAAGGTGTAATTCCCATGTGTTACTATGCCAGATGGGGAAATTGTTGTTTTCACAGAATGTCCATGAAATTACATGCTACTTTAAATTATGCAGTACTTAAATATACTTAGTGTACTAGTTAATGTATTTCTTCATCTCCCGTTTAAACCTGACATGTTAATCTTGTATTCCAGTGTAAATTCGATTTAAAAGACATTATAAGTATTATCTAGTATTTCCACCACACAACAGGACACCAACAGAGTCCTCCAGGCAACCTAGAAGATAATATAATAGGGTTGATGTCCATGAGTACATTTGCAATGTACAATTTCACCACATGCAAACAAATGTTCTTGCACAATTCACCTGTGTGCGTTCCTTTCCCACAAGGAAGTTGCACAGATGTTTTGATCTGCTGACAGTTACAATTTCTGAGAGCAGTAAGTTCTAACAAGGACAAGCATTAATCAAATTTACTGGAAGGTAATTGTTTCAGTTTTAGTTAAGGGGCAGGTGTCAGAAGAGTCTTTGTGAGATCATGCATATGAATAAAAGAGAAACAAAACAAAACAGGAAAGACCAGGAAAAATCCAGTGTTGGCATTTGTACCATAATTACTGATGCTTTCACTTCTGGGTACAGCAAATGTTCCAGCTATGTTTCTTTTTGACATTGACAGTTTGAACTTAACCTTTGTCTTGATATCTTAAAGGTCTTTCTGGAAAAACAGTGTCTCCCCAAGATCCAGTAACAAGAGCAAAGGCCGCTCTGCTACAGAGAATACACCATTCTATTCTAACTAGTGAGAAATCAAAAATCAGTTAAAAGAATGTTAATTTAATTTATCCATGGACTGGCTTTACATATACATATATATATATATATATATATATATATATATATATATATATATATATATATATATTGTCACGGGTTCAAAATATTGGGGATGGATACAGGAGGAAAACCAAAATAACAACACTGGTCCGGCCGGGTCAAGTCAAACGATGATTTTAATGCACACGTGTGGGAGATGGGACACTGTACGCAGACAGCACCAGATCTCTCTCCGAAAACCACACAACAATAGTTTTTATGAAAATCAGGGTATTGGAACGCCCCCTCATGCGTAAAGTAGGTACAATACAATCAATGTTCACAACTTTTAACACATTAAAAGAACATCTTCTTCTTCCCGAGGCCAGATCCTTCCCAGTAATCTTCTAACTCTGCTTATCCCCTGGAACAAACAGTCTCTCCTGCAAGCATAATCAAACAGCTACAAGGCTTTGCAGATTGTTATTTAAATATTTGAACTCTCCCCTACACATGAGTTTAACTACTGCTTGTGTGTGTGTGTGTGTGCCTCGACCTCAGCCTTCACTCTGTCTATAAGGACAGAGGCCAACTCTTCATGTGTGCAATAACCTAACTGAAACCATACCTGTAGTCTGTTGAATAAATGTTCTAATCAAATGCCACTATTCAAAGCTTAATAAAAGAATATAAATGAATAAAGGATCATGATGAATAACATGGTATATGTGTTTTGTAAGCATGTGCGGCCTTCTACGCTCTACGTCACTTCCCTCAATAGATCAGCCAGACATCCCGCTGACTGTAGCTTTTAACCCTTACTGACGTGAGCACAACTCCATAATAAGCACCAAGCGGCAATATGTATAAAGATGATCATGGTTACACCTGCAATGAAAGATTATATGATTATACCAACACCTGTAAATAGAAGATTAACATGAGGTTATAACAATCACTGTAATACAAACGTTAATGTAATGTCAATAGCTTCAATAAATGCTTTAATGCCATGGTTATTATATGATTCTGATGCAATGATAAAATAACAGTAAAATATCCCTTCTCAATATATATATATACACATTAGTTATACTAAGTTATTACAAATGTTTGCCTCTCTTCCACAATATGTCCTGTGGGTGCACCTCGATTAGCCTAGTTTAATGAAGGTTTCTTCCTGTTAAATTGGAGTTTTTCCTTCTCACTGTTTCCAAAGCACTTGCTAATAAGGGCCATATGACCCTTGGGGTTTCCTCTGTATTACTGTTGAGTCTTTACCTAACAGTATAAAGTGATTTGAGGCAGTTGTAGTCATTGTTGTTTTTTATGATTTGGCACTGTATAAATAAAACTGAACTGAATTTCATTTAAACTTGAATTAATCCAAATTTCAAACTTTCAATTTGTGTCTACAGGCATTTGTAAACTTTGGTGTAGTCTCTCTCATGGGATGTTTCAACAGGGTTTGGAATTCTTTTAGACAGTCAAGCCTTCATCCTGTATGTGCATGCATGGTTTGAGGCAGTTACACATTCAGATAGTCCAAAGAAAATCAGATATGAAAACATTCTTCTTTGTGTGCAAACTGACAGTTTCTAAATTGGGTTAATGTGTATTAATTGATCAGTAACTATGTTTACAACAGACACAAAAGACGTGACATTTAGATCCAACTGATGGTGTTTTTGTCTAACTTCAACACTTACTTCAAAAAAAGAAACTATCCATTTTGCAAGGCAACTTACAAAAGTCTTATCTGTAGAGATTCCAGTAGATATTGTCACCTGGTTGACATACGTGTGTCTCTAGCATTATACAATCAAACAAGTAAAGAAAAAGAAAAAAGAAAGGAAAACAAGCGTGCTTGTTTTGTGAATGTCTATTATTTACTTAATGAATGCCTGTCAAGGTGACAGGTTGGCTTTTATATTCTGTGTTTATGTTGGCACTGAAAGTAGGCAAACTTTTATGTTCTGGATGAGTTTAGGATTTCTGCCAATGGGGGAAAAGAATTCAGCCAAAGTGCAATGGTGACTAAGTTATTAATGAACATAGTTTTTAACTGAAAAGTTGATTGTGAGTCATTGATATGGCAATCTGATGGACGAGTGCTTAAGAGTGGATTATGGTGAGGGGTTTTCATTTCAAAGAACTCTTAATACTTCACCATACCAAGATGTTTTATACAGGTTCATGCAGAAGTTGTGGAAAATTTAACAATAACCTGCAACACACCCAGTGAGCTTGATTTGAAGTGGGTTTAATAAACACATTGCAATGTGGGCAGAGCATCGCAGTGAAACACTAGGACCATCTCTGAGTTTTGGCCACTGCCCTTACATCTTATATATGTTAATATTACGGAGATGAAAGTAGGAAGACTGAGTGATATTATTTATATGTGCTGTGAAGGCCAGAGTGCTATCGAGGATGACACCAAGACTCTTAACCTGAGGGGAGGGTGTCACAACAGAGTATTCGATGGATAATGAAAGACTTCTGGTTGGGACTTTAGTCAGTTTTGATCTGGTGCCTATTAAAATGAATTCTGTTTTATTGCCAATAAGTTTAAGAAAGTTGTGAGTGAACCAGACGTTGATTTCACTTAAACAGTCAGAAATTGATGTGGGTGGGAGAGTAGCTGTAGGTTTGGAGGATAGGTAGAGCTGGGTGTCATCTGCGTAGCAGTGAAACTGGATGTTAGGCTTCCTGAAAATATAACCCAGGGGTAGGAGATAGATGATAAAAAGTAAAGAACCCAGGAGAGAGCCTTGGTGTACACCAGAATTAACTGGAATAGATACTGATCTGTGAGGGAGTAATTGAACAATCAGTGAGCAGCCAGAAAGATAACAGGTAAACCAGGCAAGTACTGTACCATTGATGCCAATAGATGCTAATTTGTGAAGAAAGATGCAGTGGGAGATAGTGTCAAAAGCTGCTGTAAGGTCAAGGAGAATTAGGATGCAGATGAGTCCAGAGTCAGCTGCCAGCAGTGCAAAATTACAGCACAGGTGCAAGTGCTGTTCAGCTATGTTTGATTGACCAAGAATATATCGTGTTTGGTTTGCAGCTCTGTTAACCCAGAGTTGTACTTTGACAGTCTGTGAGTATAGAGGGTGCCTGCTTGGGTCCAAGGGATAATCATGTTTGGTAACATTTTATGAATGGCCTATAACTAAAGGTGTAATTCCCATGTGTTACTATGCCAGATGGGGAAATTGTTGTTTTCACAGAATGTCCATGAAATTACATGCTACTTTAAATTATGCAGTACTTAAATATACTTAGTGTACTAGTTAATGTATTTCTTCATCTCCCGTTTAAACCTGACATGTTAATCTTGTATTCCAGTGTAAATTCGATTTAAAAGACATTATAAGTATTATCTAGTATTTCCACCACACAACAGGACACCAACAGAGTCCTCCAGGCAACCTAGAAGATAATATAATAGGGTTGATGTCCATGAGTACATTTGCAATGTACAATTTCACCACATGCAAACAAATGTTCTTGCACAATTCACCTGTGTGCGTTCCTTTCCCACAAGGAAGTTGCACAGATGTTTTGATCTGCTGACAGTTACAATTTCTGAGAGCAGTAAGTTCTAACATGGACAAGCATTAATCAAATTTACTGGAAGGTAATTGTTTCAGTTTTAGTTAAGGGGCAGGTGTCAGAAGAGTCTTTGTGAGATCATGCATATGAATAAAAGAGAAACAAAACAAAACAGGAAAGACCAGGAAAATTCCAGTGTTGGCATTTGTACCATAATTACTGATGCTTTCACTTCTGGGTACAGCAAATGTTCCAGCTATGTTTCTTTTTGACATTGACAGTTTGAACTTAACCTTTGTCTTGATATCTTAAAGGTCTTTCTGGAAAAACAGTGTCTCCCCAAGGTCCAGTAACAAGAGCAAAGGCCGCTCTGCTACAGAGAATACACCATTCTATTCTAATTGGTGAGAAATCAAAAATTAGTTAAAAGAATGTTGATTTCATTTATCAATGGACTGGCTTTACATATACATATATGTGTGTGTGTGTGTGTGTGTGTGTGTGTGTGTGTGTGTGTATATTTCTACCAATTTCCCACATTTTAATTAATAGACCTTCCCTCCACATATATATATAAAAAAAACACCAGCACACTCTCTTTATTCACTTGTGCCTTCCTTATCTCATGTTCTATACATTAAGCTGGATCCATTTTCCTCTCCCTCTTTTAAAACTACTCTGATACTGAGCCAAATAACCTTTATTTTCTACATAGAACACTAATCTTTCATTTATCATTCTCTCCATTATTTTGCAGAGGTTGAATGTTAAAGCTATTGGTCTGTAGTTTCCTGGTTTTGCATCATCCTTCCCTGGTTTACATATCGGTGTTATTATTGCCTCCTTCCAGCATTGTGGCAACTTCCCTCCCTCCCAAACTCTATTATATAGTTCTAATAAAATGTCTTTGGCTGAGTCTCGCAAGTGACTTATCATTGTGTACCAAATCTGATCCTTCTCAGGTGCTGAAAGGTTCATTTTTCTAAGTGACCAGTTCAATTCTGTCTTTGTAAATGGCATATTCAATGAATCATTTGTGTTGTCAACTTGCTGCAGTATCTCCCTGTTCTCTGCTAGTGTAATTTCTCTTCTCATTTGACATTCTACACTAATATTACTTGAGCTAGGGATTTTAACAAATGTTTTGCCGTCATATCGGTCCTTTTTTCACTGTGGTGATTTCCCCATCACTTAATACTGGAAACCCATATTTACTTGTAATGCCATTCATCCTTCTGATCTTTGACCACACCTTACCAATGTCTGTCTCTCTCCCCACAGAATTACAAAAGCTCCTCCAACTGTCCCTCTTTGCAGTTTTAATGGTTCTTCTCACAATACCTTGTGATTTTTTTATATTCAACAAAATCTGATAAGTCTGATTTCTTTTTTAACATCCTAAAAGATTTATTCCCGCACCTAATTGCTGCATCACACTCCTTTATCCACCAGGGTATTTCCTGTTTCTGACTCCTTTCAGTTTTATAGTATGGTTTGCTGCTACCAGAATTCCATCACACACCGATGAATTTAGATCATCAACATTAACATTCATATCAGTTTGCTGCATCTCAAAATCACTAACACATTCACGTCTTCCAATCTGCAGATCCAAAACACCATTTGTGCGCACCCCCTGTATCATACCTCTCTATATCCAGGTCTATCTCAGTCTGTACCGGATAAAGGTCACTTCCCACCATTGTCTCTTTAACTACCTGCCATCATTTAGGCACACCAAGTTTTTAACATCCATTAATTCCTCAATTACTGCTCCATTTTTGTCATTGTAATCTCCCCGTAGTGTGCTATGAGCATTGAAATCCCCACACCAAATTACTTTCCCTCCTAAGTGCTCCCCAAGTTCTTCCATTACTTCCGATGACAGTCTTTTACATGGGTTATAAAAATTTACTACTTCCATTTTTTGTCCAGGTTTCAACTACAATATACTTCAGCTGTGTACCTTCTCCCAACACTCTATACTCAATTCAATTCAATTCAATTTTATTTATATAGCGCCAAATCACAACAAAAGTCGCCTCAAGGCGCTTTATATTGTACAGTAGATAGCACAATAATAAATACAGAGAAAAACCCAACAATCATATGACCCCCTATGAGCAAGCACTTTGGCGACAGTGGGAAGGAAAAACTCCCTTTTAACAGGAAGAAACCTCCGGCAGAACCAGGCTCAGGGAGGGGCGGCCATCTGCTGCGACCGGTTGGGGTGAAAGAAGGAAAACAGGATGAAAGACATGCTGTGGAAGAGAGACAGAGATTAATAACAGATATGATTCGATGCAGAGAGGTCTATTAGCACATAGTGAGTGAGAAAGGTGACTGGAAGGGAAAAACTCAATGCATCATGGGAATCCCCGGCAGCCTACGTCTATTGCAGCATAACTAAGGGAGGATTCAGGGTCACCTGGTCCAGCCCTAACTATATGCTTTAGCAAAAAGGAAAGTTTTAAGCCTAATCTTGAAAGTAGAGATAGTGTCTGTCTCCCGACTCCAAACTGGAAGTTGGTTCCACAGAAGAGGGGCCTGAAAACTGAAGGCTCTGCCTCCCATTCTACTTTTAAATACTCTAGGAACAACAAGTAGGCCTGCAGTGCAAGAGCGAAGTGCTCTAATAGGGTGATATGGTACTACAAGGTCATTAAGATAAGATGGGGCCTGATTATTTAAGACCTTGTATGTGAGGAGCAGGATTTTGAAATCAATTCTGGATTTAACAGGAAGCCAATGAAGGGAAGCCAAAACAGGAGAAATATGCTCTCTCTTTCTAGTCCCTGTCAGTACTCTTGCTGCAGCATTTTGGATTAGCTGAAGGCTTCTCAGCGAGTTTTTAGGACTTCCTGATAATAGTGAATTACAGTAGTCCAGCCTGGAAGTAATAAATGCATGAACTAGTTTTTCAGCATCACTCTGAGACAGGATATTTCTAATTTTAGAGATGTTGCGCAAATGGAAGAAAGCAGTCTTACATATTTGTTTAATATGTGCATTGAAGGACATGTCCTGGTCAAAAATGACTCCAAGGTTTCTCACAGTGTTACTGGAGGCCAAGGTAATGCCATCCAGAGTAAGAATCTGCTTAGATACCATATTTCTAAGATTTTCAGGGCCGAGTACAATAACCTCAGTTTTATCTGAATTAAGAAGCAGAAAGTTAGCGGCCATCCAGGTCTTTATGTCTTTAAGACATTCCTGCAGTTTAACTAATTGGTGTGTGTTACCTGGCTTCATGGATAGATAGAGCTGCGTGTCATCTGCATAGCAGTGAAAATTTATGCTATGTCTTCTAATGATGTTGCCTAGGGGAAGCATGTATAATGTAAATAGAATTGGTCCTAGCACTGAACCCTGTGGAACACCATAATTGACCTTAGTGTCTGAAGAGGACTCTCCATTTACATGTACAAACTGGAGTCTATTAGATAGATATGATACAAACCACTGCAGTGCAGTACCTGTAATACCTACAGCATGTTCTAATCGCTCTAATAGGATATTATGGTCAACAGTATCGAACGCAGCACTGAGGTCTAGCAGGACAAGCACAGAGATGAGTCCACTGTCAGAGGCCATAAGAAGATCATTTGTAACCTTCACTAAAGCTGTTTCTGTGCTGTGATGAGCTCTGAAACCTGACTGAAACGCTTCAAATAAGCCATTCCTCTGCAGATGATCTGTTAGCTGTTTGACAACTACTCTTTCAAGGATTTTTGATATGAAAGGAAGGTTGGAGATTGGCCTATAATTAGCTAAGACAGCTGGGTCTAGAGATGGCTTTTTAAGTAAAGGTTTAACTACAGCCAGCTTGAAGGCCTGTGGTACATAGCCGATTATTAGAGATAGGTTGATCATATTTAAGATCGAAGAATTAATTAATGGCAGGACTTCTTTGAGCAGTTTTGTAGGAATGGGGTCTAAAAGACACGTTGATGGTTTGGAGGAATTAATTATTGAAGTTAACTCAGAAAGATCAATTGGAGAAAAAGAGTCTAACTTAACATCGATGGTACTAAGAGTAGCTGTAGATAATATTACATCTGTGGGATGATTATTGGTAATTTTTTCTCTAATGATAAAAATTTTATTTGTGAAGAAGTTCATGAAGTCATTACTAGTTAACGTTAAAGGGATGGTTGGCTCAGTAGAGCTCTGACTTTTTGTCAGCCTGGCTACAGTGCTGAAGAGAAACCTGGGGTTGTTCTTATTTTCTTCAATCAGTGACGAATAGTAAGATGTTCTGGCTTTGCGGAGGGCTTTCTTATAAAGCAGCAAACTATTTCTCCAGGCTAAATGATGATCCTCTAAATTTGTGACACGCCATTTCCTCTCCAGCTTACGAGCATACTGAACTCCTTGTTTGATAAATATAACACACCCTTCCCCTCTACCCTTCATTCTATCTCTCCGAATATTCTCATGCCCTTTAATAACAAACTCCAAAGTCAGGTCTGAGCCAGGATTCCTGAAAACAGATTATATGTGTTTCTTTCTAAGATTCTTAATAAACCTCTTAAACTCTTGCCCATTTGTTATTAAACTTCTAGCATTCCACTGTATAACTATCCAACTGTCCTCTCTTCTGGTCCTCCTGCCTTCTAATTTACCCCAGTCTCTTATGAACCTGCTCCCAGGATATATCTTTTACACCAAAAATTTCTCAGCCCCTTTCACAATTTTTTAATCTTCTCTTTTTTGTATTTAACTTGGTCTGTGCAATTTATTGCATATGCAATGAGCAAAATTATGTTCTCCACTGTGATTGCTGGATGGGTTTTGTCAATCTGTCGCCGTTCAGCTGTTGAAAGTTCTTGAACTGGTCCTTTTCCCTCTTTTGTCTTGTCCACTTTCTTGACTGATTCTGCACAACTTATGCTTTGAACTGCTTTGACTTGCTCTATTTCCACAGCTGCCCTCCTAACTGCACATCCCGCATATGTCACCCTGTGTTGCCCATCACAGTTACAACATTATCCTGTACACTGTGACATTCATCATACCTGTGTTCACCCCCAAACTTTGGGGGCACATCACTGCGACGTGCCCATACCTCTGGCATTTATAAAACCTGAGATGAGGGGAAATGTATGGCCTTACTGGAAAACTCATGCACCCTATTTTAACTCTCAAAGGAAGTCCTCCTCTATTGGAATGCCTGTGATCACCCCTCGCACCACTTTAAACTCCCCCAACACCTTTCTCTCTCTCATCTTTTTGGAGATGCTCTCAATATTTAACACTTTATTTTTTTTTTTTATCTTCCGTCTTAATGATTATCAACAAATTTCCATCTCTAAGCACTTTAGCTAAATTTACCTCTCAAAACCTCTTTCTCAGCTCTTTTGACAAAAACCATTGGGCTACGTTGGACCCCTAAATTTCCTAAATATTATTTCAATATAATTTTAAACTCTTCTCCGACAATCCTTTTCTGAGTTACACTCTCGTCATCCAAACTATTCCCTTCAAAACTTCGTTTGCTGCCCTGAGTTACTACCATACTTTCATCCTCTCCTCTTCTTCTCCCTCTCCTTGCCCCTTTCCCAATATGAACCGCTCGTCCAATCTTCTAAATCCATGCCATCATCATTTTCTACCTGTGTTTCAATTCCAGTCTAGTCACACACCAGTTTATGCCAACCCCCAAAGTTTGTAATCCAAATCTGTAGTCCAAAGTCAAAAAACAAGTCATCTCCAAAGTTCAAAATCAGCACAGCTCACTGTACGCACTTCCCACCAACTCTCTGAGCCACCTCCGAAAGAGGAGGCTGAGGGTGGAGCTGGTTGTTGGGTCTGTCTAGCACAGACCCACTACTGGAACGAGACAATTCTACGACAATAGCAAAAAGCATTGGACACCAAGCAGAGCTCTTTGTTTGATCTCATGTATGAGGGAGAGAACTGTGACGAGCGCCGTTCCTTCCACTCGAACCCCAGTGGCTCTTGTCTGCTCCCTCGCAAAACTGCTCTTTTTTGCGGTTACATGACTATGCATAACTTCATTAACATATGACGTCTTACACAGGCATACATTTGAACAAAGAGTGCCTTGTCTGTGTGTACGTATAGGCATGTGTGTGTGTGTGTGTGTTTGTGAAGATGTGACCCTGTGAACAACTCCCCAAAGCTGGTGCCAGGAGTCCAGCGGTCCACCTAAACCAGGGGTCTGCAACCTTTTACACCCAAAGAGCCATTTGGACCCGGTTTCCACGCAAAAGAAAACACTGGGAGCCGCAAATACTTTTTGACATCTAAAATGAAGATAACACTGTATATATTGTTTTTAAGTGTGCCTGTGCCAAGAGGCACACTTATTACTATTCCTCGGATTTATTATTAAGTGTGCCTATGCCAAGAGGCACACTTATTACTATTCCTCGGATTTATTGTGTGGATGCCCTAAAAGGGCTTCCACACTATTGAGTTCCTGTTTCTCTTTATTGTGTGGATGCCCTCAAAGGGCTTCCACACTATTGAGTTCCTGTTTCTCTTTATTGTGTGGATGCCCTCAAAGGTGTATTGGCAGAAATGCAGGTCCACTCACCTATGACTGAAAAACAGTTGTAGCTCACAAAAGGAGCAAGCCTCCAAGATGATGTTTATTATTTATTATTTATGTAATAAACCAATACTGGCTAAGAATTTATATAGTACTGCTGCGATTTTAAACCATGAGCCGTGCCATGTCTCAACTGGGGGGATGATGGCAGCGGTAGAGCAACATTTTCATATTCTAGGATTGAGTGCTTTTTCAAAAAGATTCTGCAGGTCATATATGATATGTTGCAAGTACAATTCTCAGGGTAATTTGAGACTTACAAGAGGGAAATTCCCCAGACCCAGTCACACATTTTAAGTTATTCACATGGACTTTATAGAGCTGTCCAACTGTAATAACTATAAGTACTGTCTAGTGATAGTGTGCCCTTTTTCAAAGTATGTGTGTGCACTTACACGTGCACACACATACACACATAGTGCCTTGTCTTAGTTGACGCAAAATGTCGAGGAAAAGTGCCAAGTTTTTTAAATGGACTATTTTATTATGTAATCAGGTTTAACATTAGATTTACTAAACCTGCACAAATTTGCATAACTTCCCTCAGCCCAACACCTACTAGAATTACTGGCTTTTTTTATTCTCTGGTGCAAGTCTCGAGGTGTTAATCACCCCTGCTGAGATTTTCACAGGTCATCAGCTGGTTTCACGTCCAGCTTTTGTTTTGCAAACCACCCATTATCCTTGAGGCCTGGCACATTTGCATTTGCTCACTCACAGTTGCTCAGATCCAAGCCAGGCCAAACCTCTGTGTTACAGCTTTCAGAAATGCCTGCCGTATCTATACAAAATATCCCACACATTGACTGACCTGCAAATATGAAAGACACACATTAACACCTTCCTTGACTCTCAGTACAGATCTTCCATTGTTCCATTGTCACTGTGTATGTGAGGAAGTGGCATTGCTTGACTACAGCACAGTGCTGTGCATAAAAGCAGACCGACCCAGGTGGGAGAATCATTTCTTGTTCGCATTTCTGAGAACACACATCAGGATGGCCTCCGTATCACTGCCACGCAGGAAGAACCTCTCCGCGCAACAGGCTTTGGCCTTGCTTCAGGAAATGGACGAAGCAGATTCTGATGAAGGAGAGGTTTCATTTGTCCAGCAGGCCACTGATACCTCCTCAGAAGAATAGGAAAATCAGATGGAACAAGAACCCTACATGCCTCCACGGAAGAGGCACCGTTATACAGGAAAGCCCGGCCAGAGCCATATGGCAAAAGGCGGCACTGTGTGGGTAGAGGAGGACATGCCCAGTGCAGTAGCAAATCGCTTGTGCTTCACTGCGCAAGCTGGACCCACAGAGTCTGCTAAGGTTTGTCACTGCCATAGTAGATATGATATTTATATAAAGCCTTTTAGAGTGAGGTTCATGTAAATTTACCATTCTCTATTTGTTTATCTTCCGACATCGTAAAATTACAAGTGTGCTCCAAAGCTTCCTTTGCCTGTTAGACCTGGGAATGCTGCAGACCATCAGGGAGTGTACGGTCCATCAAGCCCGCAGAACAGAGCGGGACTGGAATTTGTCAATTGTTGAACTGATGGCATTCATTTCAATTCTGTTTGTTAGAGCAATCATGTGTCCCGTCGGTGCCATTGTGGATTGCTGGTCAGTAGGATTTCTGGTGCCACCTCTTTTCACAACAATTCAGCTTCTTCGGCCCCCCCTGCATATTTTTTCTCATCATATCTCTTGGTGGGACAAGAACTGCTTTGGCTCAGTGAGATGAGCAGCTACTGTGATTGCTTCTTTCCGTCTTTTCAGCAGAAATTCTGCTGATTTACCTCTTTTCAGCGCAATGTTCTTCTTCTTTCCATCTTTTCTGCAGAAATTCTGCTGATTCACCTCTTTTCTGCAAATTTTTCAGCTTTTCACATCTTCTCAGCACAAAACTCAGCAGCTTCTGCTCATTTACCAAAATTGTCAGTTTCTCCATCCTTTGTGTTTGTCGGAACAAGTTTAGTTCAGTGAGATGAGTAGCTTCCTTGAGACCAGAAGGGCCAGGTTCAAATCCTGGTCATGGGATTTGAACACCTGTTTTCAGCACAAATCTCAACTTTTTAGCTGTTTTAAGCAGAAACCTGTTTTACGCAGAGAAACTTTTTTAACTCAATTTCAGCTTTTTCAACTATTTTCAGCAAAAACATCTTTTCAGCAGAATTCTGAAAAGAGTTCTGCAGAACACTTTTCAGCAGAAATTCTGCTGATTGAACTGTTTTCAGCAGAATTTTCACCTCTTTTCAGCCCAAATTCTGCTTGTTCACCTCTTCTGCAAAATTTTCAGCCTTTTCACCTCTTATTAGCACAAATCTCAGCTGTTTTCAGGAAAAACTCTTTTAAGCAGAAATTCTGCTGATTCATCTCTTTTCAGCGAAACTTTCTGCTTCTTAAACTCTTTTGAGCAGAAATTCTGCTGATTCATCTCTTTTCAGCGCAAGTTTTTGCTTCTTTACCTCTTTTCAGCAGAAATTCTGCTGATTCACCTCTTTTCTGCAAAATTTTCAGCCTTTTCTCCTCTTACCAGCACAATTCTCAGCAGCTTCTGCTCATTTCAGCAAAATTGTCAGTCTCTCCCTTGAGACCAGGAGGGCCAGGTTCGATTCCTGCTCAGGGCAATTTTTGTTTTTTTCACCACCATACAACTTTTTGCAACTTTTCATCTTTTTCAGTTTTTGAGCAGACAGCTTCAGCAATAAGGCATCCACACAGCATTTTCGCAGGAAATGCAAATTTTTCTAGTTATTATTATTCTTCAGTTTCCGCCTGAAATTTTGCAGCGAAACTCGCCCCGCAGTTTTGAGACAAACTTCATATATGTTACCTCATTTTGTGCGGCTGGATCTGGAACGGTGTGCTATGACTTTTGGTGTTTATGACTATTATAGTTTTTTAAATATTAATATTTTAGTGAAAATTTTCCCGCGCTCCTCTGCCGAACAGTTTTGACAATAGGGTTACATATGTTAGATCATTTTGTGCGGCTGGAGCTGGACTAGTATGGTACGACTTTTGGTGTTCATGACTTTTATAGTTTTTTAAATATTAATATTTTAGTGCAAATTTAGAAAGATTCTTCTTTTGGCGCCATAGAAACAGACTTCATTTGTGGTGTGTTGGCTCCATCTTTTGGTCCCACTGAAACAAATTTCAAACTTCATTTGTGGTGTGTTGGCTCTCTCTAGTGGTATGCCGGGAGTGGTACATCCTGTCTAACCTTATTTGGATACCGTAATGACGACAATATCAATGGCGCGCACAGCCTCGCTGCTTTCAGGAACCATTGGAAGTTTTAAGGTTGCACGAACCATTGAATAGTTACGGTAACCGCAATGCTTTTCATAGCACACCTCTGCCGAGTTAAACAATGGCGGACATGTCTTCGTTTTAAATGTCTTTTATTAGTGTTTCTAGGTCACAAAATACACTTTTAAGATATTTTCAGGCGAGAATGTAGGTGTGTAAACTTCACATATCTGCTCGTTTTGTCAAAACATCCCATATTAGCAACAGTGTTCTGACGATGTTGCTGCTAGCCGGCTAACTAGCTAGCGCCGCTAGCGACCCTTCGAGCACCCGGGCTTGCCTTCAGTGAGACTGCTGACCATCACCCGATCGCTCGCCAACAGTCTGTGTCTTAGGTGGACTTATTTTTCGTTTATATGGGCCGATGATGCTGGTCGATGTGGAAAAAATAATTGAGTTGTTTGGTCTTGGCTAACGCGGAGCTACAACCGAGAGCAGCTATCCACCGGTGTGTGTCAGAAAGAACATGCGGGGAACGAGACATACGAGGCGGCGAGGCGACCGCCGATCGACCGGTGGTAGATCGTGGATCAGGGAAACCTAAGGCAGGAGCGTGAGGTGAACTGAATTTCAGGTAAGAAGTTATGAATTGCACTCTATTTGGGTCAGATATAAACCGAGTTTAGGTGTAGTTTATTTTCGTTGTGCTGACCTGTGTGTGCGCTAAGTTACTGACGTTGAACTTTATTTTATTCACAAGGGTTAGTTCATAGAGTTGCCGTACAAAGGGAATTGTCCCACATTCAGAGAAAATATTACGATTTATTCTGTCGTTACGAAGCCTCCCGTGTGATTCTCTCGCCTGTTGCAACTTCAATCGTGAAACTGATCAACGATCGGCTTTTCACTCTTGTTTATTGCGCTAAACAACAGCAGCACGTTTAAGCTTGATCAGCTGTTGTTAGAATTCATTTGATTTTAATTTCTAGTATCAGCTGATGTTTGCTGGAGCCACAGCTGTAGAAGCGGCTGGTCCAAATCAGGAGATGTCCTTACTGAATCATCAGAGCTGAACTGGTGATGGAGAAACAGGTTTACCTTTTAGGTGACATGAATGAGTTGAAGGGAAGTTATGAATTGTTTCTGAGAGACAAATAAACACCAAGCTCCTGTTTTTGTGTAGCTGACAGCTGGTATCTGTGCAGGGGCGGATCGAGCAAAGCTTTTGCCAGGGGGCCAGGTAGGGCATTAACAGGGAAAGGTGGACACAAAGTTATACTTTGATTTCTTACTCTCATATAAAATACTTAGCTTTTATTAAATAGTTATCTGAATCTTACAACCAAAGTTTGTATAATAATACACAAGATTGGCTATAGACCATTGTTAATCATTCAGAACACTGTGTAAAAATAACAAAAAACAAAAAGTGAATGCGAAAGTGCATAAATATTTATTTTACGTGTTTGATGTGTGTGGCAGGGCGTGGTCTGCAGTGCCGCTGCAGGGGAGGTGGACCCACCTGAGCGGCACCTGCAATCACGCCTCTCGGGCGTTGTCTGTGCTCTCTCGGCTGTTTTTTTGGTGTGTGTCGGGCTGTGAGTTGAAAAGCTACAGCCGGCTGTTTGGGTACACCAACCATGTGTGAAAAGTGGTCCATAACATAATGCTTCAAAGCGTGTTCATGCAAACATTGTCGGATCTGCCGTGGTACAATGGGACTTCTGCTCATGAACCTGTGTGCACAGCGTCTGCAAATCGGCGCTGTACGAAGTAACTTCATCTTTACACAAAACTGTAACCTGTTATCTGTGAAGCGTGAGCGGTGTTTGTTTTTACCATAGTTCATGGTGGAGAATGGCTGCTCTTCTGAGTTTTGCCCTAAGCAGCCGTATGAATGGCAAACTACACTGAATAGCAGCGGCATAGGCACACTTAAAATTTCTTCAGAAATTTTCGCTTTCTAGTTTATCTTTATGCTTTGTGTGAACAACTAAGGTGTGCTGCTTATGAAATCCATGAAGTGCTACAGAGAAAATTAAATTATATTTATGTAATCAACACATTTTGAACTCTTAAAGAAATATAACAAAAGGAAAGACACCAACCTGAACTAAAATGATCCATGTAGCAAACAAAAACTGTTGTCAACCACCACCCTTATATCGCCTTTGGGCTGTTGGAGCCTTGACCTGACTCTTAAAAAATAATTGGAAAAAAGCTCTATGCTGCTGAAAAATGAAAAATAGATATTTGCAAAATTCTGCCTAAATATGTATTTTACCTGGTTAATGCGTGCGGCGGGGCGTGGTCTGCAGCGCCGCTGCAGGGGAGGCGGACGCACCTGAGTGACACCCGCAATCACGCCTCGCTGCCTTTACGTCTGCGCTATCTGTGCTGTTGTGTTGGTGGTGGTGTATGTCGGGCTGTGAGCTGAAAAGGTACAGCCGGCTGTATGCGTACAGCAACCGTGTGTGAAAAGTGGTCAATAAAGAGATGCTCAAAAGCATGCTCATGGAAACATCGTCGGGTCTGCCGTAATTTGTTTACAATGGGAATTCTGCTCCTGAACCTCTGCGCACAGAGTCCGCAAATCGGGGCTATACGAAGTCAGTTTACGCAGGACTGTAAGCTGTCATCTGTCAGGCGTGAGCGGTGTTTGTCTTTAACATAGTTCACGGTGGAGAATAGCTGCTGACATAATGTGGATCCGAAGATCCATAATTGGCCTACCTGGGGTTGAAAGTCTCGACAAATGCACGGCGTTTCGGCGGGTATACTGGCTTCCGCGAGTGTGACTCTTATTTTGAGCGATGAAAATATAATAGAATATAATTTTATTTTTATATTTCAATATCACAATAATCTTCCAATTTAGAACTACGAGTTAAAAAGAACTAACATAAATAAAATACAATGGTTCACTTTAATAGTCGAAGCTTATATGCCAACTTTCAATCCATCAAAGACTACATAACACAGTTTGAATGGCCATTCAATGTGATAGCCATATCAGAGACCTGGATAACTCCTGGAAAAGAAGAAGACTTTAAAATAAACGGATATGAATTCCTTCATTTAGACAGAATCAACAAGAAAGGAGGTGGGGTGGCACTTTACATTGATAAAAACCTAAAGTACGAAAGAATGGGAAGAATGACGACTGTTATTGATGGCGTGATGGAATGTTTGTCAGTGGAAATAAGTATGGAAAAAAGGAAAAACCTAATTGTCAGTTGTTTATATAGAACACCAGGATCTAAGATTGAGATATTTACGGATAAAATGGAGGACTTATTTACAAATATAAATCAGAAAAGAATGTTTATTTGTGGGGACTTTAATATTGACTTATTGAATCCAAATCATAATAAGAGCACAGAAGAATTTATTGATTCCATGTACAGCATGGGTTTATTTCCACTGATAACAAGACCGACCAGAATAACATCTCATTGTGCAACTCTATTAGATAATATATTTACAAATATAATAGAAGGAAATATAAAAAGTGGGTTGTTAATCAATGATATAAGTGACCACTTATCAGTCTTTGCATATTATAATTGCCATTATAAAGTCAACAGCGATGGACACAAGATTATTTACAAAAGAATAAGAACAGAGAAAACATTAAACTGTCTTAGAAATGAACTTTTAAAGCAAGATTGGAATATTGTATATGAACAAACAGAAGTTAATAAAGCTTACGAAGGATTTTTAAGAACATTTAACACATTACTTGATAAAAACTGCCCAGTAATTGAAATCAATAGGAAACACAACTATGCAGGAAGACCATGGATGACCAAAGGACTACAAAATGCCAGCAAAAAAAAAGAATACCCTATATCGAGAATTCATAAAAAAGAGAACAATAGAAACTGAAAGGAAGTATAAAACTTACAAAAATAAATTAACTAATATAATGAGATCCTGTAAAAGAGAGTATTTCATTAAAAGGTTAGAACACAATAAAGATAACAAGAGATATATGGAATGTATTAAACAGTATAATCAAAAATGAATCAAGGAATAATGATTACCCTGGGTACTTTATAGAAGGGACAAGAAGTATTAATAACATGGAAGAGATAGTAAATGGCTTTAATGAATTCTTCGTAAACATAGGGCCAAAACTGGCAGAAGAAATAAAGGTTGATGGAATAGAAAGGGACACTGGGGAAAATATTGAAAGGAATAGTAGCTCAATGTTTTTAAGAGCAGTGGAAGAGAAAGAGATTTATGACATAGTTAGAGGACTTAAGAACAAAACCAGTACAGACTGGAATGATATTGATATGGTAACAGTAAAGACAGTTATTGATGGGATTGTAAAACCATTAAAATACATATTCAACTTGTCGTTTCAAAAAGGGGTTTTTCCACAAAAAATGAAAGTTGCTAAAGTTATTCCCATTTACAAAACCGGTGAAAGGCATCATTTTACAAACTATAGACCAGTGTCAATACTCTCCCAGTTCTCTAAGATACTGGAAAAACTTTTCATAAAAAGATTTGACAGTTTTGTGGAAAAATATGAATTACTGACAGATAGTCAGTATGGGTTCAGAAGTAACAGATCAACAGCTTTAGCACTGATAGATTTAATGGAAAAGATAACGGAATGTATGGATAATAAGAGGTATGCACTCGGCATTTTCTTAGATTTAAAGAAGGCGTTTGATACTGTTAATCATGAAATTTTATTAAAAAAACTGGAAAAGTATGGGTTTAGGGGAGTGGTTTTGGAATGGTTTAAAAGCTATGTAGGGAATAGGCAACAATATGTACAAATAAATGAATATAAATCTAATCTGATGGATATAGCTTGTGGAGTACCTCAAGGTTCAGTATTGGGTCCAAAAATGTTTATTATGTACTTAAATGATATTTGCAGAGTATCGGAGATTTTAAAGTTTGTAATATTTGCTGATGACACAAATATACTGTGTTCAGGGGTGGAATTGCCACAGGTTTTGGAGATGATCACACAGGAATTAACAATATTAAAGAAGTGGTTTGATATAAATAAATTATCATTGAATCTAGATAAAACCAAATTTATGTTGTTTGGAAAACAAAAGAAAAACATCAAAATAGAAATATGTGTTGACAATGTATATTTAGAAAGAGTAAATGAAATAAAATTTCTTGGTGTGATCATTGACCACAAGCTCTGTTGGAAGCCACACATTACTTATGTTCGGGGGAAAATGGCACGGGGCATTGCCGTCCTGGGGAAAGCAAAGCCTATGTTGGATCAGAAAGCACTGCACATATTATACTGTGCTTTACTACTGCCATATATGAGCTACTGTGTAGAGGTTTGGGGAAACACATACAAAGGTAATACACAAACAATAACTATAATACAGAAAAGGGCCATTAGATTAATAAATAATGTGGGGTACAGGGACCATACAAATGCACTCTTTGTCAAAATGCAAGCTATTAAATTCAAAGACTTGGTGGAGTTTAAAACAGCGCAAATAATGTATAAAGTAAGAAATAAAATGCTTCCAAAAGAAATCTGTAAATTGTTCATAGAAAGAGAAGGTGGGTATAACTTAAGAGGGAAATGGAATTTAAAAATACAAAGTGCTAGAACAACTTTAAGAACTATGTCTCTCTCAATTGCAGGAGTTAAATTATGGAACAGTCTAACAGAAGAAATAAAAGAAAGTAAAAACGTAAGCCAGTTTAAAGTAAAATATAAAAAACAAATTTTAAATAAGTATAAGAATGAAGAAAACGGGGTTAACCCAGGATGGTAATGTTGCTGGTAATGGTATTGTGGTTCTTGGTTGTTGTTTTTTTTTGGTTTGTTTGTTTTTCCATAACTTATGAATATGCAAATATACACATTCTGTATTTTTCATATAAAAGAAACTATACTGTGGTGGGGCTTGCTAATTTCTTTTTTTTGATTTATGTATGTTTTGTTTTGTTTTGCTTTGCTGTACTTTTGTTTCATATGTTGTTTGTTTAATTTAAGACTAAAAGAAAATTAAAAGAATGAGAGGTAAAACTTGAGGGGGTAGGGACAAATAAGTAATTACTTCTGCCTACTCCTTTTCAAACAAATAATGAAATGATATTTGGAAATGATTGTGAAGGCACATGTTTGAAATAAAAATGAACTGAACTGAACTGAACTGAACTTCAGCTAAATACTTCTAATTTATTTGCCCAAACCACGCGGAGCCGCAGTATAAGGACTAAAGAGCCGCATGCGGCTCCGGAGCCGCAGGTTGCCGACCCCTGACCTAAACAAAAGGCACTTATACTTAAACAGATACAGAGTAGGTGTCCTCCCATAGTATAAATCAGTAAGAGAAGGTACGACCTCTCTCATGACCTTAAGTTGTGTGTGTATGCCAGAGTGCTCTGGGAGGCACACAAAGTCTTTGCAGACTGCTAAGGATCAGACATCCTATCATTATGCAATCGATTATAAAACTCTAAGCATATATAAGTATATATTTCTAAGCATAAATGTCAATCCACATTATAAACCTAACACTGGTTTAAATGCAGAAGGAAATAAAATGGACTTAACCATCATTGTGATCATGTAGAGGGTGATAGGGTTCTTGTTGAATGATGGTTAGCTGTTATTTCTCTAATTTTCACCTTTGGTGTGTAAAATGGTTAATTCATTTGCTACATAACTGGAGGTGTTTTTCATTTGGGCAGGTCAGTTTGTTGAGTTATGTTTTGTTAAGTTACTTTTGAGTAGAGCTTAGTTACGTTAACCTCTTATATGGGCCCACTTGGTTCTTAAAAAAGTTAATTTTTGTCATTTTGAATTTTTGTAATCATTTGGTCCTTTCGGGGGTATAATAAAACCCATTTTTTGAAAATTACATTGGTGCCTGTGTGTTCCCTGCTGCTTTGTCCATGATAACTGGTTGCATCAGTGGGATACAGCCAGTATTAAAAAAATATATATACACAGACACAAAAAAGTTTTTTTCTCTCCATTTCCCTTCTCTTTTCTTTACTCCTTAATGAACCATGCAGAGAGGAACAAGGAGTGCGAAAGTAGTCAGAGGAGATGTACCAAGCGAGCAGATAGGCTTGGAAGGACAAATCAATGGGGAACAAGAGGAAAAAGGAGCTTCTGGAGGGGTAGACAGAACTGGAGGCCAAGGTAAGGAGCCAACAATGTCGGATCTGATTTCTCCTCTCCGTTCACATATGGGCCAGCAGGAGGCCAGAGAAGCTAAACAGAAGGAGGAGAATCTAAAGGAAGAACAACGTTTCAAAGCACTTTAACACCAGTTTCAGTTGTTACAGGTAGAAGTATAAGCCCGTATTTCTCCAGTGCCTGAATGCCAGGCAGCTGAATCACCCAATCCAGAATCTCTAGGTGATCACATTCCTCCTCAAGCTGGTCCCAGTGTGTCAGTTATTGGCTTATCAGGTCAGTCCCATTTTCTGGAGCCTAAGTTACAAAAACTCAAAGACGAGGATGACATTGAACATTTCTTGATTACCTTTGAGCGCTTAGCAATGGCCTGTCGATGGCAGAGATGTGATTGAGCTTTTCACCTTGCACCGCTGCTTACGGGCAAAGTGAGGTGCATATGTAGATATGGATGTTGATCATTCTTTGGATTTTGAGTAGGTTAAGGCAGCGATTCTTTATAAATATGAGATCAATCCAGAGACCTATAGGCAGAGATTTCGGTCTCTTGATGTAAACCCTGCAGAAAGCTCTAAAGAGTTGCATGCATGGCTGAAGGAGCTTTATGTAAAATTGCTCAAGGATTATTATATCCCCAGTGTTACAGGTATGGATAAGAGCATAATCCAACTTCTGCTGCAGAGACTGCAAAGCTAGCTAATGTTTTTATGGTTGGGCAGAAAAAAGGACAGCCTTGTAGCGTCATGGCTTGGAATACAAAGGGCAGCCGGAAATCACTCCTGCAAAGACCAGCTGCCAATATGGGTTGGGCTTCTTATAGCCATCCACCCAGTCTTTGAAGTCCCCGTCCAAAACCTTGGTATGTGATCTTTGTGGAATGGAAGGTCATACAAACTCCATGAAAATCTCAGCAAATTTAACCCAGATGTGCTCTCGAAACCATGATAACTCTGAGGTAATGTTAGATAGCCTTTAAAACCGGTCGGAGCAGGCACGCTCTGTTTTGCGTAGCTTTTTTAAAAATCCCTGTGGACCTGCAACCACGTAAGCTAGCGCAATATTTTTTTTTGCATATGAAACTGGAGGAGTTGTACTTACATCTTATGCCATCAGCATGCCCAAGGCCATGGTTTCCTTCCACATATAGCTTTGCAAAAATTGCATAAAAAGCACTTGCAGCAACAAAAGCATAATATTCCAGAAGCACGCTTTGCCGATCCAATCAGCTGTTCATAACACTTCCTATGTTGTAACAGACGTCAGCGCGAACTATCGCATGTCTGCCATTACCTGCCTGAAACCGGAAGTGATGTCATTTTCACGGAAATGTAGTTATTTACCTTCGGGGCCTTATAACTGGTGTTTTTAAAAGTCATGTTTGACTTACTGCTTTTATTTATACTTTCTGGGATGCTTAGAAGTCAAATTGCACTGCTGGAAATAGTTTATTTTGATGCCCATGCTGTTTTTTGGCAAATTTGTATAATAATATTTTTCTTTGTTTTTCCTGCAGTATATACAAATTGGTGTATCTAAAAAATAAATCTATGAAGACACTCAAAATAAATTTTCTGTTGTGAACTATTTTGTGCAACTTTTTTGTATGTACAGTTTTGAGAGATAAGCCTCTTCAATTTCTCTAGCTAGAAATATATGTAAAAAACAAAACAAAAACCAAAACAATTTTCAATGGTTTTGTAGTTTCTTGCACTTTTTTTGCAATTTGTGGAGTTATTATGCACCTAATGCATACATATTATTAAGGTTTGGGCTATAATGGTTGGATTGATGTATAGCAAATTAAAATGCTCCCAAAAATGGCACTACAGTTCAATTCAATTCAATTTTATTTATATAGTGCCAAATCACAACAAAAGTCGCCTCAAGGCACTTTATATTGTACAGATACAGAGAAAAGCCCAACAATCATATGACCCCTATCAGCAAGCACTTCGTGACAGCGGGAAGGAAAAACTTTTAACAGGAAAAAACCTCCGGCAGAACCAGGCTCAGGGAGGGGCGGCCATCTGCTGCGACCGGTTGGGGTGGGAGAAGGAAAACAGGATAAAGACATGCTGTGGAAGAGAGACAGAGATTAATAACATTCTACTTTTAAATACCCTAGGAACAGCAAGTAGGCCTGCAGTGCCAGAGCGAAGTGCTCTAATAGGGTGATATGGTACTTCAAGGTCATTAAGATAAGATGGGGCCTGATTACTTAAGACCTTGTATGTGAGGAGCAGGATTTTGAATTTAATTCTGGATTTAACAGGAAGCCAATGAAGGGGAGCCAAAACAGGAGAAATATGCTCTCTCTTTCTAGTCCCTGTCAGTACTCTTGCTGCAGCATTTTGGATTAACTGAAGGCTTTTCAGCGAGTTTTTCCCATTGACAGTCTGTCTCCCTTTAACAGGTGGCCCAGATGTGGAATGACCACTGTGTTCGGGCACTTGACATAACATAAAAATCACACAGACTATTAGTAAAGCTAATACTCTCAGACCTCCCATTACTTTCCAGCTTCTACCCTTGTGCTCAGACTAGAACCTCTATCTAAGGAGCTTTTGACCTTCTTTACAGTTAAAAAACTAACCTTCTGGGATGGGCAATTCGCTGCATGTGTCACGGACCCAGTTCCTAGGACTCGGGGTCTGTGAGCAGTGTGGACTTTATTATTATTATTATTATAGTATTGGATGTATGTTTGCTGCACTGTGCTCTTGTGTTCCATGCTGGTGTGTGTATGTGTGTGTGAGTGCAGCAGTGACACTCCCAGGTCTGGTGGGTGTGGCCCTGCCAGCTGCTGGTTACTCCTAGATTCTCACACACCTGCTACTGATCAGGCTCGTCGGGGGAGCTACTTAATAGAATGATGGAGCTTCCTCTGGCGCAGGATCGTTGAGTTAGACTCCATATCAGTGTCTCAAGTGCTGTTAAGTGTATACCTGCTGGAGTTGGTGCCGTAACGGCTGCGTCTGGTTTTTTCCTCAGGAGGAGAGCGGAACACAGGACAGCAGCACACACGGGGTGTGTGTAGGGACGGGAGCAGAGAGCACGGAATACCAGCACTTTGGAGAAGGCACAACACAGGAGTTAAGGGAGTACACCGGAGATTTATTGTGTGGTGTATTTTTCCTTACTGCAAATAAACACACTGTTCACTGTTCAAAGTCCTGCATCTTGGGTCCTCATTGAAGCGTATGAATGAAGCATGAAGACAGATGGTTTGAAAAGAGCAGTAAAAGACGCCTTTCATCTCAACTGTGAGCGACCATCTTTGAACAGAGGCGGTGGCTTACGACACCAGCTTTCTGCCATCTATAATCCAGTTTTGAGATCCCTTCCCAGATGCCTTAAAGCCCACTCACATCCTGGGCCAGCTGACCTCTGGAAATCACATGATAGGCTAGGTTTCACAGTGAGCTCACCTGAAACCTTGGCTGATTGTGACCTACTCCTGTTTTCACACCTTTGCTCATGTGATTAGGTAGAGGATCATTATTGCACACTTTCTGTAAATCCAATAAACTTAATTTCACTTCTCAAATATCACTGTGTGTTTCTCCTATATGATATATTTAACTGACATATTTTATTGTAACCACCAATGATTTATACAGGAAAATAATGACAATTAACAAGGTTGCAAAGACTTTTGCATCCCACTGTACACTGCCATCAGGACCACATTTACCACATTGCCTAAATGGACAAAAATATAACCCTTAATGACTACCAACCAGTTGCTCTAACACCTCTTATAATGGAGTGCTTCAAGAAGCTTGTCCAGTGCCACATCACATGCTACCTGCCACCCACACTTGACCCACTCCAGTTTGCATACAGATCTAACAGATCATCTTTAGACATCATTGTTACAATCATCCACACCATCTCCCACCTGGAGCAGGGGAGTTACGCCAGGCTGCTCTTCGTTGACTTTTGCTCTGCTTTTAATAGGATACTCCTTGACAGACTCATAGTAAAACTGCTGGATATCGGCCTTCCATTTACCACTTGCTGCTGGAGACTTTCTCTTGGACTGTGTACAGTCGTGGCCAAAAGTTTTGAGAATGACACAAATATTAGTTTTCAAAAAGGTTGCTGCTAAACTGCTTTTAGATCTTTGTTTCAGTTCTTTCTGTAATGTACTGAAATATATTGACAAGCACTTCATACGTTTCAAAGGCTTTTATTGACAATTACATGACATTTATGCAAAGAGTCAGTATTTGCAGTGTTGGCCCTTCTGTCTCAGGACCTCTGCAATTCGACTGGGTATACTTTCTATCAACTTCTGGGCCAAATACTAACTGATAGTAACCCATTCTTTCATAATAACTTCTTGGAGTTTGTCAGAATTAGTGGGATTTGGTTTGTCCACCCGCCTCTTGAGGATTGACCACAAGATCTCAATGGGATTGAGATCTGGGGAATTTCCAGGCCATGGACCCAAAATTTCTACGTTTTTGTCCACGAGCCATTTAGTTATCACTTTTGCCTTATGTCACAGTACTCCATCATGCTGGAAAATGCATTGTTCTTTACCAAACTGCTGTTGGATTGTTGGAAGAAGTTGCTGTTGGAGGGTGTTTTGGTACCATTCTTTATTCATGGCTGTATTTCTGGGAAAAATTGTGAGTGAGCCCACTCCCTTGGATGAGAAGCAACCCCACACATGAATGGTCTCAGGATGCTTTACTGTTGGCATGACACAGGACTGATGGTAGCACTCACCTTTTCTTCTCCGGACAAGCCTTTTTTCCCAGATGCCCCAAACAATCGGAAAGAGGCTTCATCTGAGAATAACACTTTGCCCCAGCAGTCTATTCACCATAGTTTCGGCAGAAGATCAATCTGTCCCTAATTGGGCTTTTTTTGGAGAGAAGTGGCACGAGTTTCTTTGCAGTTCACCATGGTTAACAATGATTTCAAGCATCACCCTCCTTTTAACATGTCAGGTTTGCCATTCTAACCCACTCAGCCTGACATAATGCTCTCCAGCCTTGTGCTCGTCAACATTCTCACCTGAGTTAACCAGACGATTACTGAAATGATCATAGCAGGTCCTTTGATGACAGCAATGAAATGCAGTGTAAAGGTTTTTGGGGGGATTAAGTTAATTTTCATTGCAAAGAAGGACTATGCAATTCATCTGATCACTCTTCATAACATTCTGGAGTATATGCAAATTGCTATTATTAAAACTTAAGCAGCAACTTTTCCAATTTCCAATATTTATGTAATTCTCAAACTTTTGGCCATGACTGTAAAGAGAGTTAGAGAGGGTGCTTAATTATGTGAGCTGCATGAGGCACTCACACAGCACCAGACACAACACCGGGAGGCCGCGCTTATTGTGATGGGGGACTTTAATAGTGCCAACCTGAAACGCGCAGCGCCAAACTTTCATCAACATTTCACCTGCCCCACCACAGGTGAAAGGACACTGGACCACTGCTACACTACAGTCCAGGATGGCTACAAGGCACAATCTCGCCCTCCATTTGGCAAATCCGATCACGCCGCCATCTTCCTCATGCCAAAATACAAACAAAGGCTGAAACAGGAAGTTCTGGTTCAGAGGAAGGTCGCGCGCTGGACGGACCAATCGGTGGCCGCGTTACAGGACGCACTCGACGACGCAGACTGGGACATGTTCAGAAACAGCTCCGATGATGACGTCAACGTGTTTACGGAAGCGGTTGTGGGATTCATCGGGAAACTAGCGGATGATACCGTGGAGACAAAGACTATCACAACGTTTCCCAACCAGAAGCCGTGGGTGGATAAAACCATCCGCAACGCTCTGAGATCCCGCACCGCTGCCTACAACACGGGACTCGTGACGGGGGACATGGACCTGTACAAAGCCGCGTCATATAACGTGCGGAAGGCGGTGAAAGAGGCGAAGCAGCGCTACGGGAGGAAACTAGAGTCACAACTCCAACAGAGTGACTCTAGGAGCCTGTGGCGGGGATTAAGGACAATAATGGACTATAAAGCACCAAAAACTGGTATGACGAACGGGAACGTGACTCTGGCAGACGAGCTGAACACTTTCTATGCTCGCTTCGAGGCGGCAGCTAAGGACGCTAACGATGCTAATGCTAGCGGCGCTAATGCTAGCGGCACTAATGCTAGCGGCACTAATGCTAGCAGCGCTAATGGCTGCAGACAGGAAGATACTGCGAATACCGGAAACATGCTCATCATCTCCGAGCATGACATGAGGAAAGCCTTCAAGAGAGTGAACACCAGGAAAGCAGCAGGACCAGATGGCATCTCAGGTCGTATCCGCAGAGACTGCGTATACCAGCTAGCACCTGTGTTCACTGAGATATTCAACATCTCTTTATCTCAGTCGGTGATCCCCACATGCTTCAAGGAGTCCATCATTGTTCCTGTCCCGAAGAAACCCCACCCTGCTTCTCTCAATGACTATCGCCCTGTAGCCCTCACCTCAGTAGTGATGAAGTGCTTTGAACGCCTGGTCAGAGACTTCATCATTTCCTCACTACCAGACACACTGGACCCACTACAGTTCGCTTACCGTCCAAATTGTTCCACAGATGATGACATCTCTCATCTCCTCCACACATCACTTACTCACTTGGACACTAGAAGGGGGAATTATGTTAAAATGCTCTTCATCGACTACAGCTCTGCATTTAATACCATAATTCCTCCCACACTCACCACCAAACTGGAGCACCTGGGACTCAGCTCACCTATGTGTCAGTGGATCTCCAACTTCCTAACTGGCAGACCACAGGCAGTAAGGATGGGCTGACATGTCTCAGCCTCCATCACTCTCAGCACTGGAGCCCCCCCAGGGGTGTGTTCTGAGCCCCCTGCTGTACTCTTTGTACACATATGACTGTGTGGCCACTACCAGCTCCACCACCATCATTAAGTTTGCTGACAACACCATCGTGGTGGGCCTGATCTCTGACAACAACGAGACGGCCTACCTGAAGGAGATTAGGAATCTGGAGAACTGGTGCCAGAGGAACAACCTCCTTCTAAACGTCAGTAAGACAAAGGAGTTGATAGTGGACTTCAGCACTAAGCAGGGGAGGAACTACCAGACCCCTGTCATCAACGAGCACCCAGTGGAGAGAGTGGACAGCTTCAAATACCTCAGAGTTCACATCACGCTGGACCTGTCATGGTCCTGTCACATCAACACCGTGGTGAAAAAGGCCCCACAGCGTCTCTACCACCTCAGATGCTTGAGAGACTTCCGACTGCCCACCAAGGTGCTCAGGAACTTTTACTCGTGCACCATAGAGAGCATCCTGACGGGAAACATCTCAACCTGGTTCGGGAATAGCACCATGCAGGACAGACGAGCTCTACAGAGGGTTGTGCGATCAGCTGAGCGCACCATCCGCTCCGAGCTCCCTGACCTGCACTCAATCTACAGCAGGCGGTGCTGGACCAAGGCCAGGAAGATCGTGAAGGACCTCAGCTATCCCAACAATGGACTGTTCTTTCTGTTGAGGTCAGGAAAGTGATTCCGCTCCCTGAAGACTAACACAGAGAGACTGAGGAGGAGCTTCTTCCCGCAGGCGATACGGTCTCTCAGTCACACCACCACATAGTACTGACCCACACATATGGTTTTTACACACACACTGGACATTCTGGACATTGTTTACACTAATTCGATTAAATGCGTGGTCATCTAATCTAATACTTCATCACTTAAATCACTTTAAGCATATTTGCACCGCACAAGGCACTTACACATGTGGATTGCACAACCCTGGACATTATATTTCTTCATTTCCATTTAATACTTGTACAGCTGCTGTTATTGTATATATATATTTATATTTCTTCATACATTCTTATATATTTCTATATTGTGTATTGTGTATTTTCTTGTACAGTTATTTCATTTTTAACTTTAATTTTTATATTTTATCTTATCCCTTCCTAGTTAAATTTACCCTTTTTAATTTTCATCTTTATTTCCTGTACTATTCATAGTCTTTTTTCTTGAGGTCACGAGCAGTTGTCTAAGCATTTCACTGCATATCGTACTGTGTATGACTGTGTATGTGACAAATAAAATTTGAATTTGAATTGGATTTGGATTTGCTTATCTTTCCTCAGCCCTCAGCCTTAACACCAGCTCTCCACAAGGCTGCGTACTGTTGGGAACAAAAAAGAATTCAGTGCCTTAACAATGCTATGGTTTTTTTTAATTAATAAGTATTATAAAGTTATATAGTGTAGGATTAAGTGGACACAGCCCTGACAAATAAAGGCATGAGACCATGTTCTCCTTGGGGAGTAGAAAGTTTTAGACTCTCGCTCATGCTTGCATGGGAAAATATAGACAAGAGGGAACCATTTTCTGTGGAAAGTTACTGGAATGCTGTTGTTTAGACTAGAATGAGAGAGCTTCTGTAATAAAACTGTCAAGAGCACACCACCATTTTGAGATCCATGGCAGCGTGTCGTGCAGGGCGCATCTCCCTTCTAGAAGTAATAAAGTGTTAAATGGTTTACTGAGCAATGTTTTGTCTTCCACCGGATGCCTCTGAGGAATCAAAAGAACTCGGAGAAGTGTTGATATTTACAGTACTAAATCCCCTACTTTACACTGTGTACATGTGTCTGTGTCAATACCCACCAAGACAATGCAGTCATTAAGTTTGCAGATGACACCACCATGGTGAGGCTCATTCTGGGGGCAACAAGACAACATGAAGAGCTGAAGTTCAGAGGCTGTCAGATTGGTGTGCAGACAACTTGGATCTCAAAAACACCAGAACGAAAGAGATGGTAGTTGACTTCAGAAGGAGGAAGTCCATGCTACAGCCCATCAAAATCAATGGGGAGTGCATGAAAAGGGTGTCCAACTTCAAGTTTCTGGATTTGCACATAGACATAGACCTACAATGGAGCTCAAACACCTCAGAGGTTGTAAAGAAGGCCCAACAGTGTCTTTATTTTCTAAGAATCTTCAGGAAAATAGACCGGAAGATAGAAGTGCCGATTTTCATCTGCTGTTGCTCCATTGAAAGTGTGCTCACATTCTGCATCTCTGTGTGGTTCTCCAGCATCGCCATGGCACACAAAAAGGCACTTCAAATGAGATTCATCTTAATTGGACATACTTTTTCCCTCACTGAGAACCTGTATGACACTCACTGTCTCAAGAGGGCACCAGCATCCAACGGGACTGCACACACCCAGAACACCAGGTGTTTAAGCTCCTACCATTTGGCAAGAGATTCAGGATGCTGAGTTCATGAGCAATAGCCTTTATCAATGCTAGCAGCTGACCTGATTGGATACCTCCCAGGACTTTTTTTTTTTTGGAGGGGCATTAATAAAGATTGGACTTTTGTGTGCAGACAGGCAGGATAAATAGGATACATATGCAGGATAGCTATGCAGACTCGTGGAGGCAGAATTCAAAGTCCACTGCTTTATTGCAGGCAAAGTCAAAAAACAGAACAAAACTAAGAGGTCTGGAAACTGAACTGGAACCCCCCCCCACAAAGGCCAGAATAAGGGTGAGCAGATGTTAACGACGTGACAGAGATCAAAGGAACACACAGGGCTTATATAAACAGAGACATAATCAGGGAATGGGAAACAGGAGGGAGACACAGCTATGAGAAATTGGGGCTAACAAAACAGGAGGAAGTAAAACTGAATACATTGACATATGACTGGGAGTATCATAATAAAACTGTAAAATGGAAACAAAAAAAACCCAACAACCAAAAGACGCATACTTGACGCTGAACTAAACCTAGAATAACAATCAAAATACCAGAACCAGAACATAAATCATAATATAGAAATGTACCAAAATATATCTCCAAAAGTTGATTCTGTTCATCTGGACGTAGTGTTTTTGTGAGAGAAATGTTTCGTCACTCATCCAAGTGTCTTCTTCAAACTCAGCTGACTGCAGTTTTCCCCAATCTTATAAACAGTACATATGCATAATGACTGAAACCATCCCAGTGAATGAACAATGGACTGTGAGGTCAGATACCAAAATATAAGAAACTGAAAAAGCTACAACTGTGATTTAAGCTGTGAGGACACAGCGTTAAGGCCGTAATCAAGGCCAGAGCATCAGCTAAGAAAAGGCCAGGCGGCAGTGGTTGTGAGTGCATGTTTCCAATCACATCTGGAAGGGTAACCGGCAGCAAAAACAGGTGACGCCTCCAGTCCAGTCGGGACATCTCCGATCCACGCATGTGTATGTGTGTGTGTGTGTGTATGCAATCAAAGGAAGAGCTCAGGTAGGGCAGTTAGAGAGACAAGACTGAAATGGTTTCAACATGTGCAGAAGACAGATAGTGGATAAACTGGACAAGGTATGTTGAAGAATGAGTCACTAGATGGCAGAAAAAACATTTTCTAAAAAAATAGACAACATCTTTTGTATGGTGGTGTACTGAAAGAACTTCTATGCAAACACTTCCAAAAAAAGTCATCTCTGAAAAAGATGAAGATTCTTAGAAAATACCCAACACACAACTAAAGAAGAACCATATACATTTTTTTGGTCCACCATTCAAAGCATTTTAATTTTACAATTATAATTTTTAATTTTACAATTCTGGGAACTGCTTATCTTAATGCCCCTGAGAGACACAAAACAACAAAACAAAGATTACCATCCTCGGAAAAAATGAATTTTTTGTAGCTGGTGAAGTTTCTCAATATATTGATATTCGTGCTTTCCGGGATGTTGTCCAGTTTTCAGACGTTTGTTTTTGATTATCTCATAATAATGGTTCCAGTTTCCATTTTGGTCAGCTCCAAATCCAAACACACTAACCTGAAGACACAAAAATGTGGATAATTAATCACATGGAATTAATGGAATTGATGGAATTAACTTAAAAATCATTATACGTTATAGACACTATACGATTTTGTTCATTTTCATGCTTTAGCTTAATGCAGTGTAGGCAATGTGCCATTTCATTTAGCTTCATCCATTTTTTTGTTTGTTTTTTTAAATACAGCCATATTTGTAAAAAAAAAACAAAAAAACAAAAAAAAACCAGCCTGTGTACGTTAGGATTTTCAGTACTTGTCATACATTCTACTACTAGTACCCTCACCATCCCCTGGAATTCTGTCATACCAAGAGCCTAATCAAGGCAATAGCAAAGGCCAATAAACAAACACTTCACTGTGCATATACAGTAACAGTATAAATTATAACAAAATAAATAAAATTTACAATAAACAGATGAATAAGTTCAACATTAAACCAAAGAAGGAGAAATACAGAGGAAATCAGGGTGAATAGTTACCTGTTCCTGATTGACTGACTGATTGATTAATTCATCAGTGTAAAGAGTGGGCTTAAAAACCACTAATGAGTTCTGCATTGCTCTTAAACGGCATGATTAGGAGACCAAGGGACAGGGAGGCAAGTTCCTTGGTCACTTTTTAAAACATTTTTTAGAGGAGAGGCCTCTAAAAGTCTCTAAAACCGAATGTCTTGATGCATGCTCAAAATCTGTGTAAGGGAATCCATGTAATTCTATTCATCTGGACGTAGCATTTTCAGAGGGAAAATGTTTTATCAGTCATCCAAGTGACTTCTCCAGTCTCAGCTCACTACAGGTTACCCAAGCCTTAATGTTTAGTTACTCCTCGGCCTCCTTTAGCAGTAATGATACTTGTAACAAATGTAGCATATTTGCAGGTCTGGAGGCCAGGATTACTGAATTGTAGACTCTGCTTCAAACCCTTCATTGACCCATAGCTAGCCAGACCCCTGTAGCTGGTGCAGCCGAAGATAGCGTAGGCCCCGCTAGCTGTTCCCGGCAGACCCCAAGCAGCTGAGGAAAGAGGGCGGCTGGGTGATGGTGAGGAGGATGCATAGTCTTAAACAGAAGCCCCAGGTACACCACCAACCTGTTCATGTGTCTAACCATTTTTCCCCACTCTGCGGGTCAAACTCTGGTAATTGGTGATGATCATGTTAGTTTAAATCAGGGGTGGGCAATTCCAGGCCTCGAGGGCTGGTGTCCTGCAGGTTTTAGATGTGCCCTTAACACATGCAGTGTGGCAGCAATTTTTCACACCAGCCTATTAATCAACGAAAGATCAAGACAGACTTTTAATTCATGTGAAAGCCTGATGCTTAGCCTTGTCCACCCCAGATGTAGAACTCAGAAATTCTATGTAAAGCGCAGGTGGACGATAGATGATAAAAAGTAAGACTGGTTTCTGTCTGATTTCTCAGACTTTTTATCTGATTTAGTGCTCAACTCAGATAAAACAATTATAGTGGGTGATTTTAACATCCATGTAGATGCTAAAAATGGAAGCCTGAACATGGCATTTAATCTATTATAGAGATTGAAAATGTGACTTCATTCAGGGGTAAAACTGCAAAGGATTCTGGGAATGCACGCAGGCTTTGAATTGAAATCAGTTACACAGCGATAAAAAGAAACACAAAAAATGGCAAGAAGCTGTTGTATTATTAACTGCAATAGCCGGTCGCATGACAACCACGGGAAGCCGACGGGTAAAGAGATCAGTTGTTATCGGATTACGTCGTTGAAGAGAAATTGTTCAAGCCATGTTTCCGAAGTAACAAAGAGCCCACAGATGGCCTGGATTGCAGCCATTCTAAGACCAAATATAACATCCCAGAACACTCCAGTTCACATGTTAGTCTGCTCCACGCATTTCCACAAAGGTAAGTGTTTTGTAGTAGTTAATACGTCATTTGTCATAACATAATTGGTGATATAGGTTACAAGCAAGTCTGGCACTGAACAGAAATTGTTGCACTATGCTCCTTTGTTTATTGTGCATAAATAGTGAATTTTCCTGACAGAATATTGCATTTCGCTTATGTTATTACCATGGTACATTGACAGAAACATATACTTTTATTCACAGGATAAAACAGTTTTTTTTTGTATCACTAATTGCCCAGTACGATTACAGCATACAATATTATTGTCTCTGCTACATTTCTGTAATGCGTACCAGAAATTATTTCCACTACTAATTAATTACCGTTGAGCTCAAAGGTCGTATTTATAAACGGTTAACGAATGTGTATTTATGAAGACGATTTGTGAGACTGGTAAACTTACGATACGTACGATGGTCTTTCGTTCTACACGGTGCATTTCAAGGTCCTGTACCCATCCCTCGGTAAACTGTATCTGGGCTTGTTGCAGTGACCTGAAGTTACTAAAAACTTAATGAGTGTAGGCACTCACTCCAAGAACCGTATAATTATAAATTATACAGTTGTGAAAGTCGGGCAGCACGCTAACGTCATTTGTCCACTCTGTGTGCTCGTAAGGGTCTAACCCTTTCACTCCTTTGATTTTTTCCTCGTATCTTTTCTTTGACTTTCCATCAAGTCTGTCTTTGTACGCACCAGCATTGTTCTCCTTCGTTCGTTCGTCATACCTTTTTTGGGGGGGCAAAGAAAAAGCAAGAAGGTATTGGAACCGGAGAATGAACGTTTTGCGGTGCTGCAAATGCTTGCATTTGATGCATTGCTTTGATTGTTTTGCCACTAGTACCCGGCATGCAATGCGCGAAAGTCAAGTGGTCTGTCAATCTCTATTAGACTCGATTTGCTTCTCTCAAATTGTAAAAGAACCCACCCAACACTTTAATCACACTCTAGATCTTGTTTTAACATATGGCATAGAAACTGAACATTTAACAGTGTTGAAAACCCTCTCCTATCTGATCATTTTCTGATAACATTTACATTTATAATAAATGATTAGCAGTGGAGAGTAGGCTTTATCACAGTAGATGCATTTCTCAAAGTGGTGTAACTAAGTTTAAGAATATAATCCACCCGGTTCCTCGTGGTGTAAATTGGAGCTATCATCATGTAAGGGCTCTTCTTTACCAGCTTTGCTCTATTCCTCTTTACCCATAAAACCCTCTCTGTATACTGATAATCAGGTGGTCCTTAACACACTCAAAATCTGGTTTCAGTTTAGACGTCACTTTAATTTTGTAATGCCATCCTCCTCGGGTCCTCTAAGCGACAACCATTTGTTTCCCCCTTCACTTTTGGACTCGACATTCTCAGTGTGGTGTGACAAGGGTATAAAACAGTTCAAACATTTATATGTGGATGGTGTTTTCGATAGTTTTCCCAATTTGTCTTCTCGTTATAATCTCCCTATTACCCATTTGTTTCGCTATTTTCAAATTCGAAATTTTGTTGCCAAGTGTTTCCCAAATTTCCCCTCTTTACCTCCAGAACAGCAGTGGGAAACTACGTTATCATTTATTCCTCATCACAGAGGAACCATTTCGAAACTCTATGATGCTATTCTGTCTTTTAGTAACCACTCTAATGTTAAGCTTAAGTGTACTTGGGAAGGAGAACTAGGAATTCGAATACACGGGGAGTGTTGGGAACAGGCTATAGCAAGGGTACGATCTTCCACCTCCTGTGCTTGTCTTGGACTTATTCAATTTAAGGTCATACACAGGGTGCATTTCTCTAAGTCTAGACTTTCTGAATTGTATCCAGAAGTGGAAAATAAATGTGATAAGTGCCATGGTACTCCTTGTCACCTTAGCCACATGTTTTTTCTGTGTCCTGAGCTACAAGGTTTCTGGACAGGGTATTTTGCTATTATGTCAACTGCTCTTGGGGTAACTCTTCACCCTTGTCCTCTGATTGCTATATTTGGGATTCCTGATCGCTCACTTATACTTGATTCCACACAAAAGGATATTATAGCCTGTTTTAGAATGCCTTTTTTTTTTTTTTTTTAGTTGTTTTTTGTTGTTGTTGTTGTTGTTGTTTTTTTTTCATATATAAGTATATTTACTTAGGAAAATGAAGAAAGGTTAATTGTATTTTGGTAATTGCAAGTACTGTTTTCTTTTTTCAATAAAAATATTTTCAAAAAAAAAAAAGAATATAATCCACCCACTGTTATCATCTTCAATGCCCTGTACCAACATAGAGCAGAGCAGCTACTTGAACGTTACTCCAACAGAGGTCGATTATCTTGTTAATAATTTTACCTCCTCACTACGTACGACTCTGGATACTGTAGCTCTGGTGAAAACTAAGGCCTTAAATCAGAAGTACCTGACTCCGCTGTATAATTCTCAAACACGTAGCCTAAAACAGATAACACTTAAGCTAGAAAGGAAATGGTGTGTCACAAATTTAGAAGATCATCCTTTAGCCTGGAGAAATAGTTTGCTGCTTTATAAGAAAGCCCTCCGCAAAGCCAGAACATCTTATTATTTGTTACTGTATGAAGAAAATAAGAACAACCCTGGGATTCTCTTCATCACTGTAGCCAGGCTGACAAAAAGTCAGAGCTCTATTGAGCCAACCATACCTTTAACGTTAACTAGTAATGACTTCATGAACTTCTTCACAAATAACATTTTTTATCATCAGAGAAAAAATTACCAATAATCATCCCACAGATGTAATATTATCTACAGCTACTTTTAGTACCATTGATATTCATTTAGACTCTTTCTCCAATTCATCTTTCTGACTTCAATAATTACTTCCTCCAAACCATCAACATGTCTTTTAGACCCCATTCCAACAAAACTGCTCAAAGAAGTCCTGCCATTACTTAATTATTCGATCTTAAATGTGATCAACCTATCTCTAATAATCGGCTATGTACCAAAGGCCTTCAAACTGGCGGTACTTTTCAAAGGCATGAGATTTCAAATAAAATAGAGAAGGAAATTAATATAAATGATGTGTGCATATCGTGTATGCACAGTGTGGGGAAAACACATAGATATAGTCAGTGTTGGGAAGGTTACTTTTAAAATGTATTCCATTACAGAATACAGAATACATGCCCCAAAATGTATTCTGTAACGTATTCCATTACGTTACTCAATGAGGGTAACGTATTCTGAATACTTTGGATTACTTAATATATTATCATGCTGTTTACAACCACGTGAATGTACTATTGCTGTGATTTATTACTGTTACTAAAGGTCCGCAGCTCCGAACCATAGTAAAGTGACCTCTGGCTAATACGGTGGGTTCCATGTCGGGCTCGTAGCTGAAAACTAGCTTTACTTTGTTGTCTGGGTCAACTTTGCTAGCTAGAGACAGAGAGAGGCGTTGAAAGGCTGCTCCAACGGAACTTATTTTTTTCTGAAGGAAAACATTCTTTAGGGAATCATGCCTGTAGCAGTCTGCCTTTCAGCTTAGCACAACAACAACAACAAAAAAGCACTCTCTCACCCAGGAAACATGCAGAGAGAGAGCGCGTCACCCTGTAACCATGGCAACCGTAACGCTGCCGCCTGGAACAACAGAACATAACTGTCAAACAAACCCAAACAGTCCTGACCCGCGACAATATGAAAGTACCACCGTGTAATCCATTTATTTCAACAAAGTAACTGTATTCTGAATACCACCTTTTTAAACGGTAACTGTAACGGAATACAGTTACTCATATTTTGTATTCTAAATACGTAACAGCGGTACATGTATTCCGTTACTCCCCAACACTGGATATAGTTATACACACTCTCCCTTGTAGATACATTCAGATATTGTTGCAAAAAATAAATATATAAATAAATAAAACAAAACAAAAAACAAACCCCAAAACAATACGAAAAAAAGAACAAGAACAAAAAAACAAAACACAAAACAAAAACAAGGGGAACAGACAGTGCTCCCCAAAAAAAGGTATAACACAGTGAGACAATAGGTTTAAGTATGCTATTGCAGGGCTTCGGGCTGAAGTTTAGTCCAAGGGTGTCAAGTGAGTTAGAGAGGCATCCGACCCAATGGCTGCAGCGATAAGCTGTGTCCTCTTCAGTTCCAGTCCATCTAATTTCACATCTCCATCTCCTGGCCTTCCATTGAACAGTCCAGCACCCACAGGCCCCCCAGATTCTCTTCAACAACCACAGGACTACGTCTCACATACATTTGGGGAAACCTGCTGTCAGCTGAGACTGAAGAAGTCACTTGGATGAGTGACGAAACGTTTCTCCCACAAAACGCTACGTCCAGATGAACAGATTCAACTTTTGGAGAGTTACAAATGATCTTATGGCCTCTGACAGTGGACTCATCTCTGCGCTTGTCACTGCGCTGCAGTGGTTTGTATCATATCTATCTAATAGACACCAATTCGTGCATATAAATCGCAGGGTTGGAACGATACATAAAATTCATGGTTCGGTTAGGTACTTTGATGTCACGGTTCGATATTTTTTCGATACAAAAAAATGTTCATGCCTTTTTAATTTGTCATTTATTAAAATTATAAATAGATATTTTAACTCAAAAGTACAGTTTTTAAATTTAATGTTGCTGAAACAACAAAATAATAATAAAAAATAAATCTATCTGATGGAGAAATCACTCATCTTTGGAAAAGATTGGAAAAGAAGAAAGTTTATTACAGAGAAATGGCTCTTTCCAAAATAAAAGATATTCTATACGCTTCTTCTGGGGTATATTCTCAGCAGCATATTAAACATGTCAGGTCCCCATAAGCAGAATCATGTGCTAACAGCTGTCTAAATGACTCAGGTAAAGTTTGTAGCATGTGTGCTTGTTGTTTTTGTCTGCTTCCACTTGTCTTTGCACTAGGATGATGTCGGCGTAAATGTGCAGTCATATTCGTTGTGTTCCCACTAGTGCTGTCAGCGTTAATCTCGTTAAAATGACATTAAAAGCATAACGTGGCAAATCTCCGTTAACGAGTTACCCCAGATCGCCCCGTGCATGGGCTTGATGACGTCAACACGTTAACGAGCTAACTGCGCACTAGTTCCCACCAATTGAGCATTACATGGCACATCCAACATACTGTTTTACTTTTGTCTATGACGCGCTTACCATCAGGGTCATACTTCACATGAAAACCAAGATAGTTCCAAACGCCAGATCTGAATGAGGGTGGGGGAGGTTCAATTTCGGGTAGCGTTGAGGCAGTTGCCATGTTGCAACGAGCTTAGCTTCTGTCTTGCTAGCTTGCGCTGCGCTCAGTGGATCTGCACTCGATAGTGCAGCCTAGGCGATAGTAGTCGAATGGAGATCCACTGAGCGCTCAACACAGACAGCATCGTCAGAAGAAAAGTTGATAAAATAAATAACAGTTTTTGTATTGTTCGATACATAGGCGTACTGAACCGAAAGCACTGTATCGAACGGTTCAATATCGATACGAGTATTGTTGCACCCTTAGTAAATGGAGAGTCCTCTTCACACACTAAGGTCAATTATGGCGTGAACTACAGCAACCTTCGCCTGCTGAGATCTGTTCCACCTAGCAACAATCCGACTATACTTCGGATGGCTCTGCTAAATGTTAGATCTCTGGCAAACAAGACTTTTATTTTAAACTACTTTTTCCTCTCATTTGGGCTGGATTTTCTTTATCTGATGGAAGCCTGGCTTCGTCCAGAGGAATGTTCTGCTTTTTCAGAACTTCTTCCCCCAGATTGTGCCTTTGCAAGCTCGCCTAGGATCTCTGGCAGAGGTGGAGGATTGGCTTTGATTTTTACACACAAATTTCGTTGTCAGGAACTATCACCCGTCTTTTTCACCAGCTTCGACGTTGTGGGGTTAAGGAAAAATGTTTTTGTTATCATATAACCAGCAGCACACATATTATATTAACCAAGTATAGCTTCAGACTATATTAAGAAGAGTAAACATACTGGCAATTTGTAACCCTTGTTAAAGGAATGGTTATAATCATTTTATGTTCACTTTATACACATTGCATCCTGTGCTTTTAAAGGAGTTGTGGCTCGGTCTGCTAATTGAAGATCAAAAGCTTTTGGCTGGCATTATGATCAGCCAATCTACTGTGATGTTGACTAAGGCTACGTTCACACTGCAGGCGAAAGCGCATCAAATCCGATTTTTTCGCCCCTATGCGACCCGTTTCCGATCTTGGTATGACAGTGTGAACGGCACAAATCCGATATTTTCAAATCCGATCTTGGTCACTTTCGTATGAGGTACTGAATCCGATACGTATCCGATGTTTTAGAAAGCGACTGCTGTGTGAACGGTCAAGTCGCATTAAATCCGTCTTTTACGTCACTGACACAAGACAGACGCCAATTATCAGCGCCGGAGAAGCGCCCGATAGGACATCGCGAACGATTTCCTACCATCCGGTGAAACTGTTGGGAAGACAACGTTGGGGAAATGTGAACATTTTATTTTTACTGTATTTTCTGCAGATTCTGACAGAAATCTGCAACTATCCTTTGAAGTACCGCTCCTCTAAAACAGCAAAAAGGATCATTATTAGGTCATCTACATTATTATGTAAATAACAAAATAACTTAAAGCAAAAATCTGGAAACATAAAGTCCGAAGTCTTTATATTAAGGGCAATCAGTCAAACAATATTGTTTGCTCTGGGTCTAAACAGAGCGAGTTGTGTGTGACATCTTCTTTTGCGCATGCGGGCCGCTTTGAGCGTTCACACTGGAGAGCGTTTGATGTCGCATTTTATGTGTAGTGTGAACAAGCAGACAAAAAAATCGGATTTGATCAAAAAATCGGAATTGAGCATTAAGACCTGCAGTGTGAACGTAGCCTAAGAGCTGTGGAAGGAATCACATGCACGCTTACAATACATTTGTACCAGGTTATTCTTTATTATCCTTATCTTTTATATAATTTTATTTTTGCTTTTAAATTAAACACAACATGCTTACACAAAATCAACCGAGAACAATTACTACATTTAGCATTTGTGAACTTATAAGCATGAAAAGAAAAAAAGAAAGGGAAAAAAAGAAGAAAAAATTATAGCAATATTAACTAAATAAAGAGTAAAATAAACTAAGAAAATTCACGCGGAGTGTGAGGCATGAATTATGATCAGTTAATTTTTAAGAATTCTAGAAATGGTTGCCAAATCATACAAAAACTCGCCAGTTTCCCCTTTCTATCAAATCTTATCTGTTCCACCCTGGCCACAGACACCATCTCATTAAGCCACCTGTTAAAACACGGGGCTGAAGAAGACCGCCACTGTAAAAGAATAAGTTTCTTTGTAGCCAGCATACCCATTGTAATTATCTGTTTTTGTGAAAAGGAAAAAGATTCGACTGATGCAAATGATCAAAGTATAGCCAATGTACCATCAAGCGGCACTTTTTTCCTAAATTGGTTTGAAAACCACATACAAATCTGGCTCCAAAAAGCATTCAAGACAGGGCAATGCCAAAATAGATGTGCAAGGGAACCTTCACTGATATTACATCTATCACATAAGGGGGATACAGAATTATAGATCCAGTTAAGTTTAAGTTTAGAAAAGTGTAATCTGTGAATGACTTTAAACTGGATTAGTTTATATCTGGCGTTTATTGAGCCTTTCTGAATATTGGACAAACAATTTGACCATTGTTCCTCAGACAGAGGGACCCCGAGGTCTTCAGCCCATGTTTTCTTAATTCGATCGGAATCACCTGGTATTGTAAAGCACTTGACAAACTGAGATATCAGATGTTTAAAACCTGCTTTCCGAATTATATCAAAGTATGACTTCGTGGCTTCAGTGGAAAGTCTGAAAAGTTTTGTTGACCAAAATTCCTTATTTGAAGATAACGAAAAAAATGTGATTGAGGTAACTGAAACTTTTCTTGAAGTTGAAGGAAAGACATAAATTTGTCATCTATATGTAAGTCCTCAATGCATTTCAATCCCTTTTCCCCCCATTCTAAAAACACCCTATCCATTTTGCCGGGTTTAAACAAATAGTTATGTATTATTGGCATTCTTACTGAAAAGTCAGGTAGTTTAAGAGATTTCCTAATTTGACTTAATATCTTTAAGGAGTGTTTAACAACAAAATTACAACTGAGCGAATTATTAAAAGAACCCGTGTTAGAAAACAATAAGACCGGTAATGAGGCTTCAGATACTGTTGCTGCCTCTACCTGGAGCCAGATCGGAAGCTTGTCATGACAATAATCAGTAGGTGAACCCCACTGCCAGTGCAGTAGAGCTCTTGAATTTGCTGCCCAGTAATAATGTCTAAATACAGGGAGACCTAACCCCCCCGCAGGAAGTATTTTTTTGAAGATGAGCCATGGATATCCGAGGGGGTTTTCCTGCCCAAATGAATGAAAGAATCAATTAATCAAGCTGCTTAAAAAATTTAAGTGGCAAATAAATAGGAAGGTTTTGAAAAAGATATAAAAATCGTGGCAAAGACACCATTCTAACTGCATTTATTCGACCGATCAGAGACAGAGGAAGCAGTTTCCATTTTCTAATATCATCTTTGAGCTCATCCAGCATTTCCAAGAAATTCAATTTATAAAGGAGTTCTTAAGGCCAAGATAGGTGAAAGATGTAGTTACTAATTTGAATGGGAGTGAGCTGAGGAACTTTGGGCATAAATTATCTGTTATTGGCATATATTCAGATTTATGCCAATTGATCATATATCCTGATAATTTCCCAAAGTGTTTAATGCAATTTAAAAGATTAGGGAATGAAATTTCTGGTTCGGAAAGGCAGATCAGTAAATCATCTCCACACATATTAACAAGACTTTCCACATTCCCAAATTTAACTCCCTGTATACCTGGGTGGTTTCTTATGTTAATGGCTAGGGGCTCCAGAGCTATATCAAAAAGAAGCGGTGAGAGGGGATCCCCCTGTCTCACTCCGCGTTGTAATTGAAAGGGGGAGGATTTATCTGCATTAGTGAGAATGCAGGACACCGGAAACAGATAAATCATTTTAATCCAATCCCTAAAATATTCCCCAAAACCAAATTGTTTTAGAGTCTCAAATATATTAGACCATTCAATCTGATCAAATGCTTTTTGGGCGTCCAGAGAAAGTACTGCTGTTTTAACCTCTTTTCCATAACCTGAAAAATTGTAAATTGTATTTAATAATAAACGGACATTATTAAATGACCATCTACCAGGGATAAATCCTGTTTGATTAGGATGTATAATTGTTGAAATATGTTTACTCAATCTTGTAGCTAAGATTTTGGTTATGATTTTATGATCACAATTTAAAAGAGCAATGGGTCTATAATTTGCTGGGATGCCTTCCTCCTTTCCAGTTTTGTGAAGCAAACAAATATTTGCCTCGTAAAGTGAAGTTGGTAACCTTTTATTTTTAACGGAATCATTTATCATCCTAAGCATGAGAGGAATAATTTTATTTTGGAAGGCTTTATAGAATTCATTACCAAATCCATCTGGGCCAGCTGTCTTTCCAAGTGGTAAGGCTTGGATTGTTCTTAAAAGATGTTTTTCGGAGACAGGGGAATCAATTTCATCTCTCAGGGCTTCATCTAATTGAGGAATAGATAACTGATCGAAGAAACTGCTAAAATCACTTTGAGAGGGTTTAATTTTACTAGAATACAGATCTTCATAGAATTTGGTAAAACAAGTATTGATTTCCTTTGGATTGGTACTTACCTTACCCGATTTCATTATCACTTTTTGAATTGCTCGTTTTGCTTGTTCCCCTCTAAGCTGATTTGCCAGCAGTTTCTCTGGTTTATCTCCAAATTCAAAATGTCTCTGTTTGAGCTTCAAAAGAAGATTACTAATGCATTTTATGGGCAGAAATCTGTGCCATCAGAAACTGAATTTGAATAAGTCAAATTTGAATTTGAATTGCTCAGATTGAATCTGAATTGTAACTTGAATAAATGTTTTTGAAAACTGAATTTGAATTAGTCTAATTTGAAATTGAATTTATGGTTTGAAAATGATCATCACTAAATTGAAATTGAATTTTATATTTTGAAAATGAATTGATTTGCCTTGAAACTGCATTTTATCTTTTAAAAATCAGCTCTCGAATAATTTCAGATTAACTTCTCACCATTCAGTTTCAGTTCTACAATTCAATTTCAGTTCCAAAATTCAGTTTTTTGGAACTTACATCCGGTTCCGGTTCAAGCGCAGATTAATAGAACTACGTTTTACTAGCGGACTGAAAGTCTTACTGAAGGGAAGCTACAGCATCTTGAGCTGAATTAAGACTTCAGAAGTCATTCGTCATGTCGAATGACCAGCGGATAAACTCTCAGGTTGGTAATAAATGTATTACATGTATAAGAACAAGCGTCATGTTAACAAATGATAGCCGTACAGTAACTTTTATGGTTACTGTAGCTGTTAGCTAAAAACGCTAATTTAGCGTAGTTTACCCTGAATTCAGCTTTGACAAACAAATATGATCGACTGTTTCTAGTAGAATTCCAAAGTTGTCATCTTGTACCCTCTCAGAGCCCTGTATGCTTGCAGAGACCCCTACAGTAGGGAAACATGCAAAACGGTGTCCAAACCTTTGTATTTTAGCTTTATTTATGTCTTACACAGCATCCCAACTCTTTAGCTAACTTAATAACTTTAGCTAAAGTGAATAGTTAGTCTAATTCATTAGTGCAGCATTACTGGATCACCTCTGTTTGAAGTGATATAACATGATATACAACTATCACTGAAACAGCAAACTTTGTAAATAAACAAACAACACTTCTCATTTTCTAAACGTTTGGCCACAGCTGTAGATTACACTATCAGTGCTTGTTCACTCTTGACAATAATTACATTTCTAAATTCTCTTTGTGCATTTACAGGTAAACAATATCTAATATTTTATCTAAATGACTGCTTTGTCTTTGAAAAGGTGAAGAGCCTGAGGCCGGTGACAGTCCAGTTCTACTCTAAGTACATCCTTACGGTGGCTCACAGGACAAGGCCACATTCCTGTCCTGCCAGAAGAGAAAAGAAACATCAGAGTCTTCATGCAGTTCAACCACACCTGTCATATTCCATATGACAGGGGTCTCAAACTCCAGTCCTCAAGGGCCGGTGTCATGCAATTTTTCCATGCCCTCGAGGACTGGAGTTTGAGACCCCCGCCGTATGGTGTTCATGCTGTTTTCTACCCCACAGTTACAGCATGTCTGACTGCCTGTTCAGAATATGCAAAAATATATGATGAGTTTAAGCATGTAATGACAAAGGCCTTCCATTATGGTGTTTGTTATCACACGTCACAGACATCTGGATGATCATTTGGAATAAACAAAAAACTAAAAACTTGTTACTTCATCTTTATTATTATTATTGTTCTTATTTTACATTTTTCATTGTTAGGCATTAGGTTTATTTGTAGTAGTCCTTTCCAACTTCTTTCCCTCTTCCATGTTACTGTGTCAGCTTGTCAGCATCTGTTTGGGTTTGGGAGTAGAACAGAAAGTAAGGAAATCCAAAGTGCCATTAAAACCAGGAGAGGTTCTTATATTTCAGAAGAAGGGATTAATTCAAAAGAAATGACCTCAATGCCATATTTTATTTAGGAACCCTAGAGAGCACTTTGCAAAATAACACATTCTTATAATTTCACCCTCAGATGAGCCAAGCTACGACTGTCAGGGAAGGTGATGTAGGTACAGAGCATGTGAGAGTGGTTAAGTTAATGTCTCTTGTCTAGATGAAGGCACAAGAGGGATCAATGGCAAGGCGTAGAGATTCAGTATCTCCAGTCTTCAGTGGACACTCCATTTCTGGCACAAAACACCTGTAAAAGATGGTCGATTTAGGAGGTGACCCGACAACTTCAGCCTGTCAAACATAGCAATGGAGCAGTATGTTTTTAAAAAAAAAAATCTAATTAAGCATGCACTCAGTACCCTAAGAATTATTATGGTAGTTAAACACAGTGATAGTTGTATATTATATTATATCACTTCAAACAGAGGTGATCCAGTAATGCTGCACTAACAAATTAACTATTCACTTTAGCTAAAGTTAGCTAAAGAGTTGGGATGCTGTGTAAGACATAAATAAAGCTAAAATACAAAGGTTTGGACACCGTTTTGCATGTTTCTCTGCAAGCATACAGGGCTCTGACAGGGTACAAGATGACAACTTTGGAATTCTACTAGAAACAGTCGATCATATTTGTTTGTCAAAGCTGAATTCAGAGCAAACTACGCTAAATTAGCGTTTTTAGCTAACAGCTACAATAAGCATAAAAGTTACTGTACGGCTATCATTTGTTAACATGACGCTTGTTCTTATACATGTAATACATTTATTACCAACCTGAGAGTTTATCCGCTGGTCATTCGACGTGACGAATGACTTCTGAAGTCTTAATTCAGCTCAAGATGCTGTAGCTTCCCTTCAGTAAGACTTTCAGTCCGCTAGTAAAACGTAGTTCTATTAATCTCGCTTGAACCGGAACCGGATGTAAGTTCCAAAAAACTGAATTTTGGAACTGAAATTGAATTGTAGAACTGAAACTGAATGGTGAGAAGTGAATCTGAAATTATTCGAGAGCTGAATTTTAAAGGATAAAATGCAGTTTCAAGGCAAATCAATTCATTTTCAAAATATAAAATTCAATTTCAATTTAGTGATGATCATTTTCAAACCATAAATTCAATTTCAAATTAGACTAATTCAAATTCAGTTTTCAAAAGCATTTATTCGAGTTACAATTCAGATTCAATCTGAGCAATTCAAATTCAAATTTAACTTATTCAAATTCAGTTTCTGATGGCACAGATTTCTGCCCATAGCGTTTATTTAAAATTGTGTTATATTCATACCTTAATTTCAAAATTTCATTTAAATCAGTTTGCAACAAAGATGATCTATATACTTCTTCCAATTCAGGAAGCTTATTTTCTATTTCTTTAAGTCTTTTTCCCAATATTTTTTTCTTGGAAGATTCAAAGGAAATAATATGACCTCTCATCACGACTTTAAAGGTCTCCCACAAAGTAGAATCCGAAACTTCTCCGTTATCATTAGTGGCAAGAAACATATCCATATTCGCATTGAGATATTTAATAAATTCTTGATCATTCAGAAGGGAAGGGTTAAAACGCCAATTATAATTTTTGGTCAAAATGTTTTTAAAGACCATTGAAACCGGGCAATGATCAGATATTACAATATTATGGTAATTTGAATCAACAACTATGGGCAGCAGCTCAGAGGATATCAGAAAATAGTCAATTCTAGTATAGGTTTTATGAACATGAGAGAAAAATGAATAGGCCCTCTCAGTAGGATGTTGTAAGCGCCAGATATCAATTAAATTTCTAGTTTTAATTAAATCATTCAGAGTTTGTACTGACCTAATATTAGAGGGGGCTTTTGTAGATAGTCTATCCAAAAAAGTGTCGAGAAAGCAGTTAAAGTCACCACCAATAATAATGTTGGCGGTAACTGTAGGTATTAAGTTGAAAACATTCTTAAAAAAATCAGGATTATCCACATTTGGAGCGTAGATGTTAAGCAAGGTTATCGGTATTGAATTAATTTGACCAGTGACTATAAGGTATCTGCCATATGGGTCAGCGATCACAGAGTCTGAACAAAATGAAACATTCTTTTTAAAGAGAATCGCAACACCTCTGGCCTTACTGGTAAAAGGAGCTTGATACACTTGAGATATCTGCTTTGCTCTTAATGTTCGTTGGTTGTTAATATTTATATGAGTTTCCTGAAGGAATATTATCCTTATCTTTATTACCATTTATATCCTTATACTAGGCAGAAGATTCAGTTTTGAGTAGTGACATTTAGGACAGTTTAAGTGAAACATTTATTCAATATGCTACATATGCAGTTTTAGATTGATACACATATGAGAGCGGCCTCTGTCTGGTTGTGAGCCTTCGTAGGCGAGGTGAAAGAGGTGAAACCAAGTTCATCTGAGGCTGACATACACATACACACACACACACACACACACACACACCGACACACACAAACACACAGTAGTTAGATTCTTTTATAGGTAAGAGTTTAATCATATTTTGCTTGTAACTGCAAGTTGTGCCTGCAAAAGAGCTGTTTGTGCAGAACGTGTGGTTGATGTTCCAGAGAGATAAGTGAGCGTCCGGGGGTGACAGGAAGACACCTGGGATGGAGACGAGAGATGATGTTCTTTTCAAACTGTGTCAAAAGTCGTTATTGACGTATGCATGTATGGTATCTGCTTAATGCAAAGGGGGCGTTGTATTACCCCCAAGGGTATAAAACCTTTGTTCCATGTATTGTTAAGAGAGATCAACGCTGATTCTGCACAGTGTTTGTCTCCCACACGTGTGTTCATTAAAATATTCGTTTGACCTTACCTCTTGGACCAGAGTTGTTATTTTAGATTTCCTCCGGTACCCCTCTAATATTTTGAACCTTAACAACGTGCAGCTACTGGAAGTGAACTGTGCTCCCCCAATTCTGTGTGCTGTGGTGTATCAACCCCCGAAATCTGTTAAGGATTTTATTTTTCAGTTTGCTGAATTACTAGGGAACCTGTTTTTATGCTACGACCGTGTTTTAATTGTTGGTAATTTTGACACTTTTAATCTTATGCAATGGGTAAGTGAACCAACGCATTTAAAAGGTCATTCGCTTGATCTAGTTTTGTCTCACGGTCTGGATATTTGTATAACGGATATAATAATAATAATGATAATGGATTGCATTTATATAGCGCTTTTTGGGACCCCTCAAAGCACTTTACAATACCACTATTCATTCACTCTCACATTCATACACCGGTGAAGGAAAGCTACAGTTGTAGCCACAGCTGCCCTGGGGCAGACTGACAGAGGCGAGGCTGCCATATCGCGCCATCGGCCCCTCTGGCCAACACCAGTAGGCGGTCTTGCCCAAAGACACAACGACCGAGACTGTCTGAGCAGGGGCTCGAACCGGCAACCTTCCGATTACAAGACGAACACCCAAGTCTTGAGCCACAATCGCAGGACTCTAGAATCTCTGATCATTCTGCGGTTATGTTTAATGCTATGCTACGACATTTGGAGCTTAACTGCGAGGGTCCCTTGCGCCAGATGCAATTAATTCTGAAACCATTACTAACTTCTCTACTCTTTTCGCCAACTCTGCTCTCCCTGACTCCATCTGTCTTGTGGTTTTATTGGTTGACGAGTTTACCAACCTTTTTAATTCCACATGTTCCTCTATTCTGGACACTGTGGCTCCACCTAAGACTAAGCGTACTAAGTCGTCATGCAAAACCTGGCTGAATGAAACTACCCGTGCTCTCCTGCACGAATGCCGTTGTGCTGAGAGGAAGTGGGAAAAGGACAAACTCGAGATGTCATTGGAAATCCTCCATAATTGTTTGTCAAAATATCAGATGACTGAAAGCTGCTAAATTTGCCTACCTATCAGGTATAATTTTGACAAATTGCCACAAGCCCCACACTCTTTTTAAGATTTTTAACTCTGTGATTAATCCTCGTGTTACTGCACACAAGGAAGCTTCTCTGGCTCTTTGTGAAAGTTTTTTAAGGTATTTTATTGAAAAAGTCACTACTTTAAGGGTCCTGTTTTTTATCGGTAGTCCCACATCAAGTTCCAGTTTCTAAATGGTCTACTGTCTTTTAGCAGTTTGAGCCTGTCTCTCTTTCTGATATAAAGGAAATAATCGACCACTTAACAATCTCCAATTCCCCACATGATATTCTTCCTGCCCGTATTTTTAAGGAAGCGTTGAATACTATTGGGCCTTGTATTTTATTAATTTTGAATGCATCATTGTCTTCGGGCTGTGTACCGTCTGCCTTCAAGCATGCTGTTGTTCAACCCGTTATTAAGAAGACTAATCTTGACTCCAGTGTTCTTTCAGATTATATGCCAATTTATAAGCTTCCTTTTATGTCAAAGATCCTGGAAAAAGTGGTCTGTAAACAACTTCAGAACTTCTTAGATAACAATTGTATTACTGAAAAATTCCAGTCGAGCTTCAAGCCTCGTCATAATACTGAGACAGCTTTGCTAAGAGTTTTTAACGATCTACTTTTAACCATTGACTCAGGTTGCTCTGTGGTTTTAGTCGTACTGGATCTGACTTCTGTGTTTGACACAGTAGATCATAACATTCTATTATCAAGGTTAGAACAAGTAGTAGGCCTTAAGTGCACAGCCTTATCATGGTTTAAATCTTAACTTTCAGAGAGGTCATTGTCTATCACCATGGGGCAGTACTCCTCCTCCTCTGCCCCCTTTTTCTGTGGTGTGCCCCAGGGGTCTGTTTTGGGCCCTATGTCATTCTCTCTGTACATGTTGCCCTTGGGATCTATTTTCAGAAGATATATTTCTTTCCATTGTTATACGGATGACATTCAAATTCATTTTCCTTTGAGTTTGACTGTCACAGATCCATTGCATACATTGTTTAATTGTCTTCATGATGTGAGAACCTGGCTATCTCAAAACTCTATTACCTTGAATGACAGTAAAACTGAAGTTATTATCTTTGACAGCCATGTCCCATTGAACCAACTAACCGTTACCCTTGGCTCACTTGCTAGCTACCTCTCCCACGTTGTAAGAAACCTCAAGGTACTCTTGGATAGCTCCTTCAAATTATCAATCAATCAATCAATCTTTATTTATAAAGCACTTTTCATACAAAAAATGTAGCACAAAGTGCTTTACATGGTTAAAAGCAGCCCACCCCACCCCACCCTCCCACTCACTCCCCACACTCTCATTAACATAAACGATCATGAATACACACAATCCCCCCCCCCCCCCCCCCCACACACACACACACACGCGCACACTTAAAGAGTAAAATTGGGCTGGGTACGCATTAGCCAAGTGAGGAAACACTATCACAGGGAGCTGTCTGCACCGGGAGCCGGTCACAGACCGCAGCCTCCAGGCTGGGCACACAGCAGGAGGGAGGCAAAGAAGCCCCCCAGCCAGGCTGAGAGGACCCACAGAGCCTCAGCAGCCACGGTCGATCACAGCCCTGGAGCAGAGAGCCCCCTCCGAGGAAACACTGGAGATATGACCTAATCCGAATATATACAGGATAAAGAGATAAAATAAATAAGAATGGGATATGTGGAATTAAAGAAATTGTTTTACTGCTACAATATATCTCATAGCATTAGCATCGCATTAAGAGTATCACATATAGCTTTAAGACGGCAGGGAGACATTTAACACACTGACACCATATTAACCTTTAGCACAGGTGCAGTGATAACCATTTTTATATTGTTATATCCTTATACACACATTGCAGTTTTGTGCTCATAAAGAGCTGAAGCTCCCCCAGGTAATAAAGGTCACGAGCTTCGTTCGGCGATAGGTCCGGACGATCCATTGGAGGAGATGCTGGGAGCTTAAGAAAGATCGCACACATGCTTACAAAACACATATATATCACATAACCTAGAAACAGGCCTGAATAGAGGCCTGAATGTATTCAGCAAACATGTTCCATTTGAGTCTGCCTAGTAACAGATGACGAGAAGGAGAGAACCAGCCCATGGGGACCCAGAGGCCTGAGACCATCGCCTTATTTGGAAGAAGATACCAGAAAGAGGAACTCTTGTGTCTGCATTATTTCTAAAAATTGATCAATGTTCTTAAGATGCAAATTATGTGCTTGTAAACGCATGAGGGGGCGTCATAATACCCTGACATTATAAAAGCAAATTGAAATGTATTTTTGGTGAAGATCCTTGCTGATGTGTGCAGTAACTATCTTCCCGCGCGTGTGCTTAAATAAAATCATTGTTCTGACCCAACCCTTCTGGACTGTTCTGGTTTTGTATCTCCCCTCAATTCTGAACCCTTAACAGATACAATATAAATATAAATATAAATAGAGTAAGAAGATAAAATGAATAAGAATAAAATCAATAAATATTAGGTAAAACCTAAATTAATAATATAAATAGAATAACAGGATAGAATAAATAAGTATAAAATAAATAAACGTTAGGTAAAAGCTAAATTAAAAAGGTGGGTCTTGAGCCTGTTCTTAAAAACATGTACGTTCTCTGCGGCCCTGAGCTCCTCCGGCAGGCTGTTCCACAGTCGAGGACCATACCACTGAAAAGCTGCCTCTGCGTGAGTATGTGTCCTGACTTTAGGGACAATCAAAAGGCCAGTACCAGAGGACCTCAAGGTCCGCGACGGTTCATACGGTAAAAGCAGATCTGAAAGATAAGAAGGCCCATGACCATTAAGACATTTAAAAACCAATAAAAGAACTTTAAAATCGATCCTGAAACACACGGGGAGCCAATGCAGCGATTCTAAAACCGGTGTAATGTGGGCCCGCCCTCTGGTCTTCGTCAGCACACGAGCTGCAGAGTTTAGCAAAAGTTGCAAAGGTGAAATATTCTTTTTGGAGAGACCAGAGAGCAGGGCATTACAGTAATCAATGCGACTGGTAATAAAAGCATGCATCAACATCTCCGTGTTGGGCCGAGAGAGAATAGGGCGGACTCTGGCTATATTTTTTAGATGATAAAATCCAATTTTGGTTACATGTTTAATATGTGAGATAAAACCAAGCTCAGAGTCAAAAATAACACCCAGGTTTTTCACTTGTATTGAAGGACATAGTGAAAATGCCTGTAATTTAGACAAGAGTTTCTCTCTCTGAGCCTCAGGACTGATGATTAAAACTTCAGTTTTGTCCTGGTTAAGCTGTAAAAAGTTTTCTGCCATCCAAGATTTTATATCTAGAATACAGTTAAAAAGGGCATCCATTGGTCTGGTGTCATCAGGAGACATGGAGATGTACAGCTGAGTGTCATCAGCGTAACTGTGGAAGTTCACTCCATGCCTCCTGATGACACTGCCAAGAGGGAGCATATACAAATGAAAAAGTACAGGGCCTAAAACCAACCCTTGAGGCACACCACATGTCATTTTATGGATCTTAGAGGAGCATGTATCCATACACACCATAAAAGTTCTGTCTGAGAGATAGGAAGTGAACCAGTTGTGTACAGCACCAGAGAGGCCCACCATGTGTTTCAATCTGTTTAAAAGTATAGCGTGGTCTACTGTATCAAAGGCTGCGCTTAGATCCAGTAGCACCAGGACTGAGAGCTTTTGGGAATCCCAGTTACATCTAAGATAATTTAAAACCATTAGGAGAGCGGTCTCTGTGCTGTGGTTCACCCTAAATCGAGACTGAAATATCTCTAGGATCAGTTTATCATTCAAAAAAATCATTAATCTGAGTAAAAACAAGTTTTTCTAAAATTTTACTTAAAAATGGTAAGTTGGATACAGGTCTGTAGTAATTAAAATCATTACAATCCAAATTGCTCTTCTTCAGAAGGGGCCTCACCACCGCCGTTTTAAAGGCAGCAGGGAAGACACCCAACTGAAGAGAGCAATTCATCATGTATAAAAGCTCAGCTTCAAAAAATCCATAAAGTGTTTTAAAAAGTAAAGAGGGGATTGGATCTAAAAGACATGTGGTGGATCTCACTGTGGAGAAAACTTTCTTAAGGTTCTCAGCATTAACCAGGACAAAGCTGTCCAGTGTCTCCTCAGGTACAATCGAGCCCTCAGATGTGTTTAAAATCATATCACGAGAAGATAAAATATCACATCTGATGGCGCTGATTTTTCCCCTGAAGTGGTCTGCAAACTGCTCGCAGAGTGAGTCTGTGGGGGTTCTTTGGGAGGTGTTAAAATCAGGGTTAAATAAATGATCTATGGTGGAGAAGAGGACCTTGGGATTATTTTTGCTATTACTGATTATTTTGGCGAAGTATGAGTTTCTTGAATTCCTTAGTGTATTACTGTAAATTTTAAGTTGCTCGCAAAGTATTTGATAGTTGATTTCATTTTTATTTTTCCTCCATCTCCTTTCTGCTGCTGAGTGTTTTGACTTCTTCGTTTCTCCAGGGTGATACACATTTTACGTTAATCTTTTTGGTGGTGAGTGGAGCAACGGAGTCAAGGCTTTTCTTCAGTTTGCTATTAAAATGATTAAAAATAAAATCACAGGGTGCAGGTAAAATCACAGGGGGCATTCGTCTAAAACCCTGGTAAAATTTGCAGCCACTTCAGAGGTTAGATAGTGCCTCCTCACAGTTCGCACCGAGGTCTCCCACTGAATAAAACCGGTGATGTTAAAAAACACACAGTAGTGGTCAGAGACAGCCAAGTCAACAACAGAGGACACACTGGTGGACAGCCCATGGGTGATGACCAGGTCCAGAGTGTGTCCTTTGTTGTGAGTCGGCTGCATGACGTGCTGGGTAAAATCCATACAGTGAAGAATGTTCAAGAATTCTTTTGATGTAGGGTCAGAAGGATTATCTATGTGCAGGTTAAAATCACCGGTTAAAATTATCATGTTATATTTTGAGCGTATGTTTGTTAAAAATTCTGAGAATTCCTTGATAAAAGCAGCACTGTCTTTAGGTGGTCTATAAATTGTGAAAGATAAAACTGGAGGGCTGCTAAAAACAATAGCATGGAATTCAAAAGTGGTAAAATGATCAAATAAAATTTGTTTGGTGGTGAGTGTGGAGGTGGAGGTGAGCTTCCCTCCCTCCAAGACATCTACAGGAAGCGGTGCCTGAGGAAAGCGGGGAGGATCATCAAGGACTCCAGTCACCCCAGCCACAAACTGTTCAGACTACTTCCATCAGGAAGGTGGTTCTGCAGCATCCGGTCCCGAACCAGCAGACTGAGAGACAGCTTTTTCCACCAGGCCATCAGACTGCTGAACATGTCATAGACACCTCACCCTCACTACTGGAACTTCAACATTATGCACTCCATACTGTACATTAATGCCACTGTTTTGCACATACCTACCTCTGTATATTTTATATTTTATATATCTTATTTTATTGTTTACTCTATTTCATTTGTAAAACATGTATATACACACTCACACACACACACACACACGTAGAAAAACATATTTAGTACACACATTCAGTAATGTATATACCTTTATATATGGTACATATATTTATTACTTTTTAGATTAGCCATTTTTATATTTTGCTTGTTGCACGTTATTGTATTTTGCACAACTCTGTTGCTTGTGAAGCTTGCACACAAGAATTTCACTCGCATGTACTGTACCAGTGTACCTGCACATGTGACGTGACAATAAAGGTGATTTGATTTGATTTGATTTGATTTGTGTTGTTGGTTAAAGATGCAGTCCCACCACCTCTCTTACCACTTCTAATAGAAAAAGAGAAATTAAAATTTGGTGGGGAGGCCTCAGTGAGAACAACTGGTGCATCCGAACCCAGCCATGTTTCAGTTAAAAATAAACAGTCAAGTTTATTATCTAAAATTAAATCATTAATAATAAAAGACTTGTTCAACAGAGAGCGGACATTTAAAAGTGCCATACTGATTGAGACTGGTGGATTTTTGACAGTAGAGTTCAATGAATGCTGACATTTTTGAAGAGGCCGGAGGTTATTAATGTTTTTGGAGTTACTGGATTTATGATAATTCTGTTGCTCTCTGTTTGTGATTATGACGGGTATTGTGTTGACTGTGGGAGAGAGAGGTCTGAGTCCAGAGTTTTGTGTATTACTGTTAAAAGTGGAACAAATATAGGAGCTGGGACCAGGGGGACATCAGTCAGTGGCGGACAGATCAGGAGGTAATGTCGGTTTGGGGTAAGGGAGTGCTGTACGCCAAATACCAAATTGGCGGACAGCAAACGGCGTCCCCAGGCATTGAGGTGGAGCCCGTCGGCCCCCAAAAATGGTAAATGGTAAATGGCCTGTATTTATATAGCGCCTTCTAGTCCCTAAGGACCCCAAAGCGCTTTACATATCCAGTCATCCACCCATTCACACACACATTCACACACTGGTGATGGCAAGCTACATTGTAGCCACAGCCACCCTGGGGCGCACTGACAGAGGCGAGGCTGCCGGACACTGGCGCCACCGGGCCCTCTGACCACCACCAGTAGGCAACGGGTGAAGTGTCTTGCCCAAGGACACAACGACCGAGACTGTCCGAGCCGGGGCTCGAACCGGTAACCTTCCGATTACAAGGCGAACTCCCAACTCTTGAGCCACGATCAAGAAAGAAAAGATGCCTCCTCTCCCAGAAGGCATCAAAATTGTTAATAAAACCCACACCGTGGGAGACACAGGCGGAGGAAAGCCAGGTGTTAAGGCAGAGCAGCCGGCTGAAACGGCCTATCCCTCTGCCGCAGGTGGGGGTGGGCCCGGAGATTAAAGCACTCACCTGCAACTGACCAAGGAGGCTGAAGAGTTGGAGGAAGTCCAGCTTCAGCAGCTCAGATTGCTGTTTGGGGATGTCATTGGTGCCGATGTGGATGATGAGCCGGTTGGCCTGTGGGTGGGATGCCAGGATGTTGGGAATTCTGTCCACTATGTCGATGACGGTGGCTCCCGGGAACGACAGCGTGAGCGCCCCCGTCATCCGCACGTTCCTAACGATGGAATCCCCGAGGACCAGCGTGGAGAGAGGAGGTGCCACCGGGGACTGATGACCATCTGAGACACCTGCGCTGCGGCACCGGGGGTGTTCAAATGGAGATGCACCAGCTGGACCGCATGAGTGACTCCCAGGTAGCCGCGCCGTGGGTCCTCTTCTCCAAGGAGCCGGGGTAAAGCACAGTTCTCCGCGGCGAGTTTGCACCACAGCGTCGGGCTGCCCGCCGCGGCTCCGGGGACGTAGTGGTGGAGATGGCGCAGACCTCAGCGGCACAGGGGGATGGCGCGGGCTAGTGGCCAGAGGAGGAAAGTCCACAGGATCCAGGACACTGAATTTATTCTCCAGCACTACCGCACCGGAGGGGTGAGGGTGCGAGAGACGGATCCTCCTGGCCCCTCTGCAGCCACCGTGCGTCTCAACCACGGTCCATGGCGCTGGTTGGAGTGGAGTGGAGCTGACCAGAGCCTTGGGTCTGGCCCCTAGTTGAAACCAGCAGTTCTCGTCCGTGGCAGAAACACCAGCGACACAAGTTGAGAGCCTGGGTTGACTGTTGGCGGGATCTTGGGACACAACAGCTGGGTGGTGCACTGTGTCGCCTAGCTCAGCGCTAGTAGCGGTGGTTTGAGCTTTGCCAAGGAGGATCGTGTCAAGTTCGCGTCAGGATCGCACCACTTGTTTACTTTCACAATCTTCACAATCTTCGCAAGATGCCACAAACTGAGCAGTTTTCCAGGGAGTTCGCAAAATTGCAGCGTCTTCTCAATAACTCAAATTTTTTCTCGGTCCTGTGGCCTCTGTCAGCCTTCCTGCCGCGCTTTCCCGGAGCGCCCTGCCTGCGTGCGTGGGCTGGTCAGAGTGTCAAATTAGAGAAACAGCTATCTACTGTGGTTAAATCTAGCTTCTATCAGCTACGTCAAATTTCTAAAGCTAAGCTTTTCCTCTCCCCCAAGGACCTTGAAAAGCTTATTCATGCATTTGTCACCTCTAGACTGGACTATTGCCATTTAGGTCCTCACTCCTCTCTTTCCTGGTTGCAGTTAGTACAGAACGCTGTTGCACGCCTTTTATCAGGTGTCAGAATACATGATCATATTACTCCAGTTTTAGCTAACTTACACTGGTTTCCTGTGAAATATCGCATTGATTTTAAAATTCATTTACTCACTTTTCAAATCTTAAATAACAGTGCCCCTAGCTATTTAACAGAACTTCTTCATTTGTATAATCCTAAAAAACCACTAAGATCTTCTAACCAGATTCTCTTCTTGCAACCTAAGTGTAGGTTGAAAGCCAGAGGAGATGGGGCCTTTGCTTTGCAGCTCCTAGACTGTGGAGCAACCTCCCTATTGCCATTCGCTCTTCTGAGACTGTTCAGTTGTTTAAATCTCGTTTAAAGACCCATCTTTTTACTCCGCTTTGATATAAGATAGTTTGATTATCATTTGGTTGGTTTCTATGTTTGTCTCATCTTGTGTTGTTGTTGGTAAATTTGTCTTGTTTTTATTTCCTAATTTGTGAAGCACTTTGATCAAAACTGTTTGTTTTTAAATGTGCTATATAAATACATTTTGATTGATTGATAGATAGATAGATAGATACATTTTCACTACTATGTAGATGACACCCAGTTCTATTTATCCATGAAGCCAGATAACACACACCAATTACTTAAACTGCAGGAATGTCTTAAAGACATAAAGACCGGGATGGTCGCTAACTTTCTGCTTCTTAATTCAGATAAAACTGAGGTTATTTTAATCGGCCCTGAAAATCTTAAAAATATGGTATCTAACCAGATTCTTACTCTGGATGGCATTACCTTTCTTATGGTCCTGGGTCGTTGACCCAGTGTTTCGAGTTTATTGTTATTATTCTCCAGTTCCTGCTGTTTTGTATTTGTCCTTAGGATTTGAGTCGTGTGTTTAGTGTTCTGTTATCCCTACCTGTGTCCTCTCCCGGGGTTCTGTTCGTGTGTTTTAAAACAGTCTGTGAGTTTCCTGTTTTACTTTGTAGGTTTGTGTCTCGTTATGTCCATTAGTTCCAGCTGTGTCTCCTCCTGTGTGCAATTTCCTGATTAACTGGTGTGTGCATTTATAGTGTGTGTCTGCCTGTGCTCCTCGTCGCATCGTCTGTGTTTCTCAGTGAATCCTGTGTTACTTCGTGTTAATTCAGTGTTTCTCCGCGTCTCTCTGCCCAGCCTTCTCCATCTGCCATCTCTGTATATCTCCCGCTGTCCTTATGTTTTCTGGTTTGTTTGTTAGTTTTTTCCTAGTTCAGGTTTATGTTCGGTTCTGCCCTCACCTTTCTTATTTTCACCGTAAATAAATCTCCACTCGCAGCTCCACTGCCGTCTGCATCTTGGATCCTCATTCATTCCACCACATGACTGCTGCTCCAGCCGTGACAACCTTGGCCTACAGAAAGACTATGAGGAACCTTGGAGTGATTTTTGACCAAAATCACCATGTATGACTGCTGTCTTCCATTTGTGTAACATCTCTAAAATTAGAAATATCCTGTCTCAGAGTGATGCTGAAAAACTGGTTAACGCATTTATTACTTCCAGGCTGGACTACTGTAAGTAATTATCAGGATGTCCTAAAAACTCCCTGAAAAGCCTTCAATTAATCTAAAATGCTGCAGCAAGGTTACTGACATGGACTAGAAAGAGAGAGCATATTTCTCCTGTTTAGGCTTCCTTTCACTGGCTTCCTGTTAAATCCAGAATTGAATTCAAAATCCTGCTCCTCACATACAAGGTCAAAAATATTTAGGCCCCAACTTATGTTAATGACCTTATAGTACCATATCACCTTATTAGAGCACTTCGCTCTCGCACTGCAGGCCTACTTGTTGTTCCTAGAGTATTTAAAAGTAGAATAAGAAGGAGAGCCTTCAATTTTCAGGCCCCTCTTCTGTGGAACCAGCTTCCAGTTTGGTTTCGGGAGACAGACACTATCTCTATTTTCAAGATTAGGCTTGCAGGGCGATCGTGGCTCAAGAGTTGGGAGTTCGCCTTGTAATCGGAAGGTTGCCGGTTCGAGCCCCGGCTTGGACAGTCTCGGTCGTTGTGTCCTTGGGCAAGACACTTCACCCGTTGCCTACTGGTGGTGGTCAGAGGGCCCGGTGGCGCCAGTGTCCGGCAGCCTCGCCTCTGTCAGTGCACCCCAGGGTGGCTGTGGCTACAATGTAGCTTGCCATCACCAGTGTGTGAATGTGTGTGTGAATGGGTGGATGACTGGATATGTAAAGCGCTTTGGGGTCCTTAGGGACTATTAAGGCGCTATATAAATACAGGCCATTTTAAAACTTTCCTTTTTGGTAAAGCATAGTTTTTCCTTCCCACTGTCGCTAAAGTGCTTGCTCTTAGAGGATCACATGAGTGTTTGTGTTTTTCTCTATATTTATTATTGAACGATCTACTGTACAATATAATGTGCCTTGAGGTGACTGTTGTTGTGATTTGGCGCTATAAAACTAAAATTGAATTGAATTGAATATGTGGACATAACATTTTGGGATGTCTGGATTAACCTTTAAATTTTCTCACTGCTTTAATGTAATCTCCAAAGCAAATTAAAAAACAATCAATGGTGTAACTATAAATTATGATCTGTTTCATCAACCTACCTCATCACATATGTACAAGCTGAGAATCAAAGTCATAAAGCCAGTGGATGGATACTTGCCCTTCCGTTTTAGCCAAACACAATGGACATATTTCATGAAAGCTGGACTAAGGATCATCACCTGTAAAAGATTATAGATAGACTTCAATGATAGTCTAGTAAATAATAGAATTGTTATTTTATGACATATCATATTCTGGATCTTTAAAGAATACGTCATGCTACTCACCATATCCTTGTTAGCTTTCAAACCCGATTTAGCAGCTCTTATTTGCCTGTTGGATAGAAGATGAAATAAGTCCAAGGTTAGAAATGCAACTTCATTTCAAAATATATTGCAGTTTAACTTTGTTTATAATGTTTTTTCTGTTTTGTTTTTTTTTTTGTTTTGTTTTGGGGGGTTTTCTCCACTGCTTAGAGTATACAGTTATGTCATGGTCTCCGTGCCTCCCTGGCTGACTCTATGTCAGGCCACATATTTTTTTAGTATGCCTTCTCTCCCTCTCCTATGTCTCTGCCTGCCTGGCTGGGCTCCCGCCTCTGGCCCACACACCTACCCTGATTACCACACCTGCTGCTGATTTACATGATTTCCTGAACAATACTTAAGATGTCAATTCTGTGCTTGTTGCCAGGTGTAAGTTGCATTGAAAACAAACCCTGATTTATCTTTTTGTGAGTTTTTGTCCAAATTTAAGACCATGTTTGAAAAAGGCTCCAGCACAGAGGCTGCCAAACACAGCCTACCCTAATCTAAAACAGGGTCGACACACTATGGTAAATTTTTCGATTTATTTTTGGATGCTGGATAAAGAGACTGGTTGTGGCCTGGCGGTGTTAAGAGGTACACTACTGAATAATGTGTGTGTTGAATTAAAGGATGAGTTAATCATGCATAAGCTACCTGCCTCTTTAGATGCACTAATGTCCATGTGCATAAGAGTGGTCGACTGGCTACAAGTGTGCCGGCTCCTGTGAAACTACAACTTCCATGATACAGTGGTGCATTCGGGAGTGAGCTCCAGCAGAAGCGCGGACACTTTCAGATTTATGAGGGCGCTGTGACCTATTTGCATGGCAAACCATGCATGTAGACTGCTCTCATCTCACTACCATAGAACGATAGCACTGAGTGCCTCTTTTGTAGTCATAAAGGACACAACGTCGCTACTTGTGCATCGCAATAATCTGCACATAAAACTGGATCTTTCTTCGACAAGAAGGAAGGCAAATCCTTCAGGCAATGAATTGACTATTGTGGATTGAAAAACATAAACGTAAAGAATAAATACCCACTGCCTCTTCTCACCTCTACATTAGAGCTCCTCCAGTGGGCTACCATGTTCAGTAAACTCGATCTATGGAATGCCTATCATCTGGTGAGAATCTGAAAAAGGGATGAGTGAAAAACCGGGTTCAATACCCACCTCAGCTATTTTGCCAACTACAGCAGGTTTTTGGGTTTGCAATCTTTTATTGGAGGTTTATTAAGGACTTCAGCAAGAGTGCCTGTCCCTAACATGGTTAACCTCTCCTAAGCTTTCTTTTCAGTGGAGTGATGCTGCCCAATCAGCCTTCTCGAGCTTAAAAGAGTGGTTCTCCTCCGCACCTATCCTGTCTCAGCCCGATCTCACCTAACAGATCATGGTTGAGGTGGATCCCTCTGATTCCAGGGTCAGAACCATCCTGTCCCAACAAAAGGATGGTAAGCTGCAGACATGTTTTTTTTTCTTCTTGCTGTCTCACCCCTGCAGAGCGGAAGTATGATGTTGGGGAAAGGAAGTTGCTGAAAATAAAACTAGCCCTGGAGGACTGGAGGCAATGGTTGGGGGACACAGCTCAGCCATGTATAGTATGGACCGACCACAAGAACCTGGCGTATCTATCCCTGCATCCTGTATGGTCGGGCTGTTTCCTGGGAGATTGAGTTGGCCATCCGTCAAGCCCAGAGATCCCATCCAGACCCAGGAAATGGACCCTCGAGATGGCTTTTTGTGCCAGAATCTGTTTGCTCTCAGGTTTTGCACTGGGCTCATACCACCCATTTCATCTGTCACTCTGGAATGCACTGTACAATAATGTTCTTCCAGCACTACTTCTGGTGGCCCTTGATTCATGGGAATATGTCTCAGGCTGCTCTAGCTGCGCCTGGAGCAAATGATTAAATTATCAGCTCTATTGGGCTGCTACAATCTCTGCCCATGCTGTCCAGACCCCCCACCCCCACCCCACCCCACCCCCTCACCAGGTAAAAACACAATACTTATCATAATTGATTATTTCTCAAGGGCAGCCCACTTCTGCTCCTTTTTGGGTGCTAGTATCAGCCTTTCCTCTGGCTTCCATTGGGCAGGAACGGCAGACAGAGCGCACCAACCAATAGCTGGAAGCTGCTCTATGCTGCGTGCCCTCCTTGAATCAGACCATCTGGATAGAGTAAGCCCATGAAAGCCTAACCTCCTCTGCTACCGGTCTGTCCCCATTCAATGCCTCCTTAGGGTTCCAACCTCCAGTTGTCCCTGCTATTTAAGGTGAACACTCTGTCGAATCTGTCCAGACTTATTTGCGCAGATGTTGCCAGATTTGGAGAGCCACCAGAGCTGTGCTGCTGCTCACCAAGAAGAACAACAAGCACGCCACTGACCAAAATCGAGCACCAGCACCTGAATACTCGGTCGGACAAAAGGTATGGCTCTCCACACAATTTGTTCCAGTCAGAGCTGGGTCTAAGAAGCTCAAATCCAACTATATTGGTCTATTCAAAATATCTGCTCTTGTGAACCTGGTGCGTGAAACTTAAACTGCCAGGCACCATAAGAATACCGGGGCAATCGTGGCTCAAGAGTTGGCAGCTCGTCTTGTAATCGGAAGGTTGCTGGTTCAAGCCCCGGCTCTGACAGTCTTGTTCATTGTGTTTTTGGGCAAGACACTTCACCTGTTGCCTACTGGTGGTGGTCATAGGGCCCAGTGGCGCCAGTGTCCGGCAGCCTCGCCTCTGTCAGTGCACCCCAGGGCGGCTGTGGCTACAATATAGCTTGCCATCATCAGTGTGTGAATGGGTTGATGACTGAATTTGTAAAGTGCTTTGGGGTCCTTAGGGACTAGTAAAGTGTTATACAAATACAGGCCATTTACCATAAGAATACATCACCTGTTTCATGTTTCTCAAATAAAACCAATTCTGTCCAGTCCTTGTGGCTAGAGAAATTGAACTCAGCTTTCCCAAGATGTCATGCACAACAGTTAATTTATGTTATAGTGTGTGTGTGTGTGTGTTCAAATTTGTCTGCTGGCCTGAAACATTTGTGATAAACATACAAAAAATAGGGAATAGGGATTAAAACAATTAAAACACTTCTTTATACTGCTGTATAGGGTTATAAAATATGTACCAAAATATGTGCCTTTTTTGTTTGTTTGTTTGTTTGATTTGATGCTTTTGGAAGCCATCAACAAGCTCCTAGTATAATTCTGACTAGATATTTGACCACTGTTCTTGGTTGTAGTATAGGTCATTTAAATTAGCTGGCTTCCTGCCAGAGAACTGTCAATAGATTTTCAATAGTGTTGAGGTTGGAGCTTTAGGAAGGCCATTCCAGAACTTTATTTGAACTTTCACAACTTTTCTAAGAGCTGAATGATGATTCAGAGGTTAGGATGTCCAGTAAAAACAAACAAACAAACAAACAAACAAACAAACAAACAAACTGTCAGGAGGAGTAAAGTGTTATGCTGCTATTATTTGCTGCTATTTTTATGATCATCATTACCATTTCATTATTAATAGTGATGTTGCATCCAGATGCATTCAGATGTTCAAATATATTGGTATTATATTAGTCTTTATTACAGGTCCAGTTATAACCACTTCAAACTGTTGAGTTGAATCTATAACCCGAAATGCTTTTGAATCTATAATCTTAAAAGTTTATGGGCAGACTGCATTGTGAAAGAAAAGGCCTAACGCTGAGTATCCTCAAAATAAGATAGGAAGTTACATGTTTTTGAAGTTGCATGCTTCTGCAGAAGTGAAACCGAAAGCACAGTCTCAGTGCAAGTAATTCTGAGGAGCAGTTTGGATGATGCTATTATCATCTTTGATGCATTTATATTTCTGATTAAGCTTTGATTAAGTTTTAAGTAGTTGTATTAGATTGAAACATTTGTTTTATACATTTTACATATAAATCAAGATCATTACACACAGGATGGCCTTAGCCTGGTTGCCTAAGTTGAGGTCAACTAAGGTGCAGAGAGCATATGCAAACTCTGTGCACGCACAGACAGACATACACACACATATTAGGTAGACTCATTTATATAGGTAAGAGTTTAATTATGTTTTGCTTGCGACTGCAAAGTTGGGGTGCGTACGTGTTAGTCTGTTCCAGGAAGTACACCAGATGTCCCAGAGATAAGCGACAGCGAAGACGAGCTGGGGGAAGCACCTGGGTTCGAGCTGAAGACAATGTTCTTTTTAAAAAACTATGTTAAAAGTTGTTAACTGAACGGTAGTGGTTTTGGATTGACGTATGTTGTATTGAGTCTGCTTGGCAACAGAAGGGGGGGGAGCAGTATCACCCCCAACCCTATAAAGTCTTTGTTCTGACTATTGTAAGTTAGTTCAACACTGAACTGTTGGACTCTACATGTGTAATTCATTAAAATGTCGTCTAATTGCACCAGGCCGGGTCAGTGGTTATTTTGGATTCCACCTCAATATCCGAACCTTAACATTTGGGGGCATCGTCCGGTGAGAGGGGAATTCTGGAGGAGGTGTAGACGGAGAGATCCGGGGTCCGTGGTGATTAGACGGGCAGATACGAGTCAGTGGTCGAAAGTGAGAGACAAGCCGGCTTATACAAAGGTAAGGCACATACCTGTTGAATTTTCCAAAGTGTGCCAGATTGGACATGACAAAATTAAAGTCTACTCACTGAAATTACTGGTGAATGTCTGTTTTGATTTTGGCGAAAATCTCATGAGAATTGAAATTGAAATACGGATAATGAAAGTGATAAAGTACAGTACTGAGAAAGTTAAAAGCGGTTGGAGCCGCTGAGAGAATTAAAGCAGTTGGAGCTGCTAATTTAGTGTGGTAGGGAATTTGGTCATTTTGTGGGTTGGAGCCCTATTGGTCATTGACTCTATTTTGTGATGGTCATTTTGTGGGTTGGAGCCCCTATATCCACAAGGATAGGTCTGCCTGAGTCTTACTCCTGTTTGGGAGTGTAGATTGTTGGTTCAAATTATTCTAAATTTTTCTAGGACGACAGCGGCGTCTGTTAAGAAGCGCATTTTTCTCCTTGGTAACGCTTGCGCCTGGGCAGGACGCTGACCCTTGACCTACCGGTGAGTAGGGATAGTACGGTACGACAAGCCGGGAAGAACTTGGGAACCTTCAAAATTGCTAGGGGTTGGAGCCTCTATTTTGCGCTTTTTTTGGCTACCTGTAAATTAAGTTAGGGCTAGAAATCTGGACAGAGCAGTTCAAGTCTGGTCTGGTGAATTGGTCGCAAAAAAGTCTGGGACTTTATCGGTTGGACCGTTATGTTAAATTCATGGAAATTATATAGGTTTTAAGAGGCCTAAAATCTGTGCAGTTGTAATTAAAAGATGTCTGTGTAATATAAAATAAGAAATCTTTGTGTGAAGGAGTCTCTGAGTCAACAGTGGCTGCTGACTTCTATTTTTAGATTGTGTGTTCATGTAAATGAGGCAGCTGCTGCGGAGCGCATGAGATGATTGTTGCTTTCGGTTTCGTGTTATCTAGCTTGATAACTATTGTTTGTAGATGTTCTTAAATGCCGGTAACTAAGAGGCTGGGTTTACTTTTTACGAGAGTATAAATAGAGTTTGAATTAATTGCTGTGAATGTGTGATCAGTGACTAAGTTTAAGCGTCACAGTTTAAAGTGTGTGAGGGCGGTGAGTAGTAGGGTTTTAAATGATAAATAAAGGTGTGAAATATATTTCTTTTGTGATGTAAAGTAGGATGTTTTAAAGTTTGAAAGTGCTTTTAATTCAAGAAATCCATGAGTGATGTTATGAGAGGTTGAGTTTCTTTTTTCTGATTGAAAACACATAAGTATATACACTTGGTACACCCACTCAAGAAATTATTGTGTGACTGATGCTACAAAACTGACCTAAGGAATGGTGATGTGTGTGAAGAAGTGTTAATTGTCCTGATGTTTGAAAGAGCGCTATTTAAATGTGTGTGAGTGAAATGAAGGTGTATGGTTTTGAGATCAAGATTTAGTAGAATTACTGATTGTTTGTAGACTGTGAACTTCAAAGAGAGAGTCTGCAGAAACAGGAAGTATGTGTGCCTGTGGTGTGCGACAGGAAATAGTGAACAGGAAACGCATGCCCATAAAAGGTAACTGAGTGTGTAAAGAAAGAACACAGAGAGACAGACGAGTTAACTCTAGGCAGATGAAGCAAATGGAGGTTTTAAGATAAAAAATGAATATGATACTAATTATATGCTTTAGTGTGCCAATACAGGTGGACTTCTCTCAACATTGGAACCTTGAGTACAGCGGCAGAACAATAGATTAACAGAATTGGGAGAAAATAAGCCAGTCTTTGGCTCGAAATTGTGCGGCTTGATCTCTCACTTTGTCCCTGAAACTGAGAAGAAACTCAAAGGACAGTCAAGGACAGTCAATCTCCTGATGAAGACCGACAGAACATCGTGGACTTGAAGAATTAACTGAAGCCAAAAGGCAGTGCAAGCGAAAGCAGTAACACTGACGACGACTGATGAGTCCAGCAGTATGAAAGAAAGCACGTGATGCAACATGCATGCTGGTGAAGAACAGTGTGATATGTCTGCTTGAAGGCACTGACTCTCATATTTGCCAAGCTTGGAGCAATCTTGGAAGAGAAGACTGAAAAGATGAATGGAGAAGAAAACAGAGCAAATGAAAATAAGACTGAAGGCACTGAATGTGATATTTTGCCATGCTGGGACTTAACCTAAAAGGAAAGACTGTAAAGAAACAAAGAAGAAGACAACAGCTGAGTTGAGCCTGTGTTTGTTGGAGCTTTGAAGGCTACACAGGACACGGTGAATGAAAAAGGACCAGTGAGAGATGAAGCTGGACGAGTTTGACTGCGAGAATACAGGATATGATTGGATTGAAAATTGAAGCCGGAACTCATGATTGTTTAGGGATGTCCACCACATCACAACAAAGAGGTAAACAATACAAAAGGTTAAAATAATCAAAGAAAATAACTGACAACTATATTAATGAATAGAAAACACACATACACAAATTGTTACATGTGAGATTATTTTTGAAACGAATCAGAAGTGAGATAGTTTGAATCTAGAGCTCAGTGAAAAGATGCATAAATTAAATATGAATACAAAAAAAAAAAAAAATGCAATGAAGAGCACAATATAGGATGCAATGAAGATGCAGCTTACACTTAATTAAGATGATCACATGGCATGCAACGAAGAAAAGCAGCTTACACTCAATTAACATGAAATGTAACGAGGAAGAACACGCTTATATTCATATTCATGACATACGCATGACATAATTGGTATTTGTGACAGGAAAGAGAGAGAAGTGGGTCGTTTAAGCACTCGTGATAATAATGAAAATCTCTTAGTTTTGTTGTTTTCAGGAGCAAAGCAGACCTGGACCAATTCTCCAGATGCAGCAGTCGGAAGGAAATTATAGGTTAACAGCAATGGATAAGTTAAGGCAAGTTTCTGGTTGAATTGTTCACAGAATGATGTGTCCATGAACCTGAAAAGCAAGCCCTAACTCCTGGCTGAAGACCAGGAGTGCTTTTATTCAAGGTGGGAAATTAAAATTTGGGTTAGTAATTCGGGGAAGGGGAAAACTGACTGTTTAGGTGGAGAATTGAGAAGGTGTCTGAGAGACTGCGAAGCCAGAGATGCAAAAATAACACACACAAACAGAGAATGCATTAACCTTACAAAGACAAGCTCATGAGGATTAATGCATAGACATTGATTAAACCTGGCTAAGAAAACAAGCATATGCAATGAAGATCAGCTTGCTAATTGTATGAGTGATAGAATGGTGTGAATGGTTAATAAAATAGACTTAAGCTTGAAGTTGACTCAAAGAAGTTATATGACAGGGGAGTGAGTTATGGAAATTAACAGAAGAAAAGTAATTAAAGTAGTTTAAAGGAGTGAGTTAGGAGTGCTTTTGCACTGATTGATAAAAGTAAGTGATTAGTATAGAAAGAAAATGAAAATAATTCAATAATGTGTTAAGGTAAACATGTATTTCTCTTGGCAAATTGACTTGTTGAGATGAATCAGTATGCAAATTAGCTGGAGTGACTGGTGACGAAGACACTTCCTGTGTGTTTGTGTGTCTGAGGCTTTCAGTTCAGGAAACGGAGCGGTGACTGGGGAGGATCATTTGGTGAGATATAATGGTAAAGTAACAGGATAATTGATTACGGTGGTCAGGTCTGTTCAGAGGTGCAGATTGGGACAGGAAATTTATAATTTAGGGAGGATATGTTGTTGTAATGGGCTTATATCTGAGGCTGAGTCTGAGCCTGAGACATGGTTGTGTGCAGAATGGTGCAGCTTGTGATGAGGTCCAGGTTGCAGTGAACGGGTGAACTTTGAGATTGTGTCAGATTTTTGAGGCTGTTGTTTCTATTTCAAGAGAGGGAGTTTGATTAAACATGGATATGTCTGAGAGGGGCCCAAAATTTTGTAGTAGTGCACTCAAAAAAAAAACAAACAAAAAAAACCTGTCAGGTGATTTTGTTTTGTACTTTGATGAGCTAATAATCAGCTCTCTTTTTTCATTTTTGTTCTAAGCAGGCTTGGAAGAGAGTGAACTGACGGCGCTGACAAAATTCAATCCAGTCAAAAGTATAGAGAACTATTTTCCTAAAAAGGAAAACGAAATAAAACAAATGATTGAGCTCATTTTGCTGATGTGGAGGATCTGATGACGTGCGCAGAAGGCTGCAGTATCAGCAAAAATATCATGTGTGAATGCATGTGAGTGAATGCGAGTGATTGGACCAAGGGGGGAAATAAATAAAAGGTTGACAAACAGGAGGAGTGGAAGACTTAATTCTGGGGATGCTGATGTTTCCTTTGAGTGAATTTCTGTTTTATTGATTTGGGTTAGACCATGTTATTACATTATAAAATGCTAAATGCTAAAAGGGAAACATTGTTTGATGAAACTCAAGTTACCATTAACTGAGGTAACACATGATTAATAACTGTTCTGTTTAAGTTTAATTTTTGTCATGACACACACTGGATCATAAAGGGGGAGTTGAGTATGAAATGTAAAGTACAGGTTTTGTTTCCAGGAATTTCCAAGGATCCAGAGTTCGATGGGGCAAGGAGTCGAGGAGATGGGTTATGATGATTAAATTGATTTTATTCCTTAAACACAGGTTTTCAGGGTCGGAGCAAAATACCTGAGAGGAGGATGGCTGAAGTTTTTGGAGAGATGATATGACTAACCTTTTTTCCTTTTAATTTGTTAAGCTTGGGTGAAGCATTTTGAGTTTCTTGCCACATGAGATGTGTCAAAAAAGAGAGGGATTTAAGATTTAATTTGTTTAATTTGAAATGGGTTTTAGTATGATTTTATAACTATTGGGGTTGTTTGATAATTTAGATATGGTAAAACTGAGGCAGAGATTGTTATTTTTAAAGAAAGGATTAAAATGAACTGAATTAGGTTTAGAAGATAAAATGCTGTGTTCATAAGAAGTTGTACACCAAACTTAAAGGGAAACTGTGGGGATAATAATAATTACGGGGAAGATTAGTGAAGATTTTACGAGTAGAAAATGTGTGATTTCTTTTGACTTTTAGAATAAGTTGTTATAATGTAGGCTTTAGAACTGCTTTAAAAGTGTTACTGACCCAAATGAATAGTATTGAAGATTACATACACAGGAATGATTTCATACACATTGCATTTTGTGCTTATTAAAGAAATGTTGCTCAAGTCAATAACTGAAGGTCAAAAGCTTTGTTTGGCGCGATGTCCAAGGAATTTATTGTGCAAGATGACAGAGCATTGAAGGCTGCGCACGCTTACAGACATATAGAGTTCATCAACACACATGACAGTATTGATTCCAAGCCAAAGGCCTGAAATCCATTTAGCATTTAACTGAATAGGAGTTTGCTTGTAACTAAACTGTGTGACATGTAAAATATTGAGATAACACATGCAGCTCTAAATTAGTCTTATTATATAAAATGCAGTTATAGAATAACAAATGCTTGTTGAAGTGACCAAGTTTTTGCTTTAAAGTAGAAGCAAAAGGGGAGAAAGCTTATATATTTTGCTTAAGCCTGATAAAGTATAAATTAGAATGTATCATTACATTAAGAGCAGCAAAATGAAATAAAATGCAGTACCAAAACAGGTTATAACACAGGAAATGGGAGTTCTAAAATACAGTTAGAGTTCAGCTTTTAGCTATGATGAAATTTACTTAGGAGCTATTGATTATATGTTTACACTTAGTCGATTAAAATGGTTGTTTTTTCTTTGATCCTTGTGTAGAATAAGTGGTTATGATGATTTTTCTTGTGAAAGGTGATTTTAGGCCAGAGCTGTGACAGTACAGGATGTTGAATAAAGTGAACAACAGGAAACATATGACAGCAGTGCTGTAAGACTGGTAAAATGCTGTAGATTGAGATGAGTGATGTTTAAGATTAAATAGGAACAAAAGTCAGAAAGTCAGAAGATAATTAGGTTTATGCTTTTGATTAAAGACTCCCAAACCTAATAGGTTGAACCAAGTTTGAATAAAGAGAACAACTGAGGAACAGAGTAAGTTAGCAAGGCGTAGGAGGAAAAGGTGTTTTGTTTCCTTTGTAGGAGGCCTGATTTCCACGAGAGAGGGACCGAGGAAGAACCTAACTTTACCCATGGAGTGTTCTTAGGGGGAGCTGGCATTTCTAGAGAGGGTCAGAGCGATGATATAAGTGTATAACATATAAGATATAACATATGGCAACAGGTCTGGGGATATGAATTACAAAATCGATCATACACCTACAGCCTAGAGAGGGAGTGTCAGGAGGAGTAAAGTGTTATGCTGCTATTATTTGCTGCTATTTTTATGATCATCATTACCATTTCATTATTAATAGTGATGTTGCATCCAGATGCATTCAGATGTTCAAATATATTGGTATTATATTAGTCTTTATTACAGGTCCAGTTATAACCACTTCAAACTGTTGAGTTGAATCTATAACCCGAAATGCTTTTGAATCTATAATCTTACAAGTTTATGGGCAGACTGCATTGTGAAAGAAAAGGCCTAACGCTGAGTATCCTCAAAATAAGACAGGAAGTTACATGTTTTTGAAGTTGCATGCTTCTGCAGAAGTGAAACCGAAAGCACAGTCTCAGTGCAAGTAATTCTGAGGAGCAGTTTGGATGATGCTATTATCATCTTTGATGCATTTATATTTCTGATTAAGCTTTGATTAAGTTTTAAGTAGTTGTATTAGATTGAAACATTTGTTTTATACATTTTACATATAAGTCAAGATCATTACACACAGGATGGCCTTAGCCTGGTTGCCTAAGTTGAGGTCAACTAAGGTGCAGAGAGCATATGCAAACTCTGTGCACGCACAGACAGACATACACACACATATTAGGTAGACTCATTTATATAGGTAAGAGTTTAATTATGTTTTGCTTGCGACTGCAAAGTTGGGGTGCGTACGTGTTAGTCTGTTCCAGGAAGTACACCAGATGTCCCAGAGATAAGCGACAGCGAAGACGAGCTGGGGGAAGCACCTGGGTTCGAGCCGAAGACAATGTTCTTTTTAAAAAACTATGTTAAAAGTTGTTAACTGAACGGTAGTGGTTTTGGATTGACGTATGTTGTATTGAGTCTGCTTGGCAACAGAAGGGGGGGGAGCAGTATCACCCCCAACCCTATAAAGTCTTTGTTCTGACTATTGTAAGTTAGTTCAACACTGAACTGTTGGACTCCACATGTGTAATTCATTAAAATGTCGTCTAATTGCACCAGGCCGGGTCAGTGGTTATTTTGGATTCCACCTCAATATCCGAACCTTAAAAATATCTGAACCTAGGAACCCCCAAGGTTCAAGCCTGCCATGAACTGGAAACTGCTGGAACACAAAGCACCATTGCCTATGGCTGACTTAATCTGCTTGTCCACTACTACTATATCTGTTTTTTTAGCCAGCATCTTAGGAATAAAATGATTCAGTTAAGCTTTGTCATTTTATATACATATTGCGATTGTGCACATTAAGCATTGGCATTCTGTGTAAAAAGGGTGAAAAGCATCAATTCAGCTACATGATTGATCCCAGACTACATTATAAAGTTTGAGGGACTTTTGCTTTTCTCATGTTAGTGCTTGTTTTCAGCTGCCGCGCTTCATTTAGCATTAATTACATTCATTAGCATTATGCTGAAAGTCTTAATGATCCTGAAAAGAGAGCCTTCTATAGATAAAAAGCAATCCCCATCTCTGCCTATTTCTAAACGTTCTTAGTGAATGTTACTGGTGTGTTTTGCCTTTTAATAAAATTAATCATAAAAAATATTTAGATTTTAGGATTACTGTTAAAATCCAGTTTTAACCCGTCGGCACTGCACAGAATGTTACTAAAACTGGTGTTTATGCATATTAAACTTGCAGATATGCAGAACTAATTTCTACTTTATGATCTGACAAGCCAGAACATGCCTGTTTACTTACTTAGGCAGTTATAAAAACTCAGACAATCAGTATTTTTTTTTAAATCTTGGTGTAACCGTGAGACCATATACTCTCCTTCCTAAAACAAACTGAACGTTTCAAAAGAAGAAGAAATGCTCTAATTGGTCAAACTTACTGTAAAGTTGTGTCCATTCACTTTACATTTTCAAAACAACTTTATGTCATTATATTTGAATGGGTTATGAGAGGCAGCAGCCTAAGCAGAGAAGCCCAGACCTCTCTCTCCAGCCACGTCCTCTAGATTGTTCGGGGAAACACCAAGGTATAATCCAATATTATCTCTTCAGCCTGTCCTGAGTCTGCCTTGGGCCCCCTACCGGGGGGACATTGCTAGAACACCTCAGCCAGGAGGAGCCAAGGAGGCATCCTTGTCAGATGCCCTAACCACCTTAACTGGCTTCTTTCAATGTGAAGAAGCAGTGAGCCACTCCTGGATGGCTGAACTTCTCACCATATCTCTAAGGGAGAGGCCAGCAACTCTTCGGAGAAATCCCATTTCTCAAGTTCTTTTGGTAACCACCCACATCTCATGACCATTGGTCTTAAATTGAGAGCTTCACCTTTACACTCAGCCCCTCTATTTACCCGAGTGTCCGGAACATATGGCAACAGGTCTGGGGATATGAATTACAAAATCGATCATACACCTACAGCCTAGAGGATCCTGATGCCACGTGCACTTGTGTTCAAACATGGCGTTCGTTCTGGCCAAATTGTGGTTTGCACAGAAGTCCTACAACAATACACTGCTTGGATTTAGATCCGAGAGCCTGTTTCTTCTGATCACGCCCCTCCAGGTCTCACTGTTGTTGCCCACATGAGCATTGAAGTCTCCCAGTAGGACAACAGATACCCCAGGTGGAGAACCCTCCAGCACCCTACATAGAGACTCCAAGAAGGCTGGTTTCCGGGAACCGCCACTTGGCGCATAAGCGCAGATGACACTGAGTACTCCGACCCGAGGGCGAAGGGACAAGTAAGTAGACAAGTACAGGCACCAAGCTGAGGGGATACTAGGATACCCTAGGATACCCACCCCAGCATGCCTCCTCTCACCAGGGGCAAGTCCAGACTGAGACAGAGTCCAGCCCCTCTCCAAGAGACTGGTCCCAGAGCTCAAGTCGTGCATTGAGGTGATCCTGAACTTATCTGGCAAGTACCTTTCAACCTCACTCCCTAACTCAGGCTTCTTCCCCACCAGAGAGGTCACATTCCATGACCCAATTGCCAGTTTTGGTAGCCGAGGATCAGTCTGCCAGGGCCTCCACTCCAATGCAGCCGACCCCTACGGCACCTCCTGTGGGTGGTGGGCCTACAGGAGGATGGGCCCATGTACCTTTTTTGACCCTTCAAAACAGTGGCCGCAATGTCCTTTGTATTATAAGGAAAAGGCCCCACAAAAATACTGAGAAAATCACCTACAGCTAACTATCCAAGTTTTTTTGATTTTGCAGAAAGCACCATGTCTTGGCGACAATAAGCAACTGAGTGAGGGTCATGTTTATAGAGAAAAGTAGATGCGCCACAAGGTAAGGAGGGGGGAATCTCAGTGGCTGACTTGAAAAGGTATACCAGAGATATAGAAGGCAGGAAAATCAACCAGCTCTACTCCAGAGAACCAACATGTATGCTCAGTGGCAAGAGATAAGGATGATAAGAGAACAGCCTCACCAAGTACGGGAAGAGCATATGGGAGAAAGATCCAACCATTAAACAGCAATGCTCAGTGACTAGTGGATTTAAGAGCAGACCACATAAACGTCCCTGAGCAGGATGCTTAGACTTAGAGCTTTTTATTGTCATTGTGCAATTTCCTGCACAGCGAAATTGGGTAGCTCGACCACAAAGGTGAAAAAGTAAGAAGAAGAGAAACCAATATATAGGGGGGGGGGGATAAATAATTTTTTTAAAAAAGCAATGCATACGTATACGTATATGTGAGTGAAACTATATGCATGGTGTATGTGCAAGAACTCTGCCAAGGATGGTCCCAAGCCTGGCTTTGAAAGGAGGAGGGTGGTCGCCCTGCCGAGGCGACAAGAACCAGTTACTCGGGGAAACTTCGCTCGAAACCAATGGAATCTCAATGATCAAGCTTTATCAACCAATGCTACTGCATCCAGGGCAGCCGATGCGACTACTGGCCATCGATTCCATCGTCTCACGCCCAAGACGCCGATCAACATTGCAGCTTGGAATATCAGAACTGGTCACCATGTTGGGCAGAAGGAGATCATCGCCCGTGTACTTTCGAAACTTAAAGTCTCAATAACGGCCCTATTGGAACTTCGGTTGACTGGAACTGGCACCATCCCGGTCGAAGTGCCGGCCATGGACGAAATGATGACGTTGTATTACTTGGGCGGCAACAAAAGAGAAGCCGGAGTCGGCTTCATGGTACACCATCGGTTCTCTGCGAGCATCGTCGCCTTCCAACCTATATCTGACTGTATCGCCGTCCTAACTGTCGACGGTACAATCAAGCTACATGTCATCGCGGTCTACGCGCCGACCGAAATGAACTCCGACACGTCTAAAGATGAATTCTATGATCGCCTGCAAGACGTCCTGGACTCCCTACCTCAAACCGACATGATCATGATCCCCGGTGATGTGAACGCCCATGTCAGAGAAGACCGCACTGGCTGGGAATCGACGATGGGAAAGTTCAGCCATGCAGAAATGAACGACAACTGGCTACGATTGCTGTCATTCGCCGCCACCAACAAACTGGTCCTGGAGAACACGCTATTCCAACACTCGCTGAAGCACCTTCTGACATGGCGCAACCCAAGAGAAAACGACTCGGCGCTACTCGACTATGTGGTCATCAACACCTCGTTCTGATCATCCTTGCAAGATGTCCGGGTTATGCGCAGACCCGACTGCAGCTCTGATCACTATCTTGTCCGTGCCAGAGTGCGCCTGAAGCTCCAACGAACGAAGAAGCCGACACCCAAACCGTCCAGGCTGGACTGGCATCACCACAACAACAATGACCGCCGTCAAGAATTCCAGATCGCGTTATCGAACCGCTTCGCCCTCCTCCCCATGCGCGACGATGCCAACAAAGAAGAGCAAACAATATCGGAAGCCATCTTGGACTGCGCTAAGCCTCTGTGCCCACCCGCCCGGCGTCGCACACAACCGCGGATCTCGGACGAGTGTCTCGACCTGGTCGTTGAACGCAAGAAGGCCAAGCTAACCAACTTTGAAAAGTGTCATCGGATAAACCGTGAGGTGAGGCTGAAAATGAAAGCAGATCATGAGATATACTGGAACAAAGTCAGTGAGGAACTTGAAAATACCGCTGAACGACAAGACTACAGGGTGTGCCAGACCATACATAGTCTCAGTGGCAAGTGCAAGATGATGAATGATAACATCAGGAAAGCGGACGGCTCATTTACAATCACGATCCGCCCCAAGGTCCGGCCGCAGCGCCACCCATCATCGACCCTCCTGCGGCACCGATGTTCGATGCAGAACCAACGGTAGAAGAAGTCAAACTCGCAATCCATTCGCTAAAGAACAACAAGGCTGCTGGCCTTGATCATGTGGCGGCAGAAGCCCTCAAAGCTGGAGGAGAAGTCCTCGTCATACGTCTACACTCGTTATTCAAACTGATCTGGACATCAAATGTGATACCAGCAAATTGGAAGAAGGCGGCTGTCATTCCCAGCTTAAAGAAAGGCGACAACCGAGAATGTAAAAACTACTGGAGCACCAGCTTACTGTCCATCGTCGGCAAGGTCCTTATGAAAATAATTCAATCGCGCCTTCAAAAGCACCATGACATGACCAACCGGGAAGAACATGCTGAGTTCCGACCCGGACGAGGCTGCAGGGACCAGATCTTCACCCTACGTCAACTCATGGAGGAACGGATCAGATGCAGATGTGGACGCTGAACAGTCATCATCCATCCATCCATCCATCCATTCGCAGTCATCATCTTCATCTATTTCAAGTCTGCGTTTGATTGCATCGACCTTGTGGAGGGCTTTGGCAGCCGAACACATACCCATGAAGATAATCGAGCTACTACATACCGCCTATGATGGCTCGACCAGCCAGGTATGTATTCATGACGAAGTGTCCGAAGAATTCCCCATCATGACTGGGGTCCGGCAGGGCGATGTGGTGTCGCCGCTGTTGTTCAACATCATCATCGATGCAATAATGCGCAAATTATTCGAGGGCCGCCGCAGAGTCCAAGCCTCGACCAATCGATTTATCACCGATCTAATGTTTGCCGACGATAGTGCCATTTTTGCTGAAGACGACATGAGGTGACTGACATCCTCTATGACATCGCCCGGCACTCCAAACCGTACGGCCTCAAGACTAACGCAGAGAAGACCAAAGTCCTCACCACCGATGGCTCACCAGCGATCGTCCACCTCGACGATGTGCAGATCAAACAAGTCCAACAATTTAAATATCTGGGGTCTCTCGTCGAGGAGAAGAAAGTGGCATCATCAGTGAAGATACGCTCCAGAATTGGGCAGGCTGGGGCAGCGTTTGCTTCCCTGCGCTGGTGCGTCTGGAAGAAGAACAATATCTCATTGGTGACAAAGATCCGCCTTTACCGAACCCTGATCCTGCCCATTCTACTTTATGGCGCAGAGATGTGGACAATGCTCAAACACGACCTGAGCAAGCACGAAGTTTTCCAAATACGTTGCCTTAGATGCATTTTCGGCGTTTCCCTTCGCAACCGTCATTCAGATGACACCATCCTCACCAGCTGCGGCAGCCAACCGATGATCGGCGACCTAATCCTGCGCCACGGACTCACTACCCCCATGGCCTACTCTGGTTGACCCGCCCCACCGATAGGAGGGTGCATCCAAATGCACCAAAGAAGACATGGATGAAACAAATCCAGGATGATTTGGAGGCCCATCGACTTGACCTCGAGCAGGCAAGAACCATTGCCTTAGATCGAAAAGCGTGGAAGATAATCATTGGTCAAGCAAGAGAACCTGCGGCACCTACAGCAGCGTACTGTTTGCGCTGCCGACCACCGCCGCTGGACGCCTGCTAAGGAGAAGAAGAAGATGTGCAAGAAACATTGAAACAGAAACATTGTGGGTGTGTATACAAGGGCAGTTATATAATATAATATAATAAATAAATAAATAAAGGTGGAGGGGCTATGATCGTTTTGCGTGGAGATGGTACTTCTACTGGGACCAAAATATTGAACAGGACTGAAAAATATTGCACATACTAAGGATATTGCACAGAACATGGAAAGACTGAGATATTGCACAGAGAAGATCAACAGCAGTGTCAGACTGGATGTGTTGGGGAAGCCTTTACAAACTCTTAGTTTGCATTGAGTTCTGACAGCTCAAAGAAGCTGTTCTTTTGTCTGTTGGTTTTGCACCTGATGGATCTGAACCATTTTCCAGAGGGCAGGATGTTGAAGAGGTGGTGGTTAGGATGGCGGTGGTCCTTTATAATTGCCCTGGCTCTGGAGAGACATTTTGAGCTGGCAATTAAGTCCAGGGAATGGAGTGGAAAGTCAATCACCTTCTCTGCAGTTCTCATGACCCTCTGTAGTCTCTTCTTGTCAGCTGTTGTGCAACCAGCGTACCACACAAGGATGGTGTGCACCAGCACACTCTTGATCGTGGCACGGTAGAAGGACACTAGGAGTTCAGTCTGCAGCCTGTTCCATCTCAAAACCCTAAAGAAATTGAGGTGCTGCTGGACTTTCTTTATTAGGGCTGATGTGTTTGTGGACCAAGATAGGTCCTCAGATATGTGGGTGCCGAGGAACTTAAAGGAGGGCACCCTCTCCACATAGTCACCTTTTATGGAGAGAGGAGGGGGAAAAGGTTCTTGTTTTGCGGAAATGCATGACCACTTCCATCTATTCAGCTGATAATAGATGAGCCACACCTGGAATGGCTATCTGAAGGCTGAACAGTCCTAATCTCCTATGATCCCCCAAAGGGGCTGATCCCATCCGACTAACAGCAAATAACATGCCTCAGCACCAGAATGAAGCTCCATTCAGGCCATAGAGTGGTTAAGATCAACAGGCACATGGCGCAGTACATGAACATGAGCAGAAATGAATTGGCGGAGACAATAGGGGGACAAAATGCTACTGGTAGACAGAACTGTTACTCCAGACTGTAAGTCCCGAGGAGTCAGCTGAGCAAAGGAAGAGCAAGGTCTGGGCCATGAACAACTGTATGCTGCTGGTGATCAGACACCTTGCTGTGATAATAAGCTAGCCAAAGAATAAGGTAGAACTCACTTACATCAAGACTAGAAAGCTCCTTTCCATGCATGGTGGGTTTCAACCCAAATCCATCACCCTGCAACGCCAAGCAGCCGAGGATAAGTGAATGTCAGACCCACCACCCAGAAAACAAAGATTCATGAGTATATCAGGAAGTTAGTCACAACTGACAGTGTGGTGAGTGAATATCCCAGGTAGTAGAAACCAGAGAAAGAAGAGAAGCAAGGAGATGAACCCTCATGAATGGACAGATCCCTTCACAGTATATACCACCATAAGATAGAGGAAGCGGCTGACATCCAAAAACCTATCAGTGGCTGGACAAATGCTGGATGAAAGACAGCACAGACACAGACACACTATCATGGCAGGAGAACAAGCTCTGACCACAATATCATTAGAGGCTGGGGTCTACCATACCAGGCTATGCAATGATCCTCCTGAGACAATCCGGCACACACTTCATGGCAGTGTTTGATAGCTAGATTATAACTTTTTTCTCCAGGTCTGCACTACTGCATCCATTTTACTCACAGACCCAACCACTATATTTAATTATCCTGTACCATGATGTCATGTATTTTACTAAGCAATTCTTCTCACACAGTCAGAGATATGTTTTCTATGCTTCATTCATACATTCAAAACAGGAAACACAGTTTTTGTTGTTGTTTTTTTTGTCTCCACTAACCGACTTTGCTACATCCTGTTCACTTGAGAGATCAAATTATCTGTTCCTAATCCAACAACACTGAACTAATTTGTATATCAGTTAATGACCCAATAAGTTGACAGGACAAAAGAAATTCATATTTAAGAAATTGGCACAAAAAAGAATTTCCTTCAAACGGTAAATCACTTATATTGCTCAATCAGCAGAAGACCTCTTCCAATTTACTATTTTAAAATTATATTTACAGTGGCCTGCAAAAGTATTCAGCCCCCTTGAACTTTTCCACATTTGTCACATTACAGCCACAGACATGAATCAGTTTTATTGGAATTCCACGTGAAAGACCAATACAAAGTGGTGTACACGTGAGAAGTGGAACGAAAATCATATATGATTAAAAACATGTTTTACAAATAAATAAATGAAAAGTGGCGCGTGCGTAAATATTCAGCCCCCTGAGTCAATACTTTGTAGAACCACCTTTTGCTGCAATTACAGCTGCCAGTCTTTCAGGGTACATCTCTGCCAGCTTTGCACGTCTAGAGACTGAAGTTTTTGCCCATTCTTCTTTGCAAAACAGCTCCAGCTCAGTCAGATTACATGGACAGCATTTGTGAACAGTAGTTTTCAGATCTTTCCACAGATTCTCAATTGGATTTAGATCTGGACTTTGACTGGGCCATTCTAACACATGGATATGTTTTAAACCATTCCATTGTTGCCCTGGCTTTATGTCTAGGCTCGTTGTCCTGCTGGAAGGTGAACCTCCGCCCCAGTCTCAAGTCTTTTGCAGACTCCAAGAGGTTTTCTTCCAAGATTGCCCTGTATTTGGCTCCATCCATCTTCCCATCAACTCTGACCAGCTTCACTGTCCCTGCTGAAGAGAAGCACCCCCAGAGCATGATGCTGTCACCACCATATTTGACAGTGGGGATGGTGTGTTCAGAGTAAAGTGCAATGTTAGTTTTCCGCCAGAAATAGCGATTTGTATTTTGTCCAAAAAATTCCATTTTGGTCTCATCTGACCAGAGCACCTTCTTCCACATGTTTGCTGTGTCCCCCACATGGCTTGCGGCAAACTACAGACGGGACTTCTTATGGTTTTCTTTTAACAATGGCTTTCTTCTTGCCACTCTTCCATAAAGTCCAACTTTGTGCAGTGTACGACTAATAGTTGTCCTATGGACAGATTCCCCCACCTGAGCTGTAGATCGCTACAGCTCGTCCAGAGTCACCATGGGCCTCTTGGCTGCATTTCTGATCAGCGCTCTCCTTGTTCGGCCTGTGAGTTTAGGTGGACGGCCTTGTCTTGGTAGGTTTACAGTTGTGCCATACTCCTTCCATTTCTGAATGATCGCTTGAACAGTGCTCCGTGGGATGTTCAAGGCTTGGGAAATCTTATTGTAGCCTAAGCCTGCTTTAAATTTCTCAATAACGTAATGCCTGACCTGTCTGGTGTGTTCTTTGGACTTCATCTTGTTGTTGCTCCCAATATTTTCTTAGACAACCTCTGAGGCCATCACAGAGCAGCTGTATTTCTACTGACATTAGATTACACACAGGTGCACTCTATTCAGTCATTAGCACTCATCAGGCAATGTCTATGGGCAACTGACTGCACTCAGACCAAAGGGGGCTGAATAATTACGCACATCCCACTTTTCAGTTATTCATTTGTACAAAATGTTTGGAATCATGTATGATTTTTTCCCCACTTCTCACGTGTACACCACTTTGTATTTGTCTTTCACGTGGAATTCCAATAAAATTGATTCATGTTTGTGGCTGTAATGTGACAAAATGTGGAATGGTTCAAGGGGGCCGAATACTTTTGCAAGCCACTGTATTGTTTGATCACTGGTTGGTCATACCAGTCTCTTTTCCTTTTCACAAAAGTCAACCTGTTGTCCTGCAACTTGGAGAGTTATTTCTCAGAGATGGATAACCTCAGCATTTGATGGCAAGTGTCCTTTACATCTACACTATTTAGCATTTATGTGATATATGAACATTCATGAGTGTAAGGTGGTCTTCGTTGCATGTATGGGTTTGTATTCAGAATAATCCTGGAGCTGTGGCTTCAAACTGTCTCAACCAGCTCCTGATTCTCTCCAAAAATAATTTCACATGTTTCTATTTGTGTATGTATGTTTTCTATTCATTTATGTTTATGTATTTATTTATTTATTTAATTTACCTTTCTGTTGCAAGGGTCTGGACACTTTCTCAACCTCCACAAGTCAGTCAGCCTCAATTTTTAACCCAATTTTCATATGCTCTCACTTTAACAACACCAGCCTTCATCTCTCACCCAAGCCCTCGTCTCCTCTTCTCAGAATTTCTTCCTGCTCCCCAACATCTGCAGCAATGATATGCCCAGTGAGCTCTATCTTCTTTTCTGTTCATTCTCTCTTCTTCTTTTCAGTCTCTTATTTTGACGCTTAAGTCCCAGCATGGCAAATGTGAAACTCAGACAGTCTCATAAAATCCATTCCCGCACAATCATGTCACTGGTAAACTCTCAGCTTGTGATTAGAGTCCATGCTTCCATCCACGATGGTATATGTACATGCTGACCCTTCAGAGTTTTAGGTCATTGTTGCTGTCTGTTCTCTGCTGTTAATTCTTGAAGTCGACTCTTTTGCTCTGGAGCTGCCTTCTGTCTTCAGGGAGAGATTGACTGTCCTTCAAGAATCTTTTCAGGATAAGAACAGGATGAGAGGTGAAGCTGTGAAATTTTCAGCCAAGACATGGCCTGGTCATGGTTCCAATTATGTTAATTTATCATTTTGCCACTGTACTCATTGAGGAGGTTGAGCCAAGTCCATGGGCACCTGTATTAACAAACTAAGACATTTATTTAATATCATTTTCATCTCTAGTTATCAACACTTTCATTCTCTGATTCTTCTATCTACATTTTAAGATGTCTCTCTCTCACTCGTTGCACACACATCACTTCAATGTTGTGCCATACGCTTGTGAAGTGGCTGTTTGGAGAGACCAAACAGCCATTTCACAAGCGTATGGCACAACATAGAAGAGCCACCTCCACAGGACAAGACTCAGCAGTCCATCTGCATCTTAAGGATAAAGGAAACTCTTCCGAGGATGCCAATGTTCACATTTGGACAGAGAGGACAGATGGTTTGAAAGAGGAGTGAAAGAAGCCATCTATGTCCACTGTGAGCGACCATCTTTGAACAGAGGCGGTGGTTTACGACACCAACTGTCTGCCATCCATAATCCAGTTTTGAGTTCCCTCCCCAGACGCCTTAACGCCCACTCACATCCTGGGCCATCCGACCTCAGGAAATCGCATGATAAGGTGGGGCCAGGTTTCACAATGAGCTCACCCGTAACCCTGGCTGATTGGGACCCACACCCATTTTCACACCTTGGCTCAGGTGATTAGAGGATCATCAGGGGGTCCTTTTGTCCCTCTTCGGGGGGATACTCCCACTGGGTTTAAATCTGGACTCTCCACCATTTGACCTTAGAACTGATGAAGCTTCTCGGGTGAGAGGTGAAACGTCTTCAAGCAACTTAAAGAAGTCCAGACGCTTTTCTTTTCAAGCTCCTTTGACTTTCTCTTCGTAGATAAAATACCCTTAACAATACACTCAACACATCAACTTTAGACCTCACCCCAATATGTACCACAGTAAACATTCATCACATATTTCTCCAGACCTTTACTTTTATTCTCAAACATTACACAATATTACCACGGGCATTCACCAGGAATCTACTGAACAGACTTTATAATTTTGTTTAGTTTTCCAATTCAGCACACTTCAGATAGTAATCAACAGGCTGTAATAAATACAAAGTATAAACAACAAAATATGATGTTTTATATGTATTGTTAGGGAAAATATATTTTCTAGTGCTTATTTGCTGTGCATTTTGTTTAATGCTTTTAATAACAGGCCAGTATATTAAGGGCCACCTTTGAGTTATAAACTATATCATAGGTCATTAGGTGGTTTAGCAAGACTGAAAACTGCAGAACAGGAAGCTTTGTGCAGAGTTGCAGAGAGCATTGCCTACGTTTGTGCTGCTAAAAGAGAACAACAGGAAATGACGTCTGGGTCATAAAAACTAGACATGAGGAGCTGGGGTGCAGATGTTTTTGCAGCTATGTGTCAGACATGTAGAATTAAATTAGATAAAGTGACGGTTCTGTAGGGGAGGAGGGAGCAGACTCTATTATACACATCTGGTCTGTAATGCTTTAGATCTGCAGATGCTTAGCACTGTGCACATCTCCCCTCCGGAAGGTAATGATGGAATAAAATTATCATAAATTGCTCTGACCACTCTGAGCCTGCGTCTTCTCTGTCTAGTCCAAAGAATAAAAAAACCTGGGCCAATATACATAAGTGTAAAAAATTTCAAAGAGTTCAAAAAGATCATTTTTCTTGCAATATGCATTCAGTAGGTATTCAGTATCCATTCAGACTATACTTCCCCTACAGATATTTGTCAAAATCATAAATGTTTAAATAAAGAAATTCTCATCTGTATACAGAACCAAATAAAAATGTATTACATCTGTAATACACACATACCTTTGTGTAAAGGACTGAATGAGCCACTGTAGATCATAGATTTTGAATGGAAAAAACACAAGATGTGTGGTGTTGTCCAAATTTTTGTAACTGTTTGGATACATCACATGGTATGTTGTTTTGTTTCCAACATCTCTTTCAAAGCCTTTTGTAGGGGCACGGTTTATTCTAAATAGCACAGAGGATATAATGTGAATCTTCATCATGTATTGTATGTTAAATGCAGAGCAAAGATATCATTTTGGGGAAAGAAATATCTTTTTCAATTCAGTTATAGCAATACTTACAGGTATTTAAAGATAACACATGCACAGACATTTGAGCAAAGTTTAAAGATTAGAGGATGTTCTACTCTTACCTTATGACAATATCATGAAAGTCTATCAATGGTCCGTAATGTGATCCTTTGAGATTACCAGAATTCCCAACAACAGCACAAGTCCTACAAACATCAGGGCGGGATCTTGTGAAATTGACTTTGGTTGGGAAGATCTGAAACACCTTCTCCACTGTTTTATTGTAGAAATTGAAGTTGCGTCTGTCATACTGTATGCCCTAACATAGTAAAAGTATGTTTTTAACCTTGCAGACTGCATAACAAAAACTGTTAACACTGTAAACACTGTACACATCTCACATGTCACCTCACATCACTCTCTCACATGTCAACTGATATAGCTTAATTAACAATTAGCAATTAGTTTAAAAAGTTAGCATTTACCTTCCACCAGTTAAATGTATCCTCTGAGATATTGTTTGTGGGTGATAAAAAGGGCTCAGGAGAGTCTTTCATAAGTTCACTAAGCCATGGGTCATATTCCATTAAACATTTGTTACATGCACAAACACTTCCATTCTGAGGGAAGGAGGAATTCTGGTACACAGATAAAATCCATGAAGCTCTAGAAAAAACTCCAATGGCAGTGACACACAGCAAGACCAAGAAAACTAATTGTTTCCTTGTAAGCATCTTCCCACAATGATATTCTTGTATGAGGATCTGATCTGTTCTGTAGATACATTAGAAATCACAGGAGTTAACAATGTGACAACACAAGACACAACACAGAATCACATCATCATGCTGCAAACAAGACCAAACAGTTTATTACCACAACCTCAGCCAATATTACCATCAATTATTATCATCCTAAATGATAGGATGTAACTAATGTCTACAACCATGCTTGAACTGAATGTTACAGTCACACCTGTAAATTACTAATTTTGATTGAGCTGCTAAGAAAAGAATGGGAACAACACCTTTCCTTCCTTTTCATTTCTTTCTTTGCTCTGTGTGTCAGTCTTCTTAACTCTAGCCAGATTGTTGTACCTTCTAGACTGGTAGCTATGAAACATCCACCTTTCGAATGTTTTCAGCTCTTTGTGTCATTTGAAACAAGTAAGTAAGCTTCAGCTCTTCTGTGACTTAAGACTACACCTTGCCCTGACTCCTTTGCTCCCCTTCAGACTGTTCACTCTGATAACAGTCGTCCTGCCAGCCACTCATCTCCATACATCCCCTGACTGAGCCATCAAGCCCCTCCAATATTCACCAATCTCCAAATCCCACTCGTCTATTAATAAAACTGTAACACAGTTGTCTGGATCATTCTTCTCCTTCCCTTTAAGTGACAATGTCACTCCAGTACAGTATCATTTTCTATTCCTGTTAACACAGTGTTGATTTTGTGTAGCTTATCAGAGTAGCCAATTTAATTAAAAACGAAGGCTGGTTACGTCAAAGCAAACAATGAAAGCTATCCAAATTCAAGGCTCCCCCAAATACAGCCCAACAAATGTGTCCTCCTTTTTCCTGAATTTGAAGAATAATAAAATGCATTCTATGTGGCTCACCCTATTCCCGTATTTATTACAAATCTAAGCTTGAAGAAATTTGGGGCAGGTAAAGGATGTGGTCACAGACAAGCGGTTGGACAATAAATAATTAAAAGAATGTACAGGTCGTTTTTTTTTTCTTTTATTAATCTCACTCAAATATCCAGCAATACAAACCTCAGTACAACAAAGAATATTAAGAAGTTCTATTTGGTTTGTTTTTGGTTAAGTTACATGAGATTAGTGATATTGCCACTTCGTGTGGCTGAGGTCACACATTCTTTGATAGGTTATTTAGTTAGTTTAGTTTTCTATTGAAGCTGGGACTCGTTGGCAGTGTGAAGTCAAACGTACTTAAATGTTTTAGGAAACACAGAGCAGGCAGTATCTAGTGTGTGAGGAGGACTCTCCATTTACATGTACAAATTGGAGTTTTGTGCTTAGTCAGAGGTTCAGTGTGACTATGTTATGTTTTTTGTTATCTTTAAACGACACTCAAACTCTCAAACTAAGATTCAGTCTAAGCGATTGCATTTGTGGTATTAATAATAAAAAATAAAAATAAAAATAAAGAGCTGAACACAAAAAGATTCTGTTATAACTTACCAGTTTTCCATTGGAATTTCATTGTGAATTACATGATCATATATGTAACTGTTATCACAGGTAATTTTGACAAACAACTTAGGTGACATAACATAGTCACACTGAACCTCTAACTAAGCACAAAAAAGTAATAAGTGAGTGTTTATGTAGTGGATGAACGTTAAGTTCAGTAGCAAACAGTGTTTGCTATTTCATACAACTTTTCAGTGTATAAACTGTGTGAACAAAAATAAAATGTGGGTGTGCATGTGTGTATGTGTGTATTATTATAAAATAATAATGTTGAAATAATAATAAAATAAAAAATAAACGTCATAATAATAACAGAAAAGAGTTTTATGTTCTTATAAATGTGTTGAGATCACAAAACACACTAACCTGTTTTATACAAACAAAGTGAAAGAAAATCCACAATCTTTTACATGGAATAAGCCAGGCAGGTTAGTCAGGTAAACAAAACCCAATGCAGCTCTCTCGGCAGAATCCTCCAACAGGAAAACAGATCAGGCTCCTGGATAAAACAGATGATGGATGAGACGAAGGCAAACAAGTAAACAGACTTTAAGCACCAAGGTGCATAACTGCCAGAATTGGTTCGATGCTCAGGCAACGACTAAAGGAAAGTGTATTGCTTTTAAAGGAGCCATCTGATCAACAGAAGACAAACAGGTTAGGTTATTATCCCAGGAGGCACACGAGGAGGGCAGACACACAGGAGGAACCCGCCTCTGAAGCTTATGTGAAGTGTATAACCCTAACCCTACTTTTCTTAGTTTCTTACTTGTTTTTCGTACCTTTCTTAGTTTCTTACTTTTCTTAGTTTCTTCTTGCTTGTTTTTCTTTGTTCCTTTCTCTATTTCTCTTGTTTTTCTCTTTGTCTTATTTGTCTTTCTTTCTTTACATTTCTCTTTGTTTCATGGCACCCCCTACTTGGTTTTGACATCCCGTCCTGTTTTGTGGCTCTCAGTTATTTTTCTATTTCTCTTTGTCTTGTCTTTAAGTTCTCTATTTGTTTTTATGGCACCCCCTGCTTGGTTTTTTGACATCCCGTCCTTTGTTTAGTTTTCTGTTCTTTGTTTGTCTCACTTTTTGTCTGTCTTTGTCTTTTCTGACCTTCTTGTCTTTCTATGTTCTTTGTTTTTTATTATTTTTTATTAGGGACCTCCCTGGTTAGGGTTAGGGTTTGTTGGTGGGCAGGGGCACCTCCAACCCCACGGGCACTGGCTGGTTAGGTGTGAGGAAAAAACAGGCCACCAGCAAGCTGGGAAGCCTAGCGTGCACGGGCCATCGATGGGGCTGGGTGGTGGTGTCCCTGCCCTGGTTCAAAAAATTACCCATTTCTAGGGTTTTAGTGCACCTCATTGGGCCGTCGCGACGTTTCGGCGTAGTTTCGCCTTCTTCAGGCTGGCCCAATGTGTTTCTGTTTGTCTTCTGTTCTGCCTCTCTTGGCTTTTATACTTTTAGTTGACTCCTCCCTCTTTTAGGTTTTCTCTTTGTGTTTTTCAAAAATTCTATCTTAGTTTCTTACTTTTCTTAGTTTCTTACTTGTTTTTCTTACCTTTCTTAGTTTCTTACTTTTCTTAGTTTCTTCTTACCTGTTTTTCTTTGTTCCTTTCTCTATTTCTCTTGTTTTTCTCTTTATCTTATTTGTCTTTCTTTCTTGACATTTCTCTTTGTTTCATGGCACCCCTACTTGGTTTTGACATCCCGTCCTGTTTTGTGGCTCTCAGTTATTTTTCTATTTCTCTTTGTCTTGTCTTTAAGTTCTCTATTTGTTTTTATGGCACCCCCTGCTTGGTTTTTTGACATCCCGTCCTTTGTTTAGTTTTCTGTTCTTTGTTTGTCTCACTTTTTGTCTGTCTTTGTCTTTTCTGACCTTCTTGTCTTTCTATGTTCTTTGTTTTTTATTATTTTTTATTAGGGACCTCCCTGGTTAGGGTTAGGGTTTGTTGGTGGGCAGGGGCACCTCCAACCCCACGGGCACTGGCTGGTTAGGTGTGAGGAAAAAACAGGCCACCAGCAAGCTGGGAAGCCTAGCGTGCACGGGCCATCGATGGGGCTGGGTGGTGGTGTCCCTGCCCTGGTTCAAAAAATTACCCATTTCTAGGGTTTTAGTGCACCTCATTGGGCCGTCGCGACGTTTCGGCGTAGTTTCGCCTTCTTCAGGCTGGCCCAATGTGTTTCTGTTTGTCTTCTGTTCTGCCTCTCTTGGCTTTTATACTTTTAGTTGACTCCTCCTCTTTTAGGTTTTCTCTTTGTGTTTTTCAAAAATTCTATCTTAGTTTCTTACTTTTCTTAGTTTCTTACTTGTTTTTCTTACCTTTCTTAGTTTCTTACTTTTCTTAGTTTCTTCTTACCTGTTTTTCTTTGTTCCTTTCTCTATTTCTCTTGTTTTTCTCTTTATCTTATTTGTCTTTCTTTCTTGACATTTCTCTTTGTTTCATGGCACCCCCTACTTGGTTTTGACATCCCGTCCTGTTTTGTGGCTCTCAGTTATTTTTCTATTTCTCTTTGTCTTGTCTTTAAGTTCTCTATTTGTTTTTATGGCACCCCCTGCTTGGTTTTTTGACATCCCGTCCTTTGTTTAGTTTTCTGTTCTTTGTTTGTCTCACTTTTTGTCTGTCTTTGTCTTTTCTGACCTTCTTGTCTTTCTATGTTCTTTGTTTTTTATTATTTTTTATTAGGGACCTCCCTGGTTAGGGTTAGGGTTTGTTGGTGGGCAGGGGCACCTCCAACCCCACGGGCACTGGCTGGTTAGGTGTGAGGAAAAAACAGGCCACCAGCAAGCTGGGAAGCCTAGCGTGCACGGGCCATCGATGGGGCTGGGTGGTGGTGTCCCTGCCCTGGTTCAAAAAATTACCCATTTCTAGGGTTTTAGTGCACCTCATTGGGCCGTCGCGACGTTTCGGCGTAGTTTCGCCTTCTTCAGGCTGGCCCAATGTGTTTCTGTTTGTCTTCTGTTCTGCCTCTCTTGGCTTTTATACTTTTAGTTGACTCCTCCCTCTTTTAGGTTTTCTCTTTGTGTTTTTCAAAAATTCTATCTTAGTTTCTTACTTTTCTTAGTTTCTTACTTGTTAGGGTTAGGGTTAGGGTTAGGGATTAGGAATGTGAGCTTTCATTATTCCATATCTACGGTTAGGGGGTTAGGGTTAGGGTTAGGGGGGGGGTTAGGGTTAGGTATAAGGGTTTTCGGGGGGTTGAGACACCTGTCTCGTAAACTTTGAAGCTTCATAACTTTTGATAGGAAGGTGGTAGAGACATGGGACCGTGCTCTACCCCCCGGTCTAACGGGTCTGGCTTTCTGCTGGTGGTGTCAGATTTGCGGTAGGAGCTTCCGGTCGGGAGATACGCCCACTTTTTGACTTCCGGTGGTCTGTATCTCGGGAACGGAAGGTCGTAGAGAGATGCAACCACCTCAGGGACGCTCAGAAGGGTCGAATTATGGCAGGCGGAATTTGGTTTCAAGTCTCTACGACCTTCCGTTCCGGAGATATGTGGCGGTGAAGTATCCCCATTGAAATGAATGGGCTGAGAATTTGACAAGGGGGTTAGGGGGTCATGTGACCTATCGACGGATGCGTAATCGAACCGGGATCCCGAATATCCGATCCGTATCTGTCCTAGCGACGGGTGAGGGCAGATACGGTAGGTGTAACCAGAAAGGCAGTGAGTGCAGGGGGCTGCCTTTCTTGCTTTGTCCCACATGGGAAAAGCCAACCCTGGTGGTCAGTCAGGGTATGACTGGCTGCTGGCTGCCAGCAGAGGTCACCATTGGACATGCCCTTCACTATCACGGTGTTGTGTTGTAGGTTTTTGAGAGGCATGATGGGAAATATATGCAAATTAGGGAAGGGAGCCTACTTCCTGGTTCCCATGATGCTTTGCTGTTGCTAGCTTAGCATTGGGCTAGCTTAGCATTAGCATTTTTGCTAACTTTTCTGACATGTTTTGTCAAGTCAAAGGAAGTGACTTCCACTTGTTTCCCCTAGTGTTTGGTGATGTTTTCTTAGGTTTTCCCACTTGTTTCCCCTAGTGTTATGGTTAGGGTTTGGCACTTGTTTCCCCTAGTGTTATGGTCAGGGTTTGACACTTGTTTCCCCTAGTGTTATGGTCAGGGTTTGGCACTTGTTTCCCCTAGTGTTTCCCACTTGACTCCCTACTGTTTCCTGTGGTGCTAGCTTAGCATTGGGCTAGCTTAGCATTAGCATTTTTGCTAACTTTTCTGACATGTTTTGTCAAGTCAAAGGAAGTGACTTCCACTTGTTTCCCCTAGTGTTTGGTGATGTTTTCTTAGGTTTTCCCACTTGTTTCCCCTAGTGTTATGGTTAGGGTTTGGCACTTGTTTCCCCTAGTGTTATGGTCAGGGTTTGACACTTGTTTCCCCTAGTGTTATGGTCAGGGTTTGGCACTTGTTTCCCCTAGTGTTTCCCACTTGACTCCCTACTGTTTCCTGTGGTGCTAGCTTAGCATAGGGTTAGGGGGTTAGGGTTAGGGTTAGGGTTAGGGGTTAGGGTTAGGGGGGGTTAGGGGTTAGGGTAGGGTTAGGGGGTTAGGGTTAGGGTTAGGGTAGGTATAAGGGTTTTCGGGGGGTTGAGACACCTGTCTCGTAAACTTTGAAGCTTCATAACTTTTGATAGGAAGGTGGTAGAGACATGGGACCGTGCTCTACCCCCCGGTCTAACGGGTCTGGCTTTCTGCTGGTGGTGTCAGATTTGCGGTAGGAGCTTCCGGTCGGGAGATACGCCCACTTTTTGACTTCCGGTGGTCTGTATCTCGGGAACGGAAGGTCGTAGAGAGATGCAACCACCTCAGGGACGCTCAGAAGGGTCGAATTATGGCAGGCGGAATTTGGTTTCAAGTCTCTACGACCTTCCGTTCCGGAGATATGTGGCGGTGAAGTATCCCCATTGAAATGAATGGGCTGAGAATTTGACAAGGGGGTTAGGGGGTCATGTGACCTATCGACGGATGCGTAATCGAACCGGGATCCCGAATATCCGATCCGTATCTGTCCTAGCGACGGGTGAGGGCAGATACGGTAGGTGTAACCAGAAAGGCAGTGAGTGCAGGGGGCTGCCTTTCTTGCTTTGTCCCACATGGGAAAAGCCAACCCTGGTGGTCAGTCAGGGTATGACTGGCTGCTGGCTGCCAGCAGAGGTCACCATTGGACATGCCCTTCACTATCACGGTGTTGTGTTGTAGGTTTTTGAGAGGCATGATGGGAAATATATGCAAATTAGGGAAGGGAGCCTACTTCCTGGTTCCCATGATGCTTTGCTGTTGCTAGCTTAGCATTGGGCTAGCTTAGCATTAGCATTTTTGCTAACTTTTCTGACATGTTTTGTCAAGTCAAAGGAAGTGACTTCCACTTGTTTCCCCTAGTGTTTGGTGATGTTTTCTTAGGTTTTCCCACTTGTTTCCCCTAGTGTTATGGTTAGGGTTTGGCACTTGTTTCCCCTAGTGTTATGGTCAGGGTTTGACACTTGTTTCCCCTAGTGTTATGGTCAGGGTTTGGCACTTGTTTCCCCTAGTGTTTCCCACTTGACTCCCTACTGTTTCCTGTGGTGCTAGCTTAGCATTGGGCTAGCTTAGCATTAGCATTTTTGCTAACTTTTCTGACATGGGTTAGGGTTAGGGGTTAGGGATTGGAAACTGACTCCTCCCCCCTCTTTCGAAGGCAGGAGGACGTGCACGGTCCATCCCCCAGGTGACCCGCTGCTGCTGGAAGTTGGACCGCCCAGGACGCCGCTGGCGCCTCCCACGACGGACCACCGTCCACCCATCCTGATCATCAAAAAAAGCCATCGAGCCCGATGGACTTTTTAATGTGTTGTTGTTTTGTTTATTTATGTAGTGTATTGCTTTTGTTGTTGTGGTGTCGCCTTTGTTATATATTAATAATGTCGCCTTTGGTATATAAGTAATCAAAAATTAAAAGTGATAATGAATAAAATAAAATAAAATGAAATAAAAGTTTTGTTGTGTTTGTGTTTTTAATTAGTTTTGTATTTATGAATTAAAAATAAAATGAATTAAATGAAATTAAATGAAATCAAATTTCAATTTGTGCCGCCGCGACGTTTCGGCCCTGAAAAGGGCCTTCTTCAGGCTGTGGCACAAAAAACACTAGTCTAGTCTCTGCGATGTTGCTCCTTCTGTGTCTCAGGGCGAAATGCCCTCTCTCTGTGTGTCAGCTCCTTTTATGCCCTCTGTTCCAGTTAGATTTTTCGTTCGTCTTTTTTATCTGAATTTCCTTCCTATGTAAATAGCCCTTTCCCAATGATTTTAAAACTTGCTTTCTTCATGAATTATAATATTTCACACTATGTACTCAATTACTGTAGGCCCAAATTATTTTTATATGTAATATTTAAGGTCCAATTTAATATGAAATTTTTAATATTAATTTTTAATCCCAATGTTTATGTTAAATGTTATTACACTTTAAATTTTAACTTATAAATTTTCAGACCCCCAAATCATGTATGCCCCTTGTGTTTATACTACAAATATGAAATTTTTAATCCCATAATACCGTAAATTATTAAAATTAATTTATGAATTCAATCAATACCCCCATGAATTTTATGATATCCTCCCCAATGTTATCAACCTTATTAAGTATTCCAATTGATGACCCCTTGTAAATATTGGACCCCTCCCTCTCCCTATCCTCCCAATAAGGGTTAGGATGGGGGGGTGGGGTAAAATGGGGTAGGGGGAGAAGGTTAGGGTTAGGGCCGGGGGTGGGGGTGTGGTTAGGGTTAGGGCCAGATGTAAGGGTGGGGTTGTGGTTAGGGCCAGTCGTCAGGGTAGGGCTGTCATAAAGATATATGGTTGGGGCTCAGATCGGGGATGGGGTTCCACGCAAGGTGGAATGGTTAAGGTTAGGGCCTAAGTTCAGGTCAGGGGTCGGTAAGACAGGAAGTCCCGCCCGATCACGCCAAACCCGGCCATCCCAATCCACTAATCATCGTCCCCCCATCAATCTAGTCCGTCCATATCCAATTCACCGAAATCTAATGTTTAACCCATCTGGTTCTTTAGTATCCAACCAATAAATCCATCTTCTCTCAACCTTCTTTCTCTCCCAATCCGTCCATAGGGCATTCCTTTCCAAACCAGCAACTCTCAGAGACTTATAGCTATGATTAATAAAGTGTTCCACTAATGGAGTTTGCCTTTCTTTATGATTTTTAATATTATAACGATGTTGTGTCATCCTCAATGAAATCGAATTCTTAGTCTCTCCTACATATTGTATACCACATTTCACACAAAAGATCAAATATACGCAATTTGTGGATTGTGGCGTGAATTTCTGCCGTACAGGAAAAATTGTCTTCTTGACCCTGTTTTTGACAAAGGTCAAGGAACAGAAAGTGCCGAACAACACTGTTGGCTTCAAAAATTGCTGACTCGTCAGCCTTGCTCTGACCAAGTAGTCTTTTAAGTTTTTATTTCTCCTGTACGCCGAAATCACTGTCCTATTTGGCAAAACTCCAGTGTTTATCATTAAAGAATCGAAGTTTTCTTTCAGCTTCTTATGCATTTGAACATTAAATAACGAATAAGTGGTTATAAGTGGGATACGGTCCCCTTCCAATGCTTCTTTCTGGTCCAAAAAGGATCTCAAGCACTGTCTTAAAAATTGACGAGAGTATCCTCTCTTTCTCAAAGCGACAAACAATTCCTTGACTGCTTCCTTGAAGTCGTCCTGTCTCGTGCAAATCCTATGAAATCGAAGTAATTGAGCCTTTACGATACCTCTATACGTATGACGGGGGTGGAAACTAGTTTTGTACAATAGTGCATGTGTGTCAGTCTTTTTAAAGAATACTTTTATATCTAACTTATTATGTACTTCGAAATTTGGTCCTTTATACACCGTAGTGTCCAAAAAATCAATTTTTTTATCATCCAATTCATACTTACATTGTATCGACCAATCATGTGCATTTAAAGTCCTAATAAATTCTTCAAAATCAGGCTTTGAATATGGCCACACCCCCCATATGTCATCGAGGTACCGTAAATAATGGAGAGGCTTCTTCGGGCACTTCTCCAAGGCCTCCGCCTCCCACTTAGCCATAAAAATATTCGCATAAGCGGGCGCAAACCGTTTCCCCATTGCCGTCCCTTTAATCTGCAGATAAAAGTCTCCATCAAACTCAAAATCATTACGTCTAAGATTAATCTCCAGAAGTTCTAAGATCTCTTTATCCGGTCTCTTGGCATCCGGATACTTCTGAAATATCTCTCTTACCGCCTGCAATCCCGCTGCAATGTCTATGTTAGTGTATAGACTATCAATATCAATACTAAAAAGAAAAGAGTCAGCTGGGATTGTCAGGGATCTAACCAAATCAATGAAATAATAACTATCCTCAACATAGGACGGATGCCTAATAGAAAGCGGATTCAAATAAAAATCAATAAACTCCGCGGTCTGGTAGGTCTCGCTACCGCAGTCAGAGACAATGGGTCTGCCTGGCGGGATTTCATGGGGAACTGTCCACTTTTCAGGTTCTTTGTGGATTTTAGGCAAAATGTAGAACCTTCTGGGCCTTGGTTGCCCCTCTCCTTTGAGGTATGAACTCTGTTTTTTATTTATTACCCTTTTATTATAAAGGTCATCTAAAATCCTACTCACCACAGGAACCGTCTGTAAATAAATTGGCTCTTTTAACTTTTTATAATAAATACTATCTGACAACTGTCTTTTAACCTCTGTCACATACTGCTCTCTAGACAATATCACCACTGCGCTCCCCTTATCAGCTGGCTTAATGACAATAGTCCTGTTGCCCATCAACTCTCTCAAGGCTTTCACCTCTGCCACTGATAAGTTCGGAGCTTTTTTAACAACTTTGAACCCGGAATCTAACATGTTTTTATCCTTATCAACTAATAAACCAATCTCAGGTGGCAACTTGTCTAGTGGCGGTTCCCAAGTAGATGTACCCACAAATGGTGGAATCGCTCTGTTCTGTGAGTCTTTGAAGTAGGCCGCCAATTTGATACGCCTATGGTAGTTCTGAACATCCAATTGAAGTGTTGTCTTCTGATTTTTGTGAAGTCCAATCATTGGCACGAAAGACAGGCCTCTGTTTAACAAAGCAGACTGTGCCCTCGTAAGGGTGAAGTTTTTGGCCAGATTGACCACATTTTGTGACACAAGGGGCTGGAGCCCCTTCTGCCCCCCCTGAGCCAGGCTTAAGGGGACCTCAAGTTTAAAAACGAGACCCAGTGTCTAAACATGGCTCTCGCTGTAGTCCTGGTCCAATGGATGTCATCCCTCTCTGTCCCGAAATCGTTCTCTGACAACTTGGGGATGAAAGGCAAATTCCTAGAAATGTAGGCGTTCATGGTCGTGAGTGTCTGGATTTCCTCCCTGCTCAAGCCTGAGGAAAAATTAATGAGAGGAATCCAGATTTCCGAGAAAGGGAACCGGTTCTTCGCTGCTCTGACGGCCCCTAACATCTGCTTGATCGCTGTTTCTTTTGCACCTTGATTCTTGTTATTCAACCCGAACGCCAAGACCACCTTCTCTACATTGGAATGAATGGTGGCCTTTCTAACCAGTGCTTGAGCATGTCGGAAGTTGGCCCCGGGAAAGCTGTCTATCTGCAGGTCCGGCAACACATGTGCGGGAAACCTTGCAAGATTCGAGTCCCCCAGGAAAACCCACTTTTTCCGAATGCTCAGCCCCCAATCAATCATCTTTCTCTCCGTGTGAATATGCCGTTTAACAGAATAGTATTGCTTTGGGGTTGAAGTCAGGTTCCGCTGCTCAGATGAACTATCCATGCCCAGGCTCCTCCCTGCATCATCCCGTGCATTAGCAGGAGACCCTGGATCCTCCCTTGACCTCTGTGAGGTAGGTACTAAGATGGGTGTTCTGTCCTGTCTAACCTCATCCTCTCTCTCTTCCAGCAGGGAATCACGTGGACTCTCCCCTACGACCAGAGCTGGCTGTGAACCCTGACCACCCTCGTGTGAAGAATCAAGCTCCTCTAACTCCAACAGAAAATTGGACTCAGGAATCACACAACCCTGTCTTGCACCCCTGGTACGAGGCGGTCTCTGCTGCAAAGGAGAAGCCGGCCGGGCTTCCTCCTGTACCTGAGCTTCCTGCTGGATTGCCTGACTCGGAGCTGGTGTCCAGTAGGATCTCTCTTCTGTCATTGTCCCCATATCCTGCCGCAATTCTGCAGGCCTGAGGACTTGGACCGAAACCCGCTGCTTCAGGGGTTGAGGGTCTGTCTGTTGAGCCATCTCAACTGTCCCTGGAGGAGCCCGTGCTTCCTCATGCACAGAACCCCTCTCCACGTCCTCTGTTGCCTCCCTGCCAGCCGGCTGAGGCACCCTTTCCGTAGCTGTGGCCGCGCATGCCGTCACCAGGGCCTCTGCGTGGTCCAGCACTTCTTGTGTGATGTGGGGTAGGTCTCTACGAGCTCTCCTCACGGCCATCTGGAAACATTCTTTCCAGTCCAGACTCATCTCCTCGGCCAACTCTCCCCTCATCACATCAATCTGCTTGGAGTAGTGCTCCTCCAAAATCATGAGGGTAGTGTACCCCCAATTCTTAGCATTGCCCAGGATCAAGTCCAGCGTTTCAGGTGTTGGCAAGGCTGGCTTGATCATGGAGGCCAAGTTCTCCACCATACGGACAATCATCCGCGGTTCCTCTCTCCCGTCCTTGGGAGTCACATTCTGAAGGTGATGCACCAATCTGATCACCGTGTGCAGCTTGCGAACCAATTGCAGCTTTTCCTGGTCCATTGGTTCCTGTTGCTGCTGCCATCTTGGCTGCGGTCTCCACTGGCGTCCCCAGTTTAATCTGGGTCTCCGGTAGTAGGAAGCAGTCACTCTCGGTTCATCTTGAGGTCGTCCTCGGCGAACCACATCAGCATAGGATCAGGCTGGAGGACCAGAGCCACGGAATCGAGAACCCGAGGGAGGCACAGGCCGATTAGGGATTGGAAACTGACTCCTCCCCCCTCTTTCGAAGGCAGGAGGACGTGCACGGTCCATCCCCCAGGTGACCCGGGGTAGGGTTAGGGTTAGGGTTAGGGTAGGGTTAGGGGGTAGGGGGGTTAGGGGAAGGGGACTGAGCCTGCCACCTCTGTGAGGCAGGAAATGCACGGGCCATCCCTCCCGAAGGAAACCCACCCTGCTGGTTGTCACGATTACGGGAAAGCTTCCGCCTTTTCCCGTATCGGACGACGGTCCAACCTGCTGAGGCCATCCGGTCCTCAGTCTTCGGTTAATTTTTTGTTTGTGTTGTTCTGTTTTAGTTTTTGTGATTTGGGTTCGCCTTTGTTATATAAGTAATTATAACTCTTATTTGAGCTTCTATGAGGCGAGAAATAAATGTAGATAAAGAAAGAAAAAAAGAGAAAAAAACAAAAGAAATTAAAGCAAAAGTTTTATTTAATTAATAAAGTCAAAAAGGTAGTGTGCCGTACGCGCAACGTTTCGACCCTTTAAGGGTCTTCCTCAGGCGCTTGGCACACAAAAAGATAAATGAATTGAGGCTGTACTGCACAAGGCTGTGGCTACTGATGTTCACTCCTCGGAGTCCAGAGTCGAAATGAGCTCCAGGCTGACTCCACCTCCCTTTATACCCTTCCCCCTGTGTGTGGTTTTTTTTGTTTTTAACCAAACCTTTTAAGTATTCTTCTGTCGAAACCTATATTATCCTGTGTACATAAACCGTTTTTAAGATTGTAGTGTGTATATGAATTTGAATATTGCGGAATCAGTTGTATTTAATATTTAATCCTGTTAACTGTATTTGTTTTGTGTAAATGTTATTTATGTAAATAAAATGTTTTTAACCTTTTGCACTATTATAAGCCTTCTTGAATATACTTATGGGAATGTTGCACGCTATGAAATTGTATTGTAAAGAAATGCTGTTTTTAATTTCCTGTTTTTAACCCTTTACGTGATTCCACGGTTTTTAATGTAGAAATCATTTTTAATTCAAATAAAAGTATTTTTAAACCATTTTTATGATGTGAAGAATTTCCCTGTCCAATTTTAATCCCCTGTAGACATTAGCATCAGGGTTTTGCGTTATAGCCCCCAGGTCAAGATTAGGGTTAAGATGGGGGAGGGGGGGTATGGTTAGGGTTAGGGGTTGAGACGGGGGTCAGGTTAAGATTAGGGGTAAGATGGGGATAGGAGTATGGTTAGGGTTAGGGATTGGATGGGGATAGGGTTGCAATCCTGACTCCAATTAGTGTGGTTAGGGTTAGGATTGTACCACCGGTTGGAGTTCCAACGTTGGTGGGAACACAACCGGGGTTGGGGTCCGGATGAGAAATTGGGGTGAATTTTGGGTCAGGACTTCGGGTCCTATGTCGGATTACACCCTTTCGTTTAGTCCTGATGCCTCCCTTGTTCCCAAATTGAAAATCCATCTCCTTTCACATTTACGTCTCTCGTTGTCCGTCCATGTCACATTCCTTTGTAATCCCGCTACCCTGAGATTCTGCCAGCCATGCCAAATAAAATGTTTAACCAATAAGGTATGAATTTCCTTTTCATTTTTAATATTGTAACGATGTTGATACATTCTAACAGATATGGAATTCTTAGTCTCGCCGACGTACTGTGCTCCACATTTGGCACAAAATATCATATAAATACAGTTATTTGAACGGGGATTAAATCGTTGCCTGATTGTAAAGATGTTCTTGTTTACTCTGTTTCTAATATATGCCAATGTGCAAAAATTGCTAATTAACCTGCTTTTATCCGGCCTTTGTTGTATGGGTTTTAGTCTGGCGTGAACTAGTAGGTCCTTCAAATTTTTATTCCTTCTGTATGCGGATATGATTCTGTGATTATCCAATATTTTTTGTCCCCCAATCATATCCTGAAAGTTTGTTTTTAGTCTATTATTCATAATTGTACTCATTTTGGAAAATGTTGTTACTAATGGAATAACTTTAGTATGATCCGGTTCCTTTTGGACCTGAAATGTTTTAAAACAGTACCTCAAGAAGGACCTTGTGTATCCTCTTCTCCGGAGTACCGTAAACAGTACCCGAACTGCCTCCAAAAAGTCTTCCTCCCGTGAGCATATCCTCCTGAACCTAATTAGTTGCGACTTAATTAATCCTTTGTATGTATGAGCCGGATGAAAACTTGATTTGAATAGAAGTGCGTGTGTATCTGTTTCCTTGAAAAAGACTTTTATGTCCAACTTATGAGTTGTGTCAAATGTTGGTCCTTTGTAAACTGTAGTATCTAAGAAGTTGACGTATTCCGAATGTAATGTGTACTGTAATTTAATCGAAGGGTCATGTGAATTCAGGATGTCAAACCATCTCTGAAAACCTTCCCTAGACCCTGTCCAGATTCCCCAAATATCGTCCAAGTATCGCCAATAATGCAATGGCTTCTCCGGGCAGTGGGCAAAAGCCTCCTCTTCCCAGATGGCCATAAAAATATTGGCGTATGCTGGCGAAAATTTCTTTCCCATTGCTGTCCCTTTAATTTGCAGGTAAAATTTCCCATTAAATTCGAAATCATTTCTCATCAAATTAATCTTCAATAACTGCAAAATTTCTTTATCCGGTCTAGTAATGTCGGGGTACTTATTAAATATCTTCTTTACCGCCGCTACTCCAGCACCTGTATCAATGTTTGTGTACAAACTTTCCACGTCAATAGAAAAAACATTGAATCCTTTGGAACCGATAATCCTTTCACTATGTCTACAAAATGATATGTATCCTTAATATACGAAGCATGTCTCGAAGAGAGGGGATTCAAATAAAAGTCAATAAACTCCGCCGTCCTGTACGTTTCGCTCCCGCAATCCGATACGATCGGCCTTCCTGCTGGGATTTCAAATGGGACTGGCCACGTGTTGGGATCTTTATGAATTTTTGGCAACAAATAAAACCTCCTTGGTCTCGGTTCATCCTGTCCCTTTAAATATTGCCGTTGTTTATTGTTTATGAATTTGCGTTCCCAGAGTTTGTCCAAAATTTTATGAACTATTGGAATTGTTTTTAAATACATGGGTTCGTCCAATTTTTTATAATAGATAGAATTGTTCAATTGTCTTTCCCCCTCTTGTATGTATTGATCCCTTCCCATGATTACTATTGTACTTCCTTTATCCGCCGGTTTAATTACTATATTCCTATTGTTTATTAATTCCCTTAAAGCCTTGACTTCGTTTTGTTTCAAATTTTTCTTTTCCCTGTAACACTTGAAATATTTATTAAAATCCTCTCTGTCCTTTTCTATCAATTTGTTGACCTGGGGATGAATTTTATCCGGATGCGGAACCCAGGAAGATTTTCCTATGAAGGGTTTAGGTCTCCGTTCCAGGAAACTGTCAAAGTAGGACATTAATTTAATTTTGCGATGGTACTCCTGCATATCCAATTGTAACTGTGCCTTTTGTTTCTTGTGTATATCCAATGTCGGAATAAACGTCAACCCCTTATTCAACAGGTTCTCCTGTGCTTTTGTGAGCTTGAAGTTTTTTGTCAATACTATGACATTTTTACCTGTAACAGGATCTGAACCTACATTTTGCTCCCCGCTCCGACTCGACGGGATTTCAAGTTTAAAATGTTGCTCCAATGCTCCAGCATTGCTCGCCCCGTCTCTCGGGTCCAATGTACCAGATCTCCCTCTGTGCCAAATTTCCTGTGCGGAAGTGGAGGGAGGAATGGCATGTTCTTGTAAATATGGGTATTAATGATGTCCAACACCCCCCGTTCCTCCCGTGGCAGTCCCGGCGAGAAGTTTATAACTGGCACCCAGATTTCTGCATACGGAAACTGCAGTTTTGCTGCCCTTACTGCTGCCTGGAGTTGTTTTATGGCCGTTTCCCTAGCCTTCTGTTGCTTGGAGTTGATTCCCGCTGACAAGACCACTTTCTCAACGGTCACATGCTTAGTTGCCTTTGCAATAATGGCCTGAATGTGTCTAAAATTGGCCCCTGGGTAACTCTCAATTTGCAAATCTGGGATCGAGTGTGGTGGTATTCTCGACAAATTTGAGTCTCCAATAATGAGCCATTTGCAACCAACACTCAGGCCCCAGTCGACCATTTTCCGTTCCGTGACAATGTGTCTCCTGACCTTGAATTTCGGTTGTTGATGTCTCACCACAGGAGTGCCACCTTGTGGGGAAGCCTCCTGGGCTACAGAAGTGTCAACCTGCGGTGACTGGCCAGAGGCTGCCTGGTCCTCATCACCCTGGAATCCACCACTTGGGACTCGTACTTCTTCGGTTGACTCGTTCTGTGTAGCAGGATTCATCCGATTTCTCTCGGAGCCCTCCTGCTGTCCTTCCTCTGCAGATTCCCCCGCCAAATCTGCTAAGATGGCCAGAATTCTATCATCATCAAGGGGTCCAGTAGAAGATGAGGAGGAAGAAAAGGCAGGGGAACGCCTCCGCCTTGTACTCAACCTTCCCCGCACCGTTCTGCGCCCTTTGGGAGGTTCCACTCTAGGTTGCTTACTTGGTCCCTCCCCAGGATCCGGGGACCAGGGCATCATCCCCTGTATCCCTTCTCCTTGTGGGGTCGACCCTGTTCCTCCCTCCTCTGGGATGTCCCCGTCATGGTGGCCACTGTGTGGGACTTCGGTCCTGACTGCACCGTCCCGTGTTCCACCTCCTCCCTCTGTTGTTGTTGAGGGGCTGTGGGGGTAACTGTTTGGGTGCCATGACTTTGTGCATCCCCTGTTTGAGTGCAGCCATCTGTTCGTGCTCGTGCCGTTGGATGATCTGACGAGGCACGGACCATTTGCGGTTGGTCCTGAGTGACCCCTCTATCATCCCGACATGATGCTATCATTGCCTCCGCATGCTCAATGGACTCATTTTTCATGCGTGGCAAGTTCCTGTGGGCCCACCGAGTGGCAACATTGAAGGCCGCCTTCCAATCCGGAACAAGATCGTTGGCCAGCTCCGCCAACATTTTCTCCAACCCTGTCCGGTAATGGTCCTCCAGTATGATTAGGGTGTTATGCCCCCAGTTCATGGCATTTCCCAAAATCATATCTGTTGTGTGTGCTGTGGGAGCTGCTGGTTTAATCATGTTCCCCAAATGCTCCACCATCCGTGAAATGGTCCTGGGTTCGTCCTTACCCGGGGCTGGGGCGACATTTTGCAAATGGTGCACCATTTTAATAACCCCATAAAGCCTACGCACTAGCCCACCAAATGCCGGGTCTGCCGGACGACGCTGATCCTGATTCACGCCCTGAACCTGTCGTCTAGGGATGAACCGGACAGTTTGGAAGGCGTTGCTGCGAGCAACCGATGCATAAGAGCGGGATTGTGGACCACGGTAGCGGGTGGGTCCTCCGGAGCGAGGCACTGGCAAGTTAGGGGAAGGGGACTGAGCCTGCCACCTCTGTGAGGCAGGAAATGCACGGGCCATCCCTCCCGAAGGAAACCCACCCTGCTGGTTGTCACGATTACGGGAAAGCTTCCGCCTTTTCCCGTATCGGACGACGGTCCAACCTGCTGAGGCCATCCGGTCCTCAGTCTTCGGTTAATTTTTTGTTTGTGTTGTTCTGTTTTAGTTTTTGTGATTTGGGTTCGCCTTTGTTATATAAGTAATTATAACTCTTATTTGAGCTTCTATGAGGCGAGAAATAAATGTAGATAAAGAAAGAAAAAAAGAGAAAAAAACAAAAGAAATTAAAGCAAAAGTTTTATTTAATTAATAAAGTCAAAAAGGTAGTGTGCCGTACGCGCAACGTTTCGACCCTTTAAGGGTCTTCCTCAGGCGCTTGGCACACAAAAAGATAAATGAATTGAGGCTGTACTGCACAAGGCTGTGGCTACTGATGTTCACTCCTCGGAGTCCAGAGTCGAAATGAGCTCCAGGCTGACTCCACCTCCCTTTATACCCTTCCCCCTGTGTGTGGTTTTTTTTGTTTTTAACCAAACCTTTTAAGTATTCTTCTGTCGAAACCTATATTATCCTGTGTACATAAACCGTTTTAAGATTGTAGTGTGTATATGAATTTGAATATTGCGGAATCAGTTGTATTTAATATTTAATCCTGTTAACTGTATTTGTTTTGTGTAAATGTTATTTATGTAAATAAAATGTTTTTAACCTTTTGCACTATTATAAGCCTTCTTGAATATACTTATGGGAATGTTGCACGCTATGAAATTGTATTGTAAAGAAATGCTGTTTTTAATTTCCTGTTTTTAACCCTTTACGTGATTCCACGGTTTTTAATGTAGAAATCATTTTTAATTCAAATAAAAGTATTTTTAAACCATTTTTATGATGTGAAGAATTTCCCTGTCCAATTTTAATCCCCTGTAGACATTAGCATCAGGGTTTTGCGTTATAGCCCCCAGGTCAAGATTAGGGTTAAGATGGGGGAGGGGGGGTATGGTTAGGGTTAGGGTTGAGACGGGGGTCAGGTTAAGATTAGGGGTAAGATGGGGATAGGAGTATGGTTAGGGTTAGGGATTGGATGGGGATAGGGTTGCAATCCTGACTCCAATTAGTGTGGTTAGGGTTAGGATTGTACCACCGGTTGGAGTTCCAACGTTGGTGGGAACACAACCGGGGTTGGGGTCCGGATGAGAAATTGGGGTGAATTTTGGGTCAGGACTTCGGGTCCTATGTCGGATTACACCCTTTCGTTTAGTCCTGATGCCTCCCTTGTTCCCAAATTGAAAATCCATCTCCTTTCACATTTACGTCTCTCGTTGTCCGTCCATGTCACATTCCTTTGTAATCCCGCTACCCTGAGATTCTGCCAGCCATGCCAAATAAAATGTTTAACCAATAAGGTATGAATTTCCTTTTCATTTTTAATATTGTAACGATGTTGATACATTCTAACAGATATGGAATTCTTAGTCTCGCCGACGTACTGTGCTCCACATTTGGCACAAAATATCATATAAATACAGTTATTTGAACGGGGATTAAATCGTTGCCTGATTGTAAAGATGTTCTTGTTTACTCTGTTTCTAATATATGCCAATGTGCAAAAATTGCTAATTAACCTGCTTTTATCCGGCCTTTGTTGTATGGGTTTTAGTCTGGCGTGAACTAGTAGGTCCTTCAAATTTTTATTCCTTCTGTATGCGGATATGATTCTGTGATTATCCAATATTTTTTGTCCCCCAATCATATCCTGAAAGTTTGTTTTTAGTCTATTATTCATAATTGTACTCATTTTGGAAAATGTTGTTACTAATGGAATAACTTTAGTATGATCCGGTTCCTTTTGGACCTGAAATGTTTTAAAACAGTACCTCAAGAAGGACCTTGTGTATCCTCTTCTCCGGAGTACCGTAAACAGTACCCGAACTGCCTCCAAAAAGTCTTCCTCCCGTGAGCATATCCTCCTGAACCTAATTAGTTGCGACTTAATTAATCCTTTGTATGTATGAGCCGGATGAAAACTTGATTTGAATAGAAGTGCGTGTGTATCTGTTTCCTTGAAAAAGACTTTTATGTCCAACTTATGAGTTGTGTCAAATGTTGGTCCTTTGTAAACTGTAGTATCTAAGAAGTTGACGTATTCCGAATGTAATGTGTACTGTAATTTAATCGAAGGGTCATGTGAATTCAGGATGTCAAACCATCTCTGAAAACCTTCCCTAGACCCTGTCCAGATTCCCCAAATATCGTCCAAGTATCGCCAATAATGCAATGGCTTCTCCGGGCAGTGGGCAAAAGCCTCCTCTTCCCAGATGGCCATAAAAATATTGGCGTATGCTGGCGAAAATTTCTTTCCCATTGCTGTCCCTTTAATTTGCAGGTAAAATTTCCCATTAAATTCGAAATCATTTCTCATCAAATTAATCTTCAATAACTGCAAAATTTCTTTATCCGGTCTAGTAATGTCGGGGTACTTATTAAATATCTTCTTTACCGCCGCTACTCCAGCACCTGTATCAATGTTTGTGTACAAACTTTCCACGTCAATAGAAAAAAACATTGAATCCTTTGGAACCGATAATCCTTTCACTATGTCTACAAAATGATATGTATCCTTAATATACGAAGCATGTCTCGAAGAGAGGGGATTCAAATAAAAGTCAATAAACTCCGCCGTCCTGTACGTTTCGCTCCCGCAATCCGATACGATCGGCCTTCCTGCTGGGATTTCAAATGGGACTGGCCACGTGTTGGGATCTTTATGAATTTTTGGCAACAAATAAAACCTCCTTGGTCTCGGTTCATCCTGTCCCTTTAAATATTGCCGTTGTTTATTGTTTATGAATTTGCGTTCCCAGAGTTTGTCCAAAATTTTATGAACTATTGGAATTGTTTTTAAATACATGGGTTCGTCCAATTTTTTATAATAGATAGAATTGTTCAATTGTCTTTCCCCCTCTTGTATGTATTGATCCCTTCCCATGATTACTATTGTACTTCCTTTATCCGCCGGTTTAATTACTATATTCCTATTGTTTATTAATTCCCTTAAAGCCTTGACTTCGTTTTGTTTCAAATTTTTCTTTTCCCTGTAACACTTGAAATATTTATTAAAATCCTCTCTGTCCTTTTCTATCAATTTGTTGACCTGGGGATGAATTTTATCCGGATGCGGAACCCAGGAAGATTTTCCTATGAAGGGTTTAGGTCTCCGTTCCAGGAAACTGTCAAAGTAGGACATTAATTTAATTTTGCGATGGTACTCCTGCATATCCAATTGTAACTGTGCCTTTTGTTTCTTGTGTATATCCAATGTCGGAATAAACGTCAACCCCTTATTCAACAGGTTCTCCTGTGCTTTTGTGAGCTTGAAGTTTTTTGTCAATACTATGACATTTTTACCTGTAACAGGATCTGAACCTACATTTTGCTCCCCGCTCCGACTCGACGGGATTTCAAGTTTAAAATGTTGCTCCAATGCTCCAGCATTGCTCGCCCCGTCTCTCGGGTCCAATGTACCAGATCTCCCTCTGTGCCAAATTTCCTGTGCGGAAGTGGAGGGAGGAATGGCATGTTCTTGTAAATATGGGTATTAATGATGTCCAACACCCCCCGTTCCTCCCGTGGCAGTCCCGGCGAGAAGTTTATAACTGGCACCCAGATTTCTGCATACGGAAACTGCAGTTTTGCTGCCCTTACTGCTGCCTGGAGTTGTTTTATGGCCGTTTCCCTAGCCTTCTGTTGCTTGGAGTTGATTCCCGCTGACAAGACCACTTTCTCAACGGTCACATGCTTAGTTGCCTTTGCAATAATGGCCTGAATGTGTCTAAAATTGGCCCCTGGGTAACTCTCAATTTGCAAATCTGGGATCGAGTGTGGTGGTATTCTCGACAAATTTGAGTCTCCAATAATGAGCCATTTGCAACCAACACTCAGGCCCCAGTCGACCATTTTCCGTTCCGTGACAATGTGTCTCCTGACCTTGAATTTCGGTTGTTGATGTCTCACCACAGGAGTGCCACCTTGTGGGGAAGCCTCCTGGGCTACAGAAGTGTCAACCTGCGGTGACTGGCCAGAGGCTGCCTGGTCCTCATCACCCTGGAATCCACCACTTGGGACTCGTACTTCTTCGGTTGACTCGTTCTGTGTAGCAGGATTCATCCGATTTCTCTCGGAGCCCTCCTGCTGTCCTTCCTCTGCAGATTCCCCCGCCAAATCTGCTAAGATGGCCAGAATTCTATCATCATCAAGGGGTCCAGTAGAAGATGAGGAGGAAGAAAAGGCAGGGGAACGCCTCCGCCTTGTACTCAACCTTCCCCGCACCGTTCTGCGCCCTTTGGGAGGTTCCACTCTAGGTTGCTTACTTGGTCCCTCCCCAGGATCCGGGGACCAGGGCATCATCCCCTGTATCCCTTCTCCTTGTGGGGTCGACCCTGTTCCTCCCTCCTCTGGGATGTCCCCCGTCATGGTGGCCACTGTGTGGGACTTCGGTCCTGACTGCACCGTCCCGTGTTCCACCTCCTCCCTCTGTTGTTGTTGAGGGGCTGTGGGGGTAACTGTTTGGGTGCCATGACTTTGTGCATCCCCTGTTTGAGTGCAGCCATCTGTTCGTGCTCGTGCCGTTGGATGATCTGACGAGGCACGGACCATTTGCGGTTGGTCCTGAGTGACCCCTCTATCATCCCGACATGATGCTATCATTGCCTCCGCATGCTCAATGGACTCATTTTTCATGCGTGGCAAGTTCCTGTGGGCCCACCGAGTGGCAACATTGAAGGCCGCCTTCCAATCCGGAACAAGATCGTTGGCCAGCTCCGCCAACATTTTCTCCAACCCTGTCCGGTAATGGTCCTCCAGTATGATTAGGGTGTTATGCCCCCAGTTCATGGCATTTCCCAAAATCATATCTGTTGTGTGTGCTGTGGGAGCTGCTGGTTTAATCATGTTCCCCAAATGCTCCACCATCCGTGAAATGGTCCTGGGTTCGTCCTTACCCGGGGCTGGGGCGACATTTTGCAAATGGTGCACCATTTTAATAACCCCATAAAGCCTACGCACTAGCCCACCAAATGCCGGGTCTGCCGGACGACGCTGATCCTGATTCACGCCCTGAACCTGTCGTCTAGGGATGAACCGGACAGTTTGGAAGGCGTTGCTGCGAGCAACCGATGCATAAGAGCGGGATTGTGGACCACGGTAGCGGGTGGGTCCTCCGGAGCGAGGCACTGGCAAGTTAGGGGAAGGGGACTGAGCCTGCCACCTCTGTGAGGCAGGAAATGCACGGGCCATCCCTCCCGAAGGAAACCCACCCTGCTGGTTGTCACGATTACGGGAAAGCTTCCGCCTTTTCCCGTATCGGACGACGGTCCAACCTGCTGAGGCCATCCGGTCCTCAGTCTTCGGTTAATTTTTTGTTTGTGTTGTTCTGTTTTAGTTTTTGTGATTTGGGTTCGCCTTTGTTATATAAGTAATTATAACTCTTATTTGAGCTTCTATGAGGCGAGAAATAAATGTAGATAAAGAAAGAAAAAAAGAGAAAAAAACAAAAGAAATTAAAGCAAAAGTTTTATTTAATTAATAAAGTCAAAAAGGTAGTGTGCCGTACGCGCAACGTTTCGACCCTTTAAGGGTCTTCCTCAGGCGCTTGGCACACAAAAAGATAAATGAATTGAGGCTGTACTGCACAAGGCTGTGGCTACTGATGTTCACTCCTCGGAGTCCAGAGTCGAAATGAGCTCCAGGCTGACTCCACCTCCCTTTATACCCTTCCCCCTGTGTGTGGTTTTTTTTGTTTTTAACCAAACCTTTTAAGTATTCTTCTGTCGAAACCTATATTATCCTGTGTACATAAACCGTTTTTAAGATTGTAGTGTGTATATGAATTTGAATATTGCGGAATCAGTTGTATTTAATATTTAATCCTGTTAACTGTATTTGTTTTGTGTAAATGTTATTTATGTAAATAAAATGTTTTTAACCTTTTGCACTATTATAAGCCTTCTTGAATATACTTATGGGAATGTTGCACGCTATGAAATTGTATTGTAAAGAAATGCTGTTTTTAATTTCCTGTTTTTAACCCTTTACGTGATTCCACGGTTTTTAATGTAGAAATCATTTTTAATTCAAATAAAAGTATTTTTAAACCATTTTTATGATGTGAAGAATTTCCCTGTCCAATTTTAATCCCCTGTAGACATTAGCATCAGGGTTTTGCGTTATAGCCCCCAGGTCAAGATTAGGGTTAAGATGGGGGAGGGGGGGTATGGTTAGGGTTAGGGGTTGAGACGGGGGTCAGGTTAAGATTAGGGGTAAGATGGGGATAGGAGTATGGTTAGGGTTAGGGATTGGATGGGGATAGGGTTGCAATCCTGACTCCAATTAGTGTGGTTAGGGTTAGGATTGTACCACCGGTTGGAGTTCCAACGTTGGTGGGAACACAACCGGGGTTGGGGGTTAGGGTTAGGGTTAGGGTTAGGTATAAGGGTTTTCGGGGGGTTGAGACACCTGTCTCGTAAACTTTGAAGCTTCATAACTTTTGATAGGAAGGTGGTAGAGACATGGGACCGTGCTCTACCCCCCGGTCTAACGGGTCTGGCTTTCTGCTGGTGGTGTCAGATTTGCGGTAGGAGCTTCCGGTCGGGAGATACGCCCACTTTTTGACTTCCGGTGGTCTGTATCTCGGGAACGGAAGGTCGTAGAGAGATGCAACCACCTCAGGGACGCTCAGAAGGGTCGAATTATGGCAGGCGGAATTTGGTTTCAAGTCTCTACGACCTTCCGTTCCGGAGATATGTGGCGGTGAAGTATCCCCATTGAAATGAATGGGCTGAGAATTTGACAAGGGGGTTAGGGGGTCATGTGACCTATCGACGGATGCGTAATCGAACCGGGATCCCGAATATCCGATCCGTATCTGTCCTAGCGACGGGTGAGGGCAGATACGGTAGGTGTAACCAGAAAGGCAGTGAGTGCAGGGGGCTGCCTTTCTTGCTTTGTCCCACATGGGAAAAGCCAACCCTGGTGGTCAGTCAGGGTATGACTGGCTGCTGGCTGCCAGCAGAGGTCACCATTGGACATGCCCTTCACTATCACGGTGTTGTGTTGTAGGTTTTTGAGAGGCATGATGGGAAATATATGCAAATTAGGGAAGGGAGCCTACTTCCTGGTTCCCATGATGCTTTGCTGTTGCTAGCTTAGCATTGGGCTAGCTTAGCATTAGCATTTTTGCTAACTTTTCTGACATGTTTTGTCAAGTCAAAGGAAGTGACTTCCACTTGTTTCCCCTAGTGTTTGGTGATGTTTTCTTAGGTTTTCCCACTTGTTTCCCCTAGTGTTATGGTTAGGGTTTGGCACTTGTTTCCCCTAGTGTTATGGTCAGGGTTTGACACTTGTTTCCCCTAGTGTTATGGTCAGGGTTTGGCACTTGTTTCCCCTAGTGTTTCCCACTTGACTCCCTACTGTTTCCTGTGGTGCTAGCTTAGCATTGGGCTAGCTTAGCATTAGCATTTTTGCTAACTTTTCTGACATGGGTTAGGGTTAGGGGTTAGGGATTGGAAACTGACTCCTCCCCCTCTTTCGAAGGCAGGAGGACGTGCACGGTCCATCCCCCAGGTGACCCGCTGCTGCTGGAAGTTGGACCGCCCAGGACGCCGCTGGCGCCTCCCACGACGGACCACCGTCCACCCATCCTGATCATCAAAAAAAGCCATCGAGCCCGATGGACTTTTTAATGTGTTGTTGTTTTGTTTATTTATGTAGTGTATTGCTTTTGTTGTTGTGGTGTCGCCTTTGTTATATATTAATAATGTCGCCTTTGGTATATAAGTAATCAAAAATTAAAAGTGATAATGAATAAAATAAAATAAAATGAAATAAAAGTTTTGTTGTGTTTGTGTTTTTAATTAGTTTTGTATTTATGAATTAAAAATAAAATGAATTAAATGAAATTAAATGAAATCAAATTTCAATTTGTGCCGCCGCGACGTTTCGGCCCTGAAAGGGCCTTCTTCAGGCTGTGGCACAAAAAACACTAGTCTAGTCTCTGCGATGTTGCTCCTTCTGTGTCTCAGGGCGAAATGCCCTCTCTCTGTGTGTCAGCTCCTTTTATGCCCTCTGTTCCAGTTAGATTTTCGTTCGTCTTTTTATCTGAATTCCTTCCTATGTAAATAGCCCTTTCCCAATGATTTAAAACTTGCTTTCTTCATGAATTATAATATTCACACTATGTACTCAATTACTGTAGGCCCAAATTATTTTATATGTAATATTTAAGGTCCAATTTAATATGAAATTTTTAATATTAATTTTTAATCCCAATGTTTATGTTAAATGTTATTACACTTTAAATTTTAACTTATAAATTTTCAGACCCCCAAATCATGTATGCCCCTTGTGTTTATACTACAAATATGAAATTTTTAATCCCATAATACCGTAAATTATTAAAATTAATTTATGAATTCAATCAATACCCCCATGAATTTTATGATATCCTCCCCAATGTTATCAACCTTATTAAGTATTCCAATTGATGACCCCTTGTAAATATTGGACCCCTCCCTCTCCCTATCCTCCCAATAAGGGTTAGGATGGGGGGTGGGGTAAAATGGGGTAGGGGGAGAAGGTTAGGGTTAGGGCCGGGGGTGGGGTGTGGTTAGGGTTAGGGCCAGATGTAAGGGTGGGGTTGTGGTTAGGGCCAGTCGTCAGGGTAGGGCTGTCATAAAGATATATGGTTGGGGCTCAGATCGGGGATGGGGTTCCACGCAAGGTGGAATGGTTAAGGTTAGGGCCTAAGTTCAGGTCAGGGGTCGGTAAGACAGGAAGTCCCGCCCGATCACGCCAAACCCGGCCATCCCAATCCACTAATCATCGTCCCCCCATCAATCTAGTCCGTCCATATCCAATTCACCGAAATCTAATGTTTAACCCATCTGGTTCTTTAGTATCCAACCAATAAATCCATCTTCTCTCAACCTTCTTTCTCTCCCAATCCGTCCATAGGGCATTCCTTTCCAAACCAGCAACTCTCAGAGACTTATAGCTATGATTAATAAAGTGTTCCACTAATGGAGTTTGCCTTTCTTTATGATTTTTAATATTATAACGATGTTGTGTCATCCTCAATGAAATCGAATTCTTAGTCTCTCCTACATATTGTATACCACATTTCACACAAAAGATCAAATATACGCAATTTGTGGATTGTGGCGTGAATTTCTGCCGTACAGGAAAATTGTCTTCTTGACCCTGTTTTTGACAAAGGTCAAGGAACAGAAAGTGCCGAACAACACTGTTGGCTTCAAAATTGCTGACTCGTCAGCCTTGCTCTGACCAAGTAGTCTTTTAAGTTTTTATTTCTCCTGTACGCCGAAATCACTGTCCTATTTGGCAAAACTCCAGTGTTTATCATTAAAGAATCGAAGTTTTCTTTCAGCTTCTTATGCATTTGAACATTAAATAACGAATAAGTGGTTATAAGTGGGATACGGTCCCCTTCCAATGCTTCTTTCTGGTCCAAAAGGATCTCAAGCACTGTCTTAAAAATTGACGAGAGTATCCTCTCTTTCTCAAAGCGACAAACAATTCCTTGACTGCTTCCTTGAAGTCGTCCTGTCTCGTGCAAATCCTATGAAATCGAAGTAATTGAGCCTTTACGATACCTCTATACGTATGACGGGGGTGGAAACTAGTTTTGTACAATAGTGCATGTGTGTCAGTCTTTTTAAAGAATACTTTTATATCTAACTTATTATGTACTTCGAAATTTGGTCCTTTATACACCGTAGTGTCCAAAAATCAATTTTTTATCATCCAATTCATACTTACATTGTATCGACCAATCATGTGCATTTAAAGTCTAATAAATTCTTCAAAATCAGGCTTTGAATATGGCCACACCCCCCATATGTCATCGAGGTACCGTAAATAATGGAGAGGCTTCTTCGGGCACTTCTCCAAGGCCTCCGCCTCCCACTTAGCCATAAAATATTCGCATAAGCGGGCGCAAACCGTTTCCCCATTGCCGTCCCTTTAATCTGCAGATAAAGTCTCCATCAAACTCAAAATCATTACGTCTAAGATTAATCTCCAGAAGTTCTAAGATCTCTTTATCCGGTCTCTTGGCATCCGGATACTTCTGAAATATCTCTCTTACCGCCTGCAATCCCGCTGCAATGTCTATGTTAGTGTATAGACTATCAATATCAATACTAAAAAGAAAAGAGTCAGCTGGGATTGTCAGGGATCTAACCAAATCAATGAAATAATAACTATCCTCAACATAGGACGGATGCCTAATAGAAAGCGGATTCAAATAAAAATCAATAAACTCCGCGGTCTGGTAGGTCTCGCTACCGCAGTCAGAGACAATGGGTCTGCCTGGCGGGATTTCATGGGGAACTGTCCACTTTTCAGGTTCTTTGTGGATTTTAGGCAAAATGTAGAACCTTCTGGGCCTTGGTTGCCCCTCTCCTTTGAGGTATGAACTCTGTTTTTTATTTATTACCCTTTTATTATAAAGGTCATCTAAAATCCTACTCACCACAGGAACCGTCTGTAAATAAATTGGCTCTTTTAACTTTTTATAATAAATACTATCTGACAACTGTCTTTTAACCTCTGTCACATACTGCTCTCTAGACAATATCACCACTGCGCTCCCCTTATCAGCTGGCTTAATGACAATAGTCCTGTTGCCCATCAACTCTCTCAAGGCTTTCACCTCTGCCACTGATAAGTTCGGAGCTTTTTTAACAACTTTGAACCCGGAATCTAACATGTTTTTATCCTTATCAACTAATAAACCAATCTCAGGTGGCAACTTGTCTAGTGGCGGTTCCCAAGTAGATGTACCCACAAATGGTGGAATCGCTCTGTTCTGTGAGTCTTTGAAGTAGGCCGCCAATTTGATACGCCTATGGTAGTTCTGAACATCCAATTGAAGTGTTGTCTTCTGATTTTGTGAAGTCCAATCATTGGCACGAAAGACAGGCCTCTGTTTAACAAAGCAGACTGTGCCCTCGTAAGGGTGAAGTTTTTGGCCAGATTGACCACATTTTGTGACACAAGGGGCTGGAGCCCCTTCTGCCCCCCTGAGCCAGGCTTAAGGGGACCTCAAGTTTAAAAACGAGACCCAGTGTCTAAACATGGCTCTCGCTGTAGTCCTGGTCCAATGGATGTCATCCCTCTCTGTCCCGAAATCGTTCTCTGACAACTTGGGGATGAAAGGCAAATTCCTAGAAATGTAGGCGTTCATGGTCGTGAGTGTCTGGATTTCCTCCCTGCTCAAGCCTGAGGAAAAATTAATGAGAGGAATCCAGATTTCCGAGAAAGGGAACCGGTTCTTCGCTGCTCTGACGGCCCCTAACATCTGCTTGATCGCTGTTTCTTTTGCACCTTGATTCTTGTTATTCAACCCGAACGCCAAGACCACCTTCTCTACATTGGAATGAATGGTGGCCTTTCTAACCAGTGCTTGAGCATGTCGGAAGTTGGCCCCGGGAAAGCTGTCTATCTGCAGGTCCGGCAACACATGTGCGGGAAACCTTGCAAGATTCGAGTCCCCCAGGAAAACCCACTTTTTCCGAATGCTCAGCCCCCAATCAATCATCTTTCTCTCCGTGTGAATATGCCGTTTAACAGAATAGTATTGCTTTGGGGTTGAAGTCAGGTTCCGCTGCTCAGATGAACTATCCATGCCCAGGCTCCTCCCTGCATCATCCCGTGCATTAGCAGGAGACCCTGGATCCTCCCTTGACCTCTGTGAGGTAGGTACTAAGATGGGTGTTCTGTCCTGTCTAACCTCATCCTCTCTCTCTTCCAGCAGGGAATCACGTGGACTCTCCCCTACGACCAGAGCTGGCTGTGAACCCTGACCACCCTCGTGTGAAGAATCAAGCTCCTCTAACTCCAACAGAAAATTGGACTCAGGAATCACACAACCCTGTCTTGCACCCCTGGTACGAGGCGGTCTCTGCTGCAAAGGAGAAGCCGGCCGGGCTTCCTCCTGTACCTGAGCTTCCTGCTGGATTGCCTGACTCGGAGCTGGTGTCCAGTAGGATCTCTCTTCTGTCATTGTCCCCATATCCTGCCGCAATTCTGCAGGCCTGAGGACTTGGACCGAAACCCGCTGCTTCAGGGGTTGAGGGTCTGTCTGTTGAGCCATCTCAACTGTCCCTGGAGGAGCCCGTGCTTCCTCATGCACAGAACCCCTCTCCACGTCCTCTGTTGCCTCCCTGCCAGCCGGCTGAGGCACCCTTTCCGTAGCTGTGGCCGCGCATGCCGTCACCAGGGCCTCTGCGTGGTCCAGCACTTCTTGTGTGATGTGGGGTAGGTCTCTACGAGCTCTCCTCACGGCCATCTGGAAACATTCTTTCCAGTCCAGACTCATCTCCTCGGCCAACTCTCCCCTCATCACATCAATCTGCTTGGAGTAGTGCTCCTCCAAAATCATGAGGGTAGTGTACCCCCAATTCTTAGCATTGCCCAGGATCAAGTCCAGCGTTTCAGGTGTTGGCAAGGCTGGCTTGATCATGGAGGCCAAGTTCTCCACCATACGGACAATCATCCGCGGTTCCTCTCTCCCGTCCTTGGGAGTCACATTCTGAAGGTGATGCACCAATCTGATCACCGTGTGCAGCTTGCGAACCAATTGCAGCTTTTCCTGGTCCATTGGTTCCTGTTGCTGCTGCCATCTTGGCTGCGGTCTCCACTGGCGTCCCCAGTTTAATCTGGGTCTCCGGTAGTAGGAAGCAGTCACTCTCGGTTCATCTTGAGGTCGTCCTCGGCGAACCACATCAGCATAGGATCAGGCTGGAGGACCAGAGCCACGGAATCGAGAACCCGAGGGAGGCACAGGCCGATTAGGGATTGGAAACTGACTCCTCCCCCTCTTTCGAAGGCAGGAGGACGTGCACGGTCCATCCCCCAGGTGACCCGGGGTAGGGTTAGGGTTAGGGTTAGGGTAGGGTTAGGGGGTAGGGGGGTTAGGGGAAGGGGACTGAGCCTGCCACCTCTGTGAGGCAGGAAATGCACGGGCCATCCCTCCCGAAGGAAACCCACCCTGCTGGTTGTCACGATTACGGGAAAGCTTCCGCCTTTTCCCGTATCGGACGACGGTCCAACCTGCTGAGGCCATCCGGTCCTCAGTCTTCGGTTAATTTTTTGTTTGTGTTGTTCTGTTTTAGTTTTTGTGATTTGGGTTCGCCTTTGTTATATAAGTAATTATAACTCTTATTTGAGCTTCTATGAGGCGAGAAATAAATGTAGATAAAGAAGAAAAAAAGAGAAAAAACAAAAGAAATTAAAGCAAAAGTTTTATTTAATTAATAAAGTCAAAAAGGTAGTGTGCCGTACGCGCAACGTTTCGACCCTTTAAGGGTCTTCCTCAGGCGCTTGGCACACAAAAAGATAAATGAATTGAGGCTGTACTGCACAAGGCTGTGGCTACTGATGTTCACTCCTCGGAGTCCAGAGTCGAAATGAGCTCCAGGCTGACTCCACCTCCCTTTATACCCTTCCCCCTGTGTGTGGTTTTTTTTGTTTTTAACCAAACCTTTTAAGTATTCTTCTGTCGAAACCTATATTATCCTGTGTACATAAACCGTTTTTAAGATTGTAGTGTGTATATGAATTTGAATATTGCGGAATCAGTTGTATTTAATATTTAATCCTGTTAACTGTATTTGTTTTGTGTAAATGTTATTTATGTAAATAAAATGTTTTTAACCTTTTGCACTATTATAAGCCTTCTTGAATATACTTATGGGAATGTTGCACGCTATGAAATTGTATTGTAAAGAAATGCTGTTTTTAATTTCCTGTTTTAACCCTTTACGTGATTCCACGGTTTTAATGTAGAAATCATTTTTAATTCAAATAAAAGTATTTTTAAACCATTTTTATGATGTGAAGAATTTCCCTGTCCAATTTTAATCCCCTGTAGACATTAGCATCAGGGTTTTGCGTTATAGCCCCAGGTCAAGATTAGGGTTAAGATGGGGGAGGGGGGTTAGGTTAGGGTTAGGGGGTTAGGGGGTTAGGGGTTAGGGTTAGGGTTAGGGGGTTAGGGTTAGGGTTAGGGGGGTAGGGGTTAGGGTTAGGGTTAGGTATAAGGGTTTTCGGGGGGTTGAGACACCTGTCTCGTAAACTTTGAAGCTTCATAACTTTTGATAGGAAGGTGGTAGAGACATGGGACCGTGCTCTACCCCCCGGTCTAACGGGTCTGGCTTTCTGCTGGTGGTGTCAGATTTGCGGTAGGAGCTTCCGGTCGGGAGATACGCCCACTTTTTGACTTCCGGTGGTCTGTATCTCGGGAACGGAAGGTCGTAGAGAGATGCAACCACCTCAGGGACGCTCAGAAGGGTCGAATTATGGCAGGCGGAATTTGGTTTCAAGTCTCTACGACCTTCCGTTCCGGAGATATGTGGCGGTGAAGTATCCCCATTGAAATGAATGGGCTGAGAATTTGACAAGGGGTTAGGGGGTCATGTGACCTATCGACGGATGCGTAATCGAACCGGGATCCCGAATATCCGATCCGTATCTGTCCTAGCGACGGGTGAGGGCAGATACGGTAGGTGTAACCAGAAAGGCAGTGAGTGCAGGGGGCTGCCTTTCTTGCTTTGTCCCACATGGGAAAAGCCAACCCTGGTGGTCAGTCAGGGTATGACTGGCTGCTGGCTGCCAGCAGAGGTCACCATTGGACATGCCCTTCACTATCACGGTGTTGTGTTGTAGGTTTTTGAGAGGCATGATGGGAAATATATGCAAATTAGGGAAGGGAGCCTACTTCCTGGTTCCCATGATGCTTTGCTGTTGCTAGCTTAGCATTGGGCTAGCTTAGCATTAGCATTTTTGCTAACTTTTCTGACATGTTTTGTCAAGTCAAAGGAAGTGACTTCCACTTGTTTCCCCTAGTGTTTGGTGATGTTTTCTTAGGTTTTCCCACTTGTTTCCCCTAGTGTTATGGTTAGGGTTTGGCACTTGTTTCCCCTAGTGTTATGGTCAGGGTTTGACACTTGTTTCCCCTAGTGTTATGGTCAGGGTTTGGCACTTGTTTCCCCTAGTGTTTCCCACTTGACTCCCTACTGTTTCCTGTGGTGCTAGCTTAGCATTGGGCTAGCTTAGCATTAGCATTTTTGCTAACTTTTCTGACATGGGTTAGGGTTAGGGGTTAGGGATTGGAAACTGACTCCTCCCCCTCTTTCGAAGGCAGGAGGACGTGCACGGTCCATCCCCCAGGTGACCCGCTGCTGCTGGAAGTTGGACCGCCCAGGACGCCGCTGGCGCCTCCCACGACGGACCACCGTCCACCCATCCTGATCATCAAAAAAGCCATCGAGCCCGATGGACTTTTTAATGTGTTGTTGTTTTGTTTATTTATGTAGTGTATTGCTTTTGTTGTTGTGGTGTCGCCTTTGTTATATATTAATAATGTCGCCTTTGGTATATAAGTAATCAAAAATTAAAAGTGATAATGAATAAAATAAAATAAAATGAAATAAAAGTTTTGTTGTGTTTGTGTTTTTAATTAGTTTTGTATTTATGAATTAAAAATAAAATGAATTAAATGAAATTAAATGAAATCAAATTTCAATTTGTGCCGCCGCGACGTTTCGGCCCTGAAAAGGGCCTTCTTCAGGCTGTGGCACAAAAAACACTAGTCTAGTCTCTGCGATGTTGCTCCTTCTGTGTCTCAGGGCGAAATGCCCTCTCTCTGTGTGTCAGCTCCTTTTATGCCCTCTGTTCCAGTTAGATTTTTCGTTCGTCTTTTTATCTGAATTTCCTTCCTATGTAAATAGCCCTTTCCCAATGATTTTAAAACTTGCTTTCTTCATGAATTATAATATTTCACACTATGTACTCAATTACTGTAGGCCCAAATTATTTTTATATGTAATATTTAAGGTCCAATTTAATATGAAATTTTTAATATTAATTTTTAATCCCAATGTTTATGTTAAATGTTATTACACTTTAAATTTTAACTTATAAATTTTCAGACCCCCAAATCATGTATGCCCCTTGTGTTTATACTACAAATATGAAATTTTTAATCCCATAATACCGTAAATTATTAAAATTAATTTATGAATTCAATCAATACCCCCATGAATTTTATGATATCCTCCCCAATGTTATCAACCTTATTAAGTATTCCAATTGATGACCCCTTGTAAATATTGGACCCCTCCCTCTCCCTATCCTCCCAATAAGGGTTAGGATGGGGGGTGGGGTAAAATGGGGTAGGGGGAGAAGGTTAGGGTTAGGGCCGGGGGTGGGGTGTGGTTAGGGTTAGGGCCAGATGTAAGGGTGGGGTTGTGGTTAGGGCCAGTCGTCAGGGTAGGGCTGTCATAAAGATATATGGTTGGGGCTCAGATCGGGGATGGGGTTCCACGCAAGGTGGAATGGTTAAGGTTAGGGCCTAAGTTCAGGTCAGGGGTCGGTAAGACAGGAAGTCCCGCCCGATCACGCCAAACCCGGCCATCCCAATCCACTAATCATCGTCCCCCATCAATCTAGTCCGTCCATATCCAATTCACCGAAATCTAATGTTTAACCCATCTGGTTCTTTAGTATCCAACCAATAAATCCATCTTCTCTCAACCTTCTTTCTCTCCCAATCCGTCCATAGGGCATTCCTTTCCAAACCAGCAACTCTCAGAGACTTATAGCTATGATTAATAAAGTGTTCCACTAATGGAGTTTGCCTTTCTTTATGATTTTTAATATTATAACGATGTTGTGTCATCCTCAATGAAATCGAATTCTTAGTCTCTCCTACATATTGTATACCACATTTCACACAAAAGATCAAATATACGCAATTTGTGGATTGTGGCGTGAATTTCTGCCGTACAGGAAAAATTGTCTTCTTGACCCTGTTTTTGACAAAGGTCAAGGAACAGAAAGTGCCGAACAACACTGTTGGCTTCAAAAATTGCTGACTCGTCAGCCTTGCTCTGACCAAGTAGTCTTTAAGTTTTATTTCTCCTGTACGCCGAAATCACTGTCCTATTTGGCAAAACTCCAGTGTTTATCATTAAAGAATCGAAGTTTTCTTTCAGCTTCTTATGCATTTGAACATTAAATAACGAATAAGTGGTTATAAGTGGGATACGGTCCCCTTCCAATGCTTCTTTCTGGTCCAAAAAGGATCTCAAGCACTGTCTTAAAAATTGACGAGAGTATCCTCTCTTTCTCAAAGCGACAAACAATTCCTTGACTGCTTCCTTGAAGTCGTCCTGTCTCGTGCAAATCCTATGAAATCGAAGTAATTGAGCCTTTACGATACCTCTATACGTATGACGGGGGTGGAAACTAGTTTTGTACAATAGTGCATGTGTGTCAGTCTTTTTAAAGAATACTTTTATATCTAACTTATTATGTACTTCGAAATTTGGTCCTTTATACACCGTAGTGTCCAAAAAATCAATTTTTTTATCATCCAATTCATACTTACATTGTATCGACCAATCATGTGCATTTAAAGTCCTAATAAATTCTTCAAAATCAGGCTTTGAATATGGCCACACCCCCCATATGTCATCGAGGTACCGTAAATAATGGAGAGGCTTCTTCGGGCACTTCTCCAAGGCCTCCGCCTCCCACTTAGCCATAAAAATATTCGCATAAGCGGGCGCAAACCGTTTCCCCATTGCCGTCCCTTTAATCTGCAGATAAAAGTCTCCATCAAACTCAAAATCATTACGTCTAAGATTAATCTCCAGAAGTTCTAAGATCTCTTTATCCGGTCTCTTGGCATCCGGATACTTCTGAAATA